>NC_137000.1:17600349-17822849 GCF_032717465.1 Coenobita brevimanus | reverse complement strand
CTCTCTCTCTCTCTCTCTCTCTCATTTTTAAGCGTATTGCTGACTGACAGCTAGAAGATTTTATACATTTGAGCAGAGGGCCTGCTGGTGAATTTTCGGAATCTTGAGCTTATACAGACCGAAAATACTACAAATTCATGGTGTATAAACAATCACTTTACCAGTCGTGAATATGCGTCCATCACGAAGCAGCTGAGTCTTGTCTGTCTATTATATTCTTTAACCTGATCACTGCAATACAGTTATATATATATATATATATATATATATATATATATATATATATATATATATATATATATATATATATATATATATTGCTCTCGCCATGTCCAGATTATTTTATTTAGTTCAGGAGAGACTTCTCAACAGGGTTAGGCACAGTACAACCTTCTGTATATTAACCTTTTCGGTACAAAACATCTACAAGATGTTGAATAAAGTTGTCTCTGAGTAGCAAGGAAAAAACAACATCAAAGTGATTAGGGTTAAGATGGTGTGTTGTGCATCATTTTTTTAATTTACCAGAACAAAAAAATTTTGTCGTCCTCTTAACTAATTGAACCTTCGACAGTACACTCGTCGTTGTGTCCGTAACATGAGGCTGGATTATTTTTATTCTCTCCCTAAATGTTACACACACATACAGTACATATCACAACCAGCATCATCACTGTGACCACCACCATCACCACCCAGTAGCCTTTTCTTCAGTTTCTTAACTTGGTATATCGGTATTCCTATGGAATATGGGAGACAACACTTTTGGGGTACCAGAATAGGCCTTTAGTGAATTAACGACTTGGGTATCAGGGCTTCACTTTTATTATAGTTAACTAAGTGTAGGGTGATATGTGCTCTGCTGGGATAGCGTCTACGGTACTGCCAGTTTAATAGTTTTCTCTTTTTGTGTGCTAATCATTATGATTTTGCATGTAAGCTCATGTATTTAAATTTAAGGTAAAAAATCACAGGTTGATCATAAAAACCCGATTCTGACATCGCTGCTGTCGTGTGAGAAGTGTGTAGTGAACTGTCTCCTTTGAAAGCAGGAGTGCGTACAGGACGTGACTCAAGGTGGTTGAATCCTCATTCCACCAGAAGTTGGTTTGTTAGGGAAGGTAGTCCAGCTGAGCTGCCTGGCAGAGATCCACTTTTACTTGAATAAGGACTTCAGTTATTACTCATTAGTGGGTGCTACAGTGTTACAAATGTTACGGTTCTGAATAGATGTTGATGCTGGAAAGTGTGGACTGATATGTTCCCACTTTTTTTTTTTCCTATGTGACCGACTCTAGGCATAGGCTTTCACAGCCTGCTTTCAAGGCCCAGTAGCCCTCCTACATACCATACACCTCTCTACATGTCACCACTTCGGCGCTAACACCCACCGTCCATACTGAATACATGATAGGGCTGTCTCGTACAGGACTGGTGTATTGGTATTAGCGGGGGGATTTTTACGACATGTCGGCGGTTCTTCTGGTAGATCAGTAAAGTCTGATATTTATGAAATTCAAATCCTTAAACTGTTCCCTGCTCCAGCGGGATTTGAACCTGGGCCCGTTAGGACTGCAGGCCAACTCTCTACCGACAGTCACCGCCTCCCCCTTGTTTGCACGTGACTGCCTACACTGATTCTTGTTTGTGGTGATCATTTAAAAAGAGGCATAATTTACAGTGTAGTATATCTCAGCTCAAAATTCTTTGAAAGTTCTAGCTGGAGTCGGTATATGTTCAGTGGCACCAGGATAAAAAAAAAAAGAAAAAAAAAGAAAGAAAGAATCGCTGCTTTAGGAAAGTGGTAACAAAGTCTGTAATGTAAGGCTCCCCCGTCAGTAGACTCGTTCCCTTAGCACCAAACTTTTACCCAAACACTGGTAACTGCGATGTGTTTGCCTCATACTGTCTTCATTTAACCTATTCACTATCGGTACTTCTTTTCTACTATGCTCTTGCTACCGCGATGCGACAGGGAAAAGGTGCTTAATAAAATGGTGGGAATAGTGATAATTTCCATCACGTCTCCTGCACGGCGGGGTTGGAGAAAAATATGCAGTTTTAAAAAATCTGTTTCTATTGAAATCAGGTTTTCTTGGATTTGATTACGTGTCAAGTGGGGTTGGTGGAGGATTAGTGCCCCTCCCTGTAAAACAATTAACTCTAAGCCATTGGCCACCCCGTCTGGGATACATGGCATCTGGCAATGAACGAATGAATGAAAATGATAATTAGTCTTTATTCATAAAATATATACTTTGCTTCTGAGTTCTCATATATATATATATATATATATATATATATATATATATATATATAGTGGTGGAGAGATAAATGTGGTGTTGTGGGTATGAAGTTGGTATATATATATATATATATATATATATATATAGTGGTGGAGAGATAAATGTGGTGTTGGGGGTACGAAGTTGGTATATATATACAGTATATATATATATATATATATATATATATATATATATATATATATATATATATATATATATATATATATAAAGGGATGTTATCACATGAGCACGTGATGAATAAGATGAATAGTACTCACAGGAAAAGAAAAAAAAAATGGAACGCCGTGCTTTCTTATATATTTCAAGACATCTTCAGGGGTGTACAGAGATATCTGAGAAAAAATAGGGCCTTTTATACCCGACCATGACCTCACGTTAGTTGCCAGTCATACATTATTCCCTCTTCTTACAATTATCCTTTAACTTTGCAGTATAAATACATCTTACACTTCAAATGAGACAAAATAATGAAATAAGTAATTAGCTTACGTACGGTATATACAAAATTATAAGAACTAAAAATATTAAAAACACATATCATTTATTCCCAGAATGAGGGGGAAATCACACCTTAAACCTTTTTATCTCCCACCTTCACAAGGCGGAGTGATAATGTTTTTGCCCGCCTCTTATATCCGTCGGTGTGTGTGTGTGTGTGTGTGTGTGTGTGTGTGTGTGTGTGTGTGTGTGTGTGTGTGTGTGTTCCCATTATATCTCATGAATGGCTTGAGCTATCAACATGAAACTTCAGGGTATCAAGATATGACCAAAAAGGTGGCCGAGTTCGAAAATGAGCAGTCGGGGTCAAGGTCAAGGTCACCATAACGGCTGCCAAAGGTCAACTAGATTTTATCGGCCGCCTTTAGTACCATTGTATCCCATGAACGGGTAGAATTATCACCATGAAACCTTCAGGTTAAGGTATGGCCAAAATCTTGGACTTGGCCAACAGCATATTCTGGCTAGAGATTAGCATTCTGCCCCCGAATGCTTTTCTTTCATTATCCCTTTGTTCACCTCACCTCGCCTCCCACCCTTCACCTAACCCCACCAGATTTCATCACACCTGACCCACCCACATTCATTCAATGCTAAGTGAATAAAATATGGATAGTGAGTAGTTACAAATTTTACTGCTTTGCAATATTACTCTTTACAAAATTCAATGGCCTTCCTATTTTCTTTTTTTTTTTTTTTGCACTGTCAGTAATTTTAGGAATAAATTATCTATTCATGTAAACCACTAATTTGAATGAGGGTTTGTGTTATCTGTTTATATAATCCATGACTCTGAAAGAAGGTAACAAGAGTGGCAGCACGAATGGTGGTGAGATTCAGTGAACAGCACCGAACTGGGCCCTGCGAGGTACATGGTTCGATTCTGAATGCTGCCTGAAACTATGTGAAGATTTGATCTCGTCAAGATGGCTGTCACAACTTGTTCAAAAAGTTCCACCGACGTGTCATTAAAATGTTCCACAAATACCCTCATTTCGCTTCTGAATTAGATACTCCTGGCTTAGGGCATTACAAACAGCAGGCAGCAGAGGCAATGGAGTGACAGCTGAGGGCAGCTGGTGTATCCAGGATATTGGGTACGGCTGCATCACTCAGGTCGGGAAGCATAGTTCAGTAACTCCAAACATATATTATTTATTGACGCTAGAGAGGGGAACTATAGGTATGTTTCTACAATGACACGAGATAAAGATGTAATAAATAAATAGATACCAAAGAAATTACATCAATATCACGGTAGAATTAAAACGTCTACCTTCCATTTTTATAGCTTCAGTACGTAAGAGCTAACTATCCTATACACTTAAACCCAATAAATTTTGTAGATAAACTGTACCTGTTACGATTACTTCACATCAAGGTAAACAGTATTTTGCGTTCGTAAAAGTTTATATAAGATTTCTGTAAGCACTTGAAATGAAGATAACAGTTACGGAATAAAAATGGTCAGAACACGAAGTAACTAGGAAGTGGCCATGAAGAAAGACAGACCTGAGGAACACGCAGACAAAGCCCGCTAGAGGAAGGAAAAAAATACAACACTGAAAAAACCGACCCGAACTTCAAAAGAGAAAATATGGCGATAAACGATATATCAGTCAGAAAAAAGACATTACAAACGATACCCATAATCGAGAAGGACACACACACACACACACACACACACACACACACACACACACACACACACACACAGAGACAGAGACAGACAGACAGACAGCGTTGTCAGGTGCAGGAGATAAAACGAGAGGGTATGTAAAACTGAGTGACCAGATAAGACTACTATACATCCTTTCTCGATAACCCTGTTGGCCAGTAATCCCCACGGGTGATGACGTGGCAAACTCTCTCACAAAGAAAAGTAATAGGAAGGCAAACAGGGGCTTCAAATGATGGCAGTTTCAGAAGGCAATGAATGTGGGGAAACAACTGTACAGGGTCATCATCCCAGTTTGACTACGAAAACAGAATGACAAAATAGTAGCCGGAATAACTAAAGTATAGTCATGTATAGTGAACATCACCGTCACACACACACACACACACACACACACACACACACACACACACACGCACACATACACACACAGATAGAGAGATAGATAGACAGATGTGGGATATATTTTGTCGATTACCATCATAAGATTTCAGTTGAATCCTTCTTAATGGGATGAAGGCGTGAAGGACACGTAAGAAATAAAAAAGCATCACACAGGATGAAGCTGCCAAGTAAGAGCATGGAGTGATGAAATCAGGTGCACGAAGTGTTGATTATTGAGCCAAGCGTAATCACTGTGCAATTTTTAGGTTCAGATCCACACTTATCAGCCAGACTTGTAGCCCCGGTTATCAAGTTCCCTTTGTGTTCAGGTACCGGAGCGTGGCCAGCTGTCTCCTCACAATGGCTGTGGCTGTGACTGTGGCACTGGTGACCTGCTTGCCCCAGCTCGCCCTCGGGTATAGCCTCAACCCGCATGTGGCTCAGGTACTAACGGGTGAGGATGGAACGCACTTCGGATATAGTGTGGCTCTTTGGTCGGATCCAGGAGCTGGAAAGAGGTGAGTTGGTCAGTTTAGTATAACTTCTACTGTCCACATTTAATGATTATTCATTATCATCTGATGTCGTAGATGCTCAGTCCGTCTCGAGTTTTCCGATGCCCTGGGACTGTATCCGAAACCCAAACACAGCAGATTCACACTTAGACTTGTACATACAATGGTATCCTTTTGAGACACCCCTTCGTGATTGATGCCTAGTTTAAGGCAGTGTGTTTGTGAGTACGTGTTGTTTTTTCCCTCGATACATGTTCGGTACTGCAGTGGACCATTATGTAGACTGACAAAGGCAAAGACATCACCTGATCCACATAACTCTCAATGTTTTCATTCTGCCACTGGGGTACATTCTATTAATGAATTCGACGGTTTAAATTTTGTTGTCACTGGTTTTAGCTCCATTACTGATTTCTGTTTTTTCAGTGGCTTCATTTCCATTACCGGTTTCTCTGCTATCACTGGCTTTTTTTCTATTGCTCACTTTCAGTTATATCGGTGGTGTCTCGTCTATAATTAGTTTCCAGACTGCAACTAGTTCTTGTCACTGGTTTCACTTCTAGCACAGCTGTGTTCTGTCTCTCGTTTCTATCACTGGTTTCTTTTCTTATTAGTTTTTTTTTTCTTATTAATTTCTCATTAATTTGTTCTGTCATTAGCTTCTTTTCTGTCACTAGTTTATGTTCTATCTCTAACTCTTATGAATGGTTCCTGGCTTATCAAAGGTTTAAGTTCCATCGCTAGTTTCTATCACTGTTATTTGTACTATCACTGGTTTTTGTTCTATCACTAACTCTAATAATTGGTTTTTGTTGCATCACGAGCCCTTATCACTGTTTTTTCTTCTGTAACCGGTTTCCATCGCTGTTTTCTGTTTCTCTAGTAGTTTCTGTCTCTGGTTTCTATTAGTTTCTCTTTTAACCCACCTAAAATCATCATTCCATACTCAGTGTACTGGTACTGTTAATATTGTTGATACTACTTTTAATACTAAGTTTGGCTGAATTTTACTACCAGCACCGCAAAGAAAATTATTACTACTACTGCTGCTGCTTAGCTATGAAAAGTGCTTCCAGTATTATCTCCGCCAACGAAATTGGAGGAGGAAACGTATTTACCTATGTTTGTCTGTTTGTCCAGGCGATATCTCTAAAAGTTCTCAGTGAATTAAAATAAAATTTGGTTGAAGGGTGGGCCATGGACCAAGAAAGAATTTATTAAATTTTAGGGTGAATCCGGATCCTGATCCTGATCCGGAATATCTAGCACAATACCCCCAAAAGTTCTCAGTGAATAGCAATGAAATTTTGTGGAAGGGTAGGCCCTGGGCCAAGAAAGAATTAATTAATTTTGGGGGCAGATCCTGACCCTGATCCGGATCATGTGTATCCCGCAAAATATCTTCAAAAGTTCTCAATGAATTTTAATAAAAATTTGTGAAAGAGTGGGGCATGGGTCAAGGAACAATTGATTAAATTTGGGGAAGGATACGGATCCTATGATTTCCACACAATATCTCCACGGATCCGAATCCGAATCCTTTTTAATGGCAATGGCACTGGCAGAGGTATGCGGTCTCTGAGTGCTTTCTAGTTATTACTGTGAACACTCCTATAATAAATACTACTTTCGCTACTACTGCAACTACAGTAAATACAACTACCATTCCTAGAGTGAACATTGCTATTACTCATAATATGAATACTACTACCAATCCTAATGTGAATATTGCCACCACTACTAACATGAATACTAGCACCACTACCACTATGAGTACTTGAATTACTACTATACTGAATACTGCTACCACTGCTATTATGAATAATAATAATAATGTGTTTTTGTCGCTACCATAATGAGGACTACCTTTCACTGTTGCTAATTTTGCCCTGACTATTATTCCTACTACCACTGCTACTACTACTACTACTACTTCAGTGGCGGGGAGAAAATCGTCTAACGGTAGAGGAAAAATGATGTCTCACACACACACACACACACACACACACACACACCTTGAGAGAGAGGTTGAATTTGGATGAGTCTGTTCTTACTATTAGTAGATGGTTTAGCTCATGAACTATGGAGGTTTCACTCTGGCCAATCTAATCGCTTGGCAGTAATCACAACAAAGTCATCGCCCGAGATAAATAATCTCCAATAAAATCTAATAGTTTTATTTCATTGCTCTTTGGCAATAGTTATTACTACTGATGGGACCATATTTACAAACTTCAGCACTGATATGATTACTGCTGTGTTCCATTTACTGGCAGGCGATTTCATCAGTTTAACGTGATTTCTTTCAAAAAAAAAAAAAAAAAAAAAAAAAGGCAAGTACACCAATGAAATCTTTCAGTACCATGCACAGCTATATGACATACTTCTGATGCTAGGTGAAGTAATCAGTATAACGAAGCTCTCCACTGGAACTGGTCACAGAGACGCTAATCTGAGGTATATATATATATATATATATATATATATATATATATATATATATATATATATATATGAATTTGGCTCTCTTTTGTGTTGTTTTTTGTTATTTTCTTGGAAGGAACGGTTTGCAGGCTCCTGGCCTGTCGTTCCTTCGTCCCTGCATTATATATATATATATATATATATATATATATATATATATATATATATATATATATATATATATATATATATATATATATCAGGAATCAACGGAGATATCAACCTGCAGTTTTTTTTTACACACTCTTGGAATCATGAGTTAGGTTTTAGGTTAAAATCATTTAAATCCGTCAGCTCTGAAATTGTTAGGCATAGAGAATAGAAGTGATGCGAGTATAAGTGGCTGGGGAATGGCTGGGAGAAGGAGGGTGGTGAGAAGGGAGGATGAGATCAGTAGAATGGGATTAGTGGAAGCAATGAAAAAGTCAAAATGGGAAAGTCTCAGGAATTGATGGAGTGTGTGGTAAGATGCTGATACATGGGGGAGAGGTAGTAGCAGAATGGACATGGAAGATGTGCAGATTGGCCTGGGAGGAAGGTAGAGTCCTGGAGGATCGGAAGTCAGGTATATAAATTCTCTTGTACAAAGGAAAAGAGGAAAAAGAAGTTTGTGGTAATCATAGGGGCATTTGTCTTGTTAGAGTAATAGGCAAAGTATATTGTAGGATACTTATTGACAGAGTTAGGGAAATAACAGAGGAATTAGAGAAGAACAGGGAGGATTTAGTAGGGAAAGAAGTTGTGTAGATCAGACATTCATCCTAAGGTCTTTTGTGGAAAAGATATGACAGAGTGGATAAACAAGGAATGTGAAAAATATTGAGAATATATGGAGAAAATGGGAAGTTGTTAAATGCCGTGAAGAGTATGTATGTGGGTGCAATGGCTACAGTGCGTGTGGACTGTGAACTGAGTGAATTTTTCTATCTGAATGTTCGATTCAAACAGGGATGTGCCATGTCCCCATGGTTGTTCAATCTACATATGGTTGGGGTTATAAAAGAGATAAAGGAAGAGCAGCGGATGTTGGAACGGCCCTAATGAGAGAGGGCCACGTTTGGAAACTTCCTGTGTTGTTGTTTGGAGATGATACTGTATTGTTAAGCGAAGATAAAGAGGAATTGCAAGGCTTGGTGAGTGAGTCCAGGAAAGTGTATAAGAAACGGAATGTTAAGGTGATGTAGGGAAAAGTAAAGTTATGGTCTTCGAGAGAAATGAAGGCACTGAATGTACAGTGAGGTTGGATGATAAGGAAATTGAATATTTGAGTGCGTTTAAGTACCTGGATAGTGTGATGAGTAAGGATGGAAGTTTGAAGGATGAAGTGCTTGAAAGCGTACAACAAGGAAGGAAAGTTGCTGGTTCTTTGAAAGCAGCAATAAGAATTAGGGAAGTGAGCATGGAAGTAAAAAAGTCGCTGCAAGACAGTATTGTGATACCATCGATAACATATGGAAATGAAGCTTGGACCTTGTTGGAAGGACACAAGAGTGAGAGCAGTGGCAATGAGTAGTATGAGAGGAGCATATGGAGTTACATTTAGAGACAGACTGACAAATGAGGAAGTGACGGAGCATTGTGGTGTGGATGAGGATGTGATAGAAAGTGTTAAGAGAAATAGACAGAGGTGGTTTGGCCGTGTAGAAAGGATGAAGAGTAAGAGACTAATGACGAGAATGTATGTGAATGAGGTGGAAGAGGGAGAGGGAGGGGGAGGCCGAGGATGAGATGGAGGGATGGAGTGGAGAGGTATATGAGGGTGGTGAACTGCGGGGAGGGCAGTGAAATGGTGGGGGATAGGGTGACATGGAGGCGATTTGCTTGTGGCCATCCTTTACGGGATTAAGGCGTCTGTCAAAAGATAAACACATACCTTTGAAACTGGTCGATTTTGCTATATCGATTTTTGTTGCCACATCGATTTTTGCTACATTTAAGCTGCATACCATAATTATTTTTATGCGGAAATATATATATATATATATATATATATATATATATATATATATATATATATATATATATATATATATATATATATATATACGCACGAAGCCCAAGGTGATCAACAGAAAAGTACAAGACGAAAGGTTTGGTGGATGCCCACGGAACTCAGCTGGCCTCCGTTGGCGGGTAATGACGCTGAAGGCGTGAGGCGCCAGGGGACCGGGACCCAAGGCCCTTATTACGGAGATGTTAGTATTTATACTGAATACATATATATATATATATATATATATAGAGAGAGAGAGAGAGAGAGAGAGAGAGAGAGATAGAGATATATAGTGTGGAGTCTCTTTTATCCGAAATTCTGTTAACTGTAATATGCCATTAACCGTAAGTTTTACTAAAACGTTCTCATTTCGATTAACCGCAAAAATCTGAAATCTATCCAAAAATTCAAACACTGCGGGATTGTTTCGCGCCACTAGCGTTAGTTTACGGTTGCTCCGCTAGTCACTAGAGGGAGCATTGGTTGTGCCAGCACCCTCATTCTGTTCCCGTTAGTTACAAAAGCGCTGTTACATACGTAGTTACTACAGTGTATTAAGTGTTTTGGTGATGGTTGAGTGGCTTTTGGGGTGCTGGAGGTGGTGGTGGGCTAGACTTCGCCAGAAATGGGTGATGGGTGAGTACAATAATGTTCCCTTGTATCCTACATATTACAGTATCTTTTATCCGAAAAAATCGAGTAAACGAAACCTTGAAAGTCCCATGACTTTCAGATAAAAGAGACTTAACTATATATATATATATATATATATATATATATATATATATATATATATATATATATATATATATATATATATACATATATATATATATATATATATATATATATATATATATATAT
Source organism: Coenobita brevimanus (assembly GCF_032717465.1). Classification (NCBI taxonomy): domain Eukaryota; kingdom Metazoa; phylum Arthropoda; class Malacostraca; order Decapoda; family Coenobitidae; genus Coenobita; species Coenobita brevimanus. The sequence goes on along the minus strand of NC_137000.1, from coordinate 17,812,124 downwards.
ATATATATATATATATATATATATATATATGGGTGTGTGTGTGTGTGTGTGTGTTTATGTGTGTGTGTGTGTATGTGTGTGTGTATGTGTTTGTGTGTGTGTATATGAGGCGCTACCCAAAAGTTCCAGTAATTTGAACAGAGGGAGCCAACCGGTTGCGGTTTTGCCTTTTGCCATTAGGAGGAGTCAGCAGCACCTCTTGTGCATCAATGTGGCCCTGGCCGTGTCTGTGAGCGGACGTGTTGTTGAGTTACGTTCATTATTGTAACATGATGTGTAGTTGGTTTGGCGGTTTTGCAATGCCGGACCAATGGTGCTGCAATGTCAAGTCAGTGTTGATCTTTTTCTTCGATATCCAAGAGATTGTTCACAAGGAATTCATCCAACACGGTCAGTCCGTCAGCGGAAAGTTTTACTGTGAAATTTTGCAGCGTCAGAGGGAGAACATCCTCCGCAAACGTCCAGAGCAGTGGACGAACAAGGACTGGGTCCTGCATCATGACAACGCCCCAGCCCACACATCAATTGTTGTTCGGCAGTTCCTGGCTTTCACTAACACAGTAGTCATTTCCTACCCACCCTATTCGCCTGACCTTGCCCCCTGCGACTTTCTCCTGTTTCCCAAGTTGAATTTACGACTGAAAGGGAGTCAATATGATTCGATTGAGGACATCCAGACAGAATCGCAAGAGATGCTCAAGACCATCATGCCTGAAGCCTTCCAGGGATGCATGAACTGGTGGAAAAAACGCTGGGACCACTGTATACATGCCCAATGGGACTACTTCGAAGGCGACAGTGAGAACTAGGAGGGAAGGTAACTTATATATATATATATATATATATATATATATATATATATATATATATATATATATATATATATATATATATATATATGCAGAGACTTCACCGTGAAGATATGTATGCAAAATAACCACAGGAGAAATGAAAGGAGCTACAGTGAGTACTTTCGTATATTACATCTTTAGATTTCTGGCACATATGAAAAGAATGTAAATATGAGCTATGGTCATTTTAAGTGTGATAAATTGTTAACTGAATTAATTTTAAAGCAGTATCCCCCAGACTAACAACTGATTGTTCCCTGTCATCTGGTAGTGTAGTCACATCTGCGTGGGACACATCTAGCATTAATCCTCTGGGTCTAAAGTTAAGCAGCAGTATTTATCCCCTCCTCCTCCCTCCCCCCTCTCCCCTTCCCCCTTCCCCTCCTCCCCTCCCTCTTCCCCCTCCCTCCCCCTCCCCTTTCCTCCCCTCCTACTCCCTTCTTCTTTGTCACGTGCATCCCTAAGGAAGAAAAAAGAAAGGTACCTATTGTTCTGTGCATCACCCATTTTTAGATTCAGGTCATCCTTTGTTGTGTGCCACTTCCTGCTGCAGGTGATCATAAGTTAAGCCGCAGGTAAAAATTCAGGTCATCCTTTGTTCTGTGTGCCACTCCCCGCTGCGGGTGTGCATAAAAGACCTCAACCCTTTACGTTTCTGTCTTACTCTGTCTTAAGATGTAATATACGAAAGTACTCACTGCCGCTCCTTTCATTTCTCCTGTGGTTATTTTGCATATATATATATATATATATATATATATTGCAGAGAGAGAGAGATTTTTTTTTTTTTATGGCCATCACCCGCAATGAGGGATATTAAGCAAAACATCATACTCACAAGATAGTAAAACAAATCACTCCTACACTGCATGAGACAGCCGACCTAGGGGTCCAAGTGCGGAGGGAGTAGGTGATACAATGCTCAAAGATAGGTTAGACGCACCTCCTCCCCCCTGGCATACAGCACTGGTCGGATCTCCTCACCTTGGTTGGCAGCTAGAAGCAGTTCATAAAGATTGGAATAGATGGTAGCTCCAAGCTAGTACGACCGGGTGTGGATGTTGAGGGCCAGGAAGTGTCGGTAGTAGGCTTTGTCTAGCCGATCCTCGTGGTCCATGATGGGGGGGCGAGATGGAGTGCCCTCCGCCACTGGAGGAGGAGATGACTCAATGGCCTCCTCCTCGGCCGAGGAACTGGTCGACGCTGCATCGGCCAAGGAGGTGGTGGCAGAGGAGTCCTGCCCCTCCTCAGTCTCTGACGGCAGAGGAGTCCTGCCCCGCAGTGATGTGTGTGGGGGGCAGTAGGTCGTGGCTGCCCGGGCCTGGTGCTCACATCGGCTAGGAACTGAGTGTACACTCCAGGGGAAACACTCGGGGATGACAAGGCGAAGCAACCTTTTCTTAAAAATCTTAGGTAGGAGAACGTGCAAAGCTCCCTTGTCACCCCCACAAAAAGCCTTCGCCATCGCGATGCACATGTCCACGATGATGTTTAGCTCCCCAGGACTCAAAAGATCCCTGACCTGGCGTCCACGGGCCGTGAAACGTCACTGTACATAGACTACCATGGCTGTCGGTCGTCCTCCCCCCCAGTCTCTCTCCTGTCCCTCCCCTTCTCCCTAGAGAGAGAGAGAGAGAGAGAGAGAGAGAGAGAGAGAAAGGTGGGAGAAGCAATACAAGTAACGAATGCTTGGAATGAACTGACGATGTGCAAACGGACTTGGATAGAACAATGGCAGCAGCTCTTTCTCAGCCTGATTGTCAGCATAATGATGGTAACCTTTCTGGCATTATACTGCACGTAAGAAACATTACTGTAAGTATTTGAGGTGTCGCCGATAATATCGAGGGTTTGACTAATGTGTTATTGGATTTTTTAGTCTATTTTATATCATAGACGTGTGTATGTGTGTGTGTGTGTGTGTGTGTGTGTGTGTGTGTGTGTGTGTGTGTGTGTGTGTGTGTGTGTGTGTGTTCTTACCTAATCGTATCTTTACAGGAATGAGTCCAGCTCGAACTGTCCCGTGCATTAAACCATTTTTATCATACTGTACATATCTGTTCTAAATAGACCAATCCCAGCTGAAGAGGACATTTTGCCAGCCGAGAGTGATTTGCAGATAGAAACAGGGGATATAACTTTGGAAGAGGTAGCAAAATCTATAAAGGAGTTAAAGAATTTTAAGGCCCCAGGAAAGGATGGAATATTCCCTGAAATGCTTAAGGTGGAAAATGACGAGTTGATGTATGCGCTTTTGAAACTTTTTAATGTGGCTTGGGATAATGGTGGAATTCCAGAATAGTGGAAAAATGAAGTGATTATAAAAATACCAAAAAAGGGAGATTTAAGTGTGTGTGGCAATTGGAGGGGGATAACTTTGACACCTGTAGTTGCAAAAGTCTTTTCCAAAATCTTGTTGAACAGAATAGAGCCAATAATTGATAAAATTTTAAGAGAAGAACAAGCGGGATTTAGAAAGAGTCGAGGTTGTAATGACCAGATTTTTATTGTAAGGAATCTAATGCAACAAGCTAATGAGATGAAAATGCCACTTAGTATGTGTTTTGTGGATTTTGAAAAGGCGTTTGATAGTGTTTCACGTGGAGCTATGTTGAAAATTATGAGATTCTATGGTATACCAGAAAAGTTTGTAAATATTATTAGAAGCCTGCATGAAGGTACACTTTGTAAGGTAATGGTGGGTGGTTCTTTGAATGATCCATTTCAAGTTAGGTTAGGAGTGATTCAAGGAGTTCTTTCGCCATTGTTGTTTGTTTTGGTTATGGATTTTGTTATGAAAAATGTTGTAAGGAGAACAGGTGCAGAAAATAACTGGAAAGAAAATAAGAAGCTGATGGATTTGGACTATGCTGATAATATTGTACTGATTTGCGAAAGTATTTACGAGATGCAGAGGGTGCTTGATTGTCTGTTGGAGGAAGGAGAAAAAGTGGGATTGCTAATAAATTGTGGAAAGACTGAAATTATTAATATGAACATGGAGAACCAAATCGATTGTGTAACTGGGAATAATGTGGTGAAGAATGTAGAAAACTTTAAGTATCTGGGAACGATTGTATCATCTAATGGATCATTAAACAATGAAATTGAGGAGAGGATTAGACAGGCTTGGCGAGCTGTTGGAATGTTGAAATCTGTTTGGAATAATAATATGCTTTCGGTACATACTAAAGTGAAAGTTTACAAGTCCATGGTTAGACCAATTTTAATTTACGGGCATGAGTCATGGTACAGTACAATTGCAACAGATCAGAAAGTATTAGGATTTGAGAATAAAATACTGAGAAGGATTCTTGGGGTAAAGTGGCAAGACAGAGTTACAAATGCAAGAGTAAGAGATATTACGAAAGTGGAACCAGTTAATGAATATGTGAGACTGTCTCGCTGGAAGTGGCTGGGGCACATATACAGAAAAGAAGGTAGTTTAATACAGGATATGCTAGAGTGGACTGCTAGAGGAAGAAGAGGTAGAGGCAGGTCGAGGGAAACCTGGTTGAGGACAATGAAAAAAGAAGCAGGGGAGGAGTGTTGGTGGGACCTGAAGGAGATGGCAAGAGACAAATATTGGTGGAGAGAGTTCATTGAGGCCCTATGCATCCCGTGAGGTGCCACAGGAAATGATTGATTGATTGTACATATCCTTAAATTTGTGAACAGTTTTGGTACACACTACTTCATTCGGCAGTGCATTCCACTGATCAATTGCCCTATTTGGGAAATTAAATTTCCTTACGTCTTTATCGCCTCTCTTTTTATGTAGTTTTTTGCAGTGTCCTTTTTGCCATTTGTACCTTTTCAGTTTTATTTATCTGTTTTTTGAGATGAGGATTCCGTACTACTGATGCATATTCCAGGGTTGGTCTTATGATTGATGTTATTATTTTTCTCAACATCTTTTCATTTATATACGTGAATGCTAATCTCATATTAGCAAGAAATGTATACATGTTTCGTACCTTCTCATTGATATGGTCATCTGGAGATAGTCTATTATTGATAATTATTGATGTGTGTGTGTGTGTGTGTGTGTGTGTGTGTGTGTGTGTGTGTGTGTGTGTGTGTGTGTGTGTGTGTGTGTGTGTGTGTGTCTGTGTGTGTGTTTATATTTGTGTCTTTGTATGTGTGTGTGTGTGTTTTTATATTTGTGTCTTTGTTTGTATGTGTGTGTGTGTGTGTGTGTGTGTGTGTGTGTGTGTGTGTGTGTGTGTGTGTGTGTGTGTGTGTGTGTGCTTATATTTGTCTGTCTTTGTTTGTATGTGTGTGTGTGTGTGCTTATATTTGTCTGTCTTTGTTTGTATGTGTGTGTGTGTGTGTGTGTGTGTGTGTGTGTGTGTGTGTGTGTGTGTGTGTGTGTTTATATTTGTCTGTCTTTGTGTGTGTGTGGGGTGCATCCTTAGGTGTTTTTGCTAGTGTTTTGATTCAAGGATATTGACAGTATATGGGAACTCAGGTTATTTCTCGAACTCCATACGATATCACCATAATAATAACTAGAAAACGGAAACTGCCATTAGCAATTTCAGTAACTCACTACATGACAAGCTATTGCTGGACCTGGTGATTTCAATGCTCCTCATATAATGATCACTTTGAAGTGAAGGCCTGGTGATCTCAATGCCATTCATATTGTGAGTGAGAGGTGGTGTAGTAAGGTCCCCTAGGAAACGACCTCGGAAGCTACTGGCACAAATGGGCCCATGGTCATTTCAGACATGCTCCCCAACCTTGGCTATTTTCAACAAAAATTTCAAGTCTGAACCTTTAGTGGTTTCTGAGAATCTGTGAAGATTATTTTTATAGGTTTTTGAAAACCTGAATTGGGAACTGAATGATAATGGGTCACATGAAGCCGCCCACTGGGGGATTCAGATGGCCAGGTATGATGGCAGTTGTTTTGAAATAGAGGGAATACGAGCAATGTACTTCTTCATAAGAAAGAAAAATAATAATAATAACAACAATAATAATAATAATAATAATAATAATAATAATAATAACAACAACAACAACAACAACAACAACAACAGCTAGAAAACGGGATAGCTCACCACATGACAAAGTCGTCTGTCTTGTGCATGTGACCTCAGCACGTAAAAATAAACAAGTTTTGAAATCTGACCTTGGCTGTGACCTTGAGTTTTGGGTCTAGGTCATTCATACTTGGTAGCCATGCATAGCATATGAAGGTCTATAAATGTACTAAGTTTTGTTATTGTAGCTGAATTCTATCTTGTTCTTTTTGTGTATGCAATGGAACTTTGACCTTGGCTGTGACCTTGAGTTTTGGGTCAAGGTCATTCATACTTGGTAGCCATGCAGAACATGTCTAGTTCTATAAATGTTCCTTATTTGACGATTGTACTTTTTTTTTTTTTTATTGTGCACACAATGACCCCAAAATACTTTCCACTGACCCTTGGGTGATCTCATAACTACTGGCCCAAATGGGCCCATAATCATTTCATACCTGCTCCCTGACCTTGGCTATGTCCCACCAAAATTTCAAGTCTGTACCTTTAACGATTTTTGAGAATGCACGAAAAGTCTATTTTAATAGGATTTTGGCTGTAACTGGAAAACTAGTACTGGAAACTGGATGATACTTGGTCATGTGAAGCAGCCAGCCGGGGCACTCAGATGGCCAAGTATCATGGTCATAGCTTTGAAAATGTGCTAATACAAGCAATTTACTTCTTCGTCTGAAATACTACTACTACTACTACTACTGTTACTACTACTACTACTACTACTACTACTGTTACTACTACTACTACTACTGTTACTACTACTACTACTACTACTACTAAATAATAATAATAATAATAATAGTAATAATGACAAGAACAATATAACACACCAATGGTGTGGTGAGTTAAAATAATAATAATAATAATAATAATAATGGCAAGGACAATATAACTCACCAATGGTGTGGTGAGTTATAACAGTAATAATAATAATAATAATAACTACTACTAGTAGTAGTAGTAGTAATAGTAGTAGTAGTAATAGTAGTAGTTGTAGTAGTAGTAGTAGCAGTAGTAGTAGTAGTAGTAGTAGTAGTAGTAGTAGTAGTTGTTGTAGTACTGATAAAAACAATAAAACTCACCACTGGAGTGGTGAGTTATAATCACCATCATCATCAACACCAGCAGCAGCAGCATTTCCAACAAAGAGCATCGTGGTGGGAGTTTTTCTGAGACAGGAAGAGGACAAAAGATGACAATGAAATTACTAACAAACTGCCCTTTTAAAGCGACATTTTATCAGCTGACCCATCCCAGTAACTAGCACATACGAGAAGAAGCGTCTCCGGATAACCCAGATAGGAGAGGTGTCAGTCCCATAACCATTCATATCCTTTAGGGACCTGTTTATGCACAGACTAATTTTCCTCCTTGGACATGTTCCTCCCCTTTTTCTCCATCTTCCCACGAATGCCCATTTTCCCTCATTGTCGTACTGGGGCAGTTAATAAACCCTAAGAGTGCTTGTACCTATGTTACCCCCAATTTACAGTGTTCAGCTATCAAACATTTCACAAGCAAACTAGAGTGGATATTAAAGTGGGAAAAAAACGTTTTAGGGTAACGTTGGCTGGGAAATGGGGTAAGGAGGAACTGGTGAGTCGGTGGTGAAGTATAGGATATCCATCGCTCAATAACAAGACCATGAGTTCGATTCTCGAGCCGGCCAGAATCTTGGACAAAGGATGTTTCACCCTTGTCCCTGTTCACCCAGTAGTACAATCTGGGACCTGGATGTAAATACGACTGTTGCTTGGAGACTTCTTAGGAAAATTAGACCTTAACAAGTACGGTAACAAGTACTGGTTATCATTTACGACTCAGTTATTGTCAACATGCCTTGCCTCCTTTCAATCCTTCGTTTTTTTTTTATTTTCATCCACCCATAGTGCCCTCTTCCTTCTAATTTTCACCTTTCCTTTCTTCTAGCTTTCCTTCATCTTTCCTCCTCTCTTTCTCTGTTTTCACTTCCGTCCTTCAACCTCTGTCGCCAGTTTCATTCTTCTTTCTTTCCCTCTCCATCTCCACCTCCATCCACCCCTCTCCATCTCCACCTCCATCCTCGTTGCAGGCTGGTGATCGGAGCACCCCGTTGGCAAGACATGAGTGTGGCTGGGAGTGTACCCCCCACCTTGGGAAGAATGCACCTCTGTGCACCACCACACTTCGACTGCCATCCACACCCAGCACTGCCCTTCTTTGCCAGTATGTACATATAGCTGCACCAGTATGTACACACAGCTGGACCAGCATTTTTTTTTATGAGTCCGACTCTGGGTATGAGCTTAACAGCCAGTTCCCAAAGGCCCAGCAGTCCTCCATACACCTCCACATACCACCACTTTGGCGCTAACACCTTCCATCAGTATTGAATACATGTTATAGTTGTCTCATACAGGACTGCTGCACTGGTATCACGACAGGTCGGCAGGTCGTATGATGTACATCAATAAAATCTGCATAACGAAAGTCAAATCCACAAACTGTTCCTTGTCTTAGCCACGATTCGAACCCGCGTCCATTGGATCATGTGGCAACTTCTCTTACGACTCGGCCACCGCTTCCTGCAGTATTTACACACAGCTTGACCAGTATGTAGACAAAGTTGCACTAGTAAGTACAGACGCAGACACATGTATCTTCCTCGCTGTGTCAGACGAAAAATGAAACCATTGGAATCATTTTGCTCCCGTTCCTGTACCGGCTCTTGGTCGGCTGGTTGCCATGCCTGACTAGATACTGGCTTCGATTCCACGTGAAACACCATTACTGTCGAGTCTAAATGAAGGAAATTGTAACGCCATTCGTATGTGACGCATATTGACAGTGTTTACCTTAGAAATATGTTGGTAATTTATTGCTGTCCACGGTGGCAGGATGCATACCGTGCAGAGGATATTAAAAAGAAATAAGACCACACAGGCAATCAATGGAGGTGCCATGAAAGCGCTGTAGAGGAGTGGTGGGTAAACAAACAAAATGTCCTATACATTTCTGCTTATATTTGGAGTTCTCTCTGCATGTGATTTATAACAAGTGCGAACAACAACAACTGCTGGTTAAAGAAGTTGATAAGTAAAGAAATAAAATTAGAGATGATCCATATAAAGTGCGTAATGTTACCAGAGAGAGAGAGAGAGAGAGAGAGAGAGAGTAGGGAAAACTAAAGACACCCTACCACACTTCTGAGCATTGCCTGGTTCAATGTATCATTAATGTAGTACGCTTTGTGAATAAACAGTATTGTCTACATTGCTCACTTTGTCATGCTAGGATCCAGGATTTAGTTTTCACATCCAGTTTGCACTATATACAAATCATAGTAAAGACCCCAGGAGTTCAGAGGGTTATGAGGGGGTGCAGTGATTCGATATCTTTGAACACAAACGTAACGTGAGGCTGTTAAGGTTTTAACAAAATGCTTAGCGATCAGGGCATCATATGTTCATATGAATTAGCAACATAACATGTAAAGTGATTATAAATGCTATTATTACCACTTACAAATTCCTGTAACGGGAACTGGTAACTACATTCCATGATCTATCGGACTTGCCAACTCTTTGCAGTGTAAATTAATACGTTTTGTGTGTAGTCGAGTGTATTACTTTCTCTATATGTTCTTCATTTTGAAGGAAGATAACTGTGTTCGCGTCTGTACACATACCCTACGTGCACATAGGCACAGCTGCACGAATATGTACATACAGTTTTGCTGATATGTGCACGTACCATGGCCAGTGCGCACACACTGCTTAGCGAGTACCTACACACAGCTTGGCCAGTATGTACAGTAAATAGTCGATGATCTTTTAGATCTTTGTTTTTCCCTAACCCTTCAGATATAGTTTCTGATGGTTCTCTGAATTTGAAGGATAAATCAACCAATCCTCGACTTTTGTGTTTCTGATTGTAGCAGTTTGGCCAAGCGCTATGCGTCTTTCTAGCTAAATTTCCTATCGCTTGACCCCAAGTACATATAGAAGTGCAGTTTGTTACTGAGAAGCATAATATGCTTCATCAACAACCTGATCCTCTGTCCTACTAATACATGAGAGGAGAGGAATTCACAAGTACGAATACGATAGCTTTCACCCTGAAGTTATTCTAATACGTTATTTACACTAGCTGATATAAACAATGAATTGATGGAAATAAAAAGTTACCATCTGACGCCACTTGGCTAGAAGGTGATGCCAGAAGTTGATGTCAGGACATACGAATATGTGAATGATCCAGATGACACAGCTTGCTTTGTTTAACACTCCAACCAGAAAATATCAACAGATCTCATGTCTCCATTTTTTATGGTGTACCGGAGATGTTTGGGGACCTAATGGCTCCAGTTTACCTAGAGTATTTTTGCCAGCGGTTGATTCACTAGCAAACTCATGCTCACCTCACTGTTGTAAGTTCTATTTATTTTCCCAAGAAGGACAAGGGAAGTTTCACAGTAGGGTCCTATCAACCTGGACCGTGATTCAGTAAGAAAATTATAAAGTTCTCTGTCGCTAGTTAGTTTTCCTTTTACATGCGTCGCATGACGTCGGGTAATGAGATCAGCACGAGATAATCTTGGTGTTGTTGCTGAAGAAAACTTTGAAATATATTGTCACTGCACCATAGCACCCATTTTCACAGGATATATTCTCACAGGTCATGGCCCTTCCATACACCACAATTTCAACTCTTTCCGCTCATAACATTCGAGGCTGTTTGATATAGGATTAGTTATAACTAATGTATTTTTTTTTTTTTCTAGAATCAAAGACCAGGGTAGCAAAGCAGGAAGACTCCCCCACCCACCAAACTCTCCAGCCGAAGCTGGCCATTCCTACAACTACTTTTGGTGGTAGATGGTGGCCACCATCATCAACCCAGTACCCACTTGATGTAATGCTGCCTACTTCTTCCTTCGCCCTCAACATTCTGTCTCTGTGTTTGCCTACCTCACTTCCTTCTTCTTCCTTTCCATCCTGTCACTTTTTATTACTCTGCTTTCCACTTCATATGTCTTTACACTGATTGAGAAGCCCAATAGTTTCCTGTAACCCAGAAAACCATTGAAAACACTTGGTGGTAATCATATAACCAAACAACGGGGTGAAGTGGAGCTGACTATGGTGCCCCTGTTAATTGGGTGGAGAGACGTAAATGCGGTGTCCATCCAGGAACGAAACCTCCACACTTTTCCCGCTGTGACGAGGTGCTGTCAGTCGCAAGGGAACATCGGTTCACTTCAGGGGACGGTCCTGCTGGGGCGATCACTTGCCAACGGTTGATCGATTTGCTCGGCCAGAAAGACGTGGGTTAATCAACAACAACCAGTACCTTTCCTCCTTCACCTTCTTCTCCTCCTCCTATTGCTACTATTACTATTACTACTACTACTAGTACTACTATTACTTCTACTACTACCATTACTACTACTACTACTACTACTTCAACAACTACTACTGCTACTTTGATTATTTCAGGCCAACCAAGTCGATGGCAGTGGGTATCAACTAGAGATGCCATAGCTCAGATGAAATTCGTTAAGAGTCTTGATATCGGCTTCCCAGAAACACTACACACTCTTCCTTCAGGTTCCTCCTCCTTGTTGGTGGTGAGTAGAGAGAAGCTAAAGAAAGAAGGGTGTTGGGCGGATGCTGCATTTGAAGGTTATTTACTTCAGCGTTAGGAATTGCTGAAAATCTGTTGGTACTATCGTCATTTTATGATAACTAGAAGAGGTTCATGAAAGCATAAAATGAAAAAAAAATATGTGTATCGGAAGGGAAAGGTTGGAAATAGCAGGATCAGGGCAAAAGGTATCCTAGTGAAGAGTTAAGGAGGATTTCAACTATCTGCTACGTTACAGATCAGTGGAGCAAAAAAAATAAAAATAAATAAATAAATAAATGAGGAGATAAATATACTACTAAAAAAAGTCGAGATCCACATGAAACAATCGTTTGGAAAATAAAATCATGAGACATATAAGTTTAATTCACTTTGGAAATTAAATTCATTCTTTTTAGAACACAACATAAGAAACAAATTTACAGAAATCCAAGCTTCGTCACAACACTGGCTTGAAGTCAGATAATTTGTTCCATTTCACAAAGACGCATTTTCTCTCATTAAGTGGCAACAAGAGGCAGTACCAAGGCAAACCAAACCCATCCCCGGCAGTCATTTTAGTGCTGACGTATAAACACAACAGGATATCTAGTCAAAGATGTCACATAGCAAATCTGAAGTAAATCGGGTGAAAATTGACGATTTTATGTCCATTTGAAATTTTAGGCCAGACGCACCTGACATTGACTCCCCTACTGCTAACTGGGAGGTGACCCCTCTAATGTAATGAGCATTATAGGAAGCAGATTTGAAAGATGTACATTTAGGTTTTGGTTTCATGTCAATATAACGAATTTGAAAGGATTTATGGAGAAAAAGCGATTTTTACCTATCCCCGCTTTCCTACATTTGAGGGGCCTACAGCCTGGGCTTTGGCCCAATTTGTCCAAAAATTTAATCGGGTGATAAGCAGGTCATAGCCCATCATCCCTGTTATTTATTCAAAATCGCACCAGTAGTTTTCACGAAAAGTTGTTAACAGATAGTCAGACAGACAAACAAACAAACAGACAAACCGTGTGAAAACAATACCCATCCCCAAATCCTTCCGGGATGGGAACGGGTATTAACGAGTGTAACCACCATTTGCCGCAATACATGCTACACACCGACGATGCATGAACCAGATGACACTGCCAAGAGTTGCTTGTGGGATGACAGGCCACTCCTGCTGCGGAAACTGTGCCAGCTCTCTTGTTTATCAGAGGAAGGATAGTTGTTTCTTACTGCTAATTCCTGTTCATTCCATATGTGCTCATTGGGTGATAAATCAGGATTATTTGCACACCATAACATTCTGATGATATGATGCAGGCACAGGAAGTTGCACAATTGGGGTATACACTTTCGACTTGAATGACTGCACCAGGTTCTGCTACTCATAATGCAGGGTGCACAGTGGGGTTGAAGACCTCTTCTCGGCAGCGTTGTGCTGTCAGGTTCCCATCGACATGATATAGGGGAGTTTGGTGACGAAAGATAATGCCTCCTCACGCCAACACAGAGTCCCCTACATAGCGGCCACATTCCCTGATGGTGGTGTCAGTGAATCATTCATTAGAATGCCACCAGACTCCTGGTCCGCTGTCACTGAAGCTCTTAGAGAAGCGAGATTCATTCACTGACACAACTTCCACCTGATGTGTTGTCTGCACCAGTTCATTCAAGTCCCCTGTGGCGTTTAACCCACCCCGTCCTGGAGACGTGAATTCACGTCCTCACATGATGTGCACTCATATCCCGGAGACGTAGATTAATGCAGCAACATTGCAAGGTCCCTAATTTGCACAATTTTCAATTTTCGTGAGTGATTTTTGGCACGTATACACAGGACACCTTCCTCTACAAGATGCCAGGCAGGGACAATGCCTTACCCAGCATGACCTCCTCACCCCCCTGCATGACCTTTTCTCAGCAATTCACCTGCTATCAGTGACCTGGCCAGTAAAGCCATGTCATGCCACGGTACGAAATTCAGGGCCAGAGTGATTCCCCAATCGATGACAATGTGCAGGACAAACATTAGAGGAAGAAACAGTCAGAAATGATGATCAGGTAATGTGGCAAAAAAAGGTCAGGAATGGTGATGAGTTAGTGAGTGAAACAATGCTTATAATGCCTATATTGCTGTTTGAAAACCAATATACTCTCGTACTACATAAAAATTCGTACCAAATAAATAAATAAATACCGTTTATGAGTGGTGTGGAATAGTTATCCTCCCATAGAACTCGTTTTCTTTGCAGCCAGCCTGATAGAAAACCCTGTAAGGTAAGGAGGTACTCCTACCTGGATCGAGTATTTTAAACCTCAGGTGAGCGATTTCTCTATGAATTTTTGATGTTTCTCACCAAAAGCGGATGTTTGAGCCAAAAAAAAAAAAAGCTCCAAAAATGTCGGGACTGGGGCGTACCACTACCCAGAAAACGTCGGGATGGGGGGCGTTAAAAAGAGGTGTCCTCACAGCTGATTTCTGTGATGTAAGGTTTGCTGCACAGAGGCAGTTGCAAATGGTTTGGTGGCTGACAGTGTTTGCAGTTGCTCTCAGCTGTTCCATCAAAGGACTAGCTGTAACAGTTCTATCATGAACTGGTTTTGCCTTCTTGTGGTTGACTAAAGTCTCCCAGTAAGGTGCAGTTCTAAAGCCTGTCCATCGACTTGCACATGCTCTATCACTCTCTGCATGATTGAGTGGGTCACGCCAAATCTTCCTGCCTCCTCTCTCATTGAAACTCCCTTCTGGATCCATGTTAGAGCTCGACTTCTATCTGCGTCACCCAGTCTGCGACTTGAGGTCATGGCTGTTTGATGGCCTGTATAGCCCCTTTATATCTGCCAAAAGATGAACAAAACTTTGTGAACTATTCAGCAAGAACACATGATTCATAACAATTTTTTCTGCCTCATCCTCTGGCCAGATAGACTGTCATGAAAAAACAAGAAGTTTTTCATGGATGATACTTTACATGTCAGTCACAGTGTAAAATTCCTGGCCAGATCAGTTTTAACCCCTCTGCCCACGATGACGCATTTGTTGTCATTTGGGCATGTCTGCGACTATACTCGATGACGCGTTTGTCATCATAAAAGCATAAAAACCCTCATCAGGGAAAAAGTTTTTGGCTAATCGGCATCATTTTTGGACTCGTCATAGTTCCCGCACCTCTCGTCAAAAGTAATGACTTTGCAACCTTGGGGCCCGAGACGCGCGGCAGCCCGGCCAGATTAATTAGTTCTGCATTAGCTGTCGAGGGAGAAGGCAGCGTGCGGCTGGGCATTTAAATCGTACTCTATTTACCCCTGTCCCGGGCGCACATCATATTCCACTATACCTATAGTGCTTGTGTTCACTTTTTGGACACTATTGTGATAGGGAATTAGGTTTTTGTGAATCATTAGTGGCCGTTATCAGCCATTGGCCCAGTGAAGATTGTGCTAGGCCTACCCTGTTTTTCGGTGTGTTCCAACAACTACACTCCCTCTATCCTGCACCCAATGTGAGTATTCGACCATTGCACAATAGTGACAGTGAATCAGGTGAATATAGTGTGCAATAGCTAGTGAGGAAGGACATAGTGAAACACTTAGCAGAGGGAGCCGGGAAACCGCTTTATGACACAGTGTTGTCTTGAATGGAATATTTGGCAAGGTGTTGACGAAGTCCTTGTTTTATGCTGATATATGGTGGATAGTGTTATTGTGCAATAGACAAGAGTATAGTGCAATGAGTGTACGTGATGAAATATTGGCTAGGGCAGGAGTCATGTGCACCTTACAGCCACAGCACGCCATTCTCAGGAGGGGATAAAATAGAGGAGAATTATAGGGATATTTGATTTTATCATATTGTTGTATTTATTCCGTATGCTTTCTGTGTGAAATAAAGCATGAGTGTTATTGATATGTTTATCGTATGCTTGTGTGGATGAACGTAACCACTGCACCACGTGCTCGCCAGAAAATATCGTCTGTGATACCTTAAGTATCGCAGATGGGACTTACAGAGCACGTTCAGGTACTGTTGTGGTGAAATACACTGTATGTCTCATAAAATTATGGATTTGATTATGTGTATTGTGAAATAAAATCGTAAACACTGTAGCGTCTTCAGGTAAAGAAACATCATCTGCTACACCTTAGTGGCCAGGTAAGGGCCACATACTTGTACTTGTTGTGGTGTAATATACTGTTTATCTCATAATTGATAGATTTGGTTATGTTTCATGTGAAAGTATATGACTGACCTATTTGCTCATAGGAAAGTGTGCGTCTTGTACATCTGAGTTAGCACAAAGGTAGCGACATGCAGTGCGAGGTTAGGAACAAGTGCATTCACATTTTATTGGCGAAATATACTGTGTATCTCATACAGTGATATATTTTATTATTTTTTTATGTGAAAATAAAGGGAAAATGAACCACGTGCTTCTCTAGAAATCATCGTCTGCTACACCTTACTGCCCAGGTATGGGCCACGTAATTGACCTACGTAGGACGTGCATTTACATTATATTGGTGAAATATACTGTGTATCTCATATATTGATAGATTAGGCTATGTATTATGTGGAAATAACATGGAAGACTGAGCCACATGCTCGTAATGAAGAGTGTGTCGTACACCTGAGCTAGCACAAAGGTAGCGAAATGCAACACGAGGTTGGGAACACATGCATTTACATTTTTTTTGTGTGTGAAATATACTGTGTATCCCATGTATTGATATATTTGCTATGTTTTATGTGAAAAGACAGTGAAAAACTGACCCACGTGCTCGTAATGAAGAGTGTGTGTCATACAACTGAGCTTGCACAAAGGAAGAGAAATGCAACGCGAGGTTAGGAACACGTGCATTTACATATATATATAGAGATAGATAGACAGATAGATAGATATAGATATAGATAGATAGATAGATAGATAGGAGTGGCAGAGGATGTGTGGATCAAGTATCTGAAGTGAGACAGATAGCAGAGAAGGCTTGTGAGAAGGACCATAAGTTGTTTATG
The DNA here is from genome assembly GCF_032717465.1 of Coenobita brevimanus. Taxonomy (NCBI): domain Eukaryota; kingdom Metazoa; phylum Arthropoda; class Malacostraca; order Decapoda; family Coenobitidae; genus Coenobita; species Coenobita brevimanus. The sequence goes on along the minus strand of NC_137000.1, from coordinate 17,795,592 downwards.
GCATTCATGGATCTGGAAAAAGCATACGACAAAGTAGACAGAGAGGGATTGTGGCAAGTTTTGCGCATGTGCGGTGTAGATGGTAAGCTGCTAGGTGCTGTCAAGAGTTTTTATGATGGTAGCGAAACATGTGTAAGGGTTAATGGGCATCTAAGTGAATGGTTCACAATCGGTGTGGGCACATGCAGAGTTTTGCTGATGTCTGTGAACGTCGTGCCTTGAGAGTAAATGGAGAGAAGAGTAAAGTGATGGTTATTGAGTGAGAAGGTGACTCCCAGTGTGATGTCACAGTGAATGGAGAGAGACTGGAATTGGTGAGAGAGTTCAAATACTTGGGTACAGTGATAGAAAAGAGAGGAAAATGTGCAGAAGTTGAAAGTAGAGTGACACAAGGAAGAAAAGTAGCTGGTGCAATGAAGGCCTTAATAAGACACAGAGGCTTGAGTGTTGCAGCTGCACGAGGCTTACATGAGGGAGTGTTAGTGCCAACTGTAACATATGGGTGTGAGACTATGGTGTGGTATGAAAATGAAAAGTCAAGAGTAAGAGCAGTGGAGATGGGACTGTTGAGGAATGTATGTGGAGTACAGAGGGTGGATAGGATACGAAATAATGTGATTCGTGAAAGGTGTGGAGTGAGGAAGTCGGTGGACACCAGAATCGAAGAGAGTGTCCTGAGATGGTATGGTTATGTGGAAAGAATGGATAACAATAGAGTGGTGAAAAAGGTTTACCTGAGCAAATTTGAAGGAGGGAGGAGGCGAGGTAGGCCAAGAAGGAGGTGGAGAGATATGGTGGATGAGTGTTTGAGGAAGAGAGGTTTGGAAGTCGGTGAGGCTAGGGAACTGACAAGAGATCTAACTGGCTGGATGAATGTTGTGAGGAGAAATGGATGATCATAGATTTTGGCACCCCTTGTGAGCATGGCAGCGTCCGGATTGACTCAACTGGATATGTTTGTGTGATGCTGCAGAATGTGGTGAATGTTTTTTGGCGTATCCGGTAGAGCCAGGATTCCGGGGGCTTGAATGATGAGTGAATGGAAGTGTGGCCTATTTGGACTGGGCAAGTTTGTGCTGTCTGGACATTGCTATTCCTCACCCTGCCCTTGGGTGGGATAGGAGGTCCAGATGATATATATATATATATATATATATATATATATATATCTGATGTGAGAGGTGTAAGGCTGAGAGGAAGACCACGAATAGGATGGATGGATAGTGTGAAGAGAGCGCTGGATGCGAGAGGGATGTCTGTTGAGCAAGGAAGAGTGGCTGTGCGTGACAGAAATAAATGGAGAGAAATTGTGAATAAATAAGTGATGACGCAGCCCTGAGGGGATATTCTCCCGCATTTGGTCTGATCAGCTAGTCAGGTCAGGTGCGGGTAAGGGGATGGGTATGTTATGATGTGGCAGGGGTAAACCAGCTCTGCTGTCGGGCCCTGCTGCGGATGTCACTGATTGCATTGCGCAGTTGACCCTTGTGCGGTGTGGTGCGGTGAGGATCTGTCCGTTCTCCCCTTTGGGGCTAAGATGTGAATGAATGTGTTTAAATGGATGAGTAAATGGAGAGTGTGTCGTCCTGTCTCGGCTACCTCCCTTTCCTTGGGGGAAGCAGCCTAGGTATATAGATAGATAGATATATATATATATATATATTGGTGATATATACTGTGTATCCCATGTATTGATATATTTGGCTATGTTTTATGTGAAAAGACAGTGAAAAACTGACCCACTGCAGCGTGTTCTTGTAAGGAAAACACCATCTGCTACACCTTAGTGCACAGGTAACGGCCTACAGAACACGTCCATTTACATGTTACTGGTGAAATGTACAGTACTCTGTATCTCATAAAAATGATAGATTTGGTTATGTGTAATGTGCAAAGAAAATGAAAGAGGTAACCACGTGCTAGTGGCCCCTACCTGTGCACTAAGTCAGGTGCAAGAGACGGTGTTTTTCAAGCACATACACGTATATCATGAACCCTTGCGTTGAGCCAGTGTTGAGCCAAGTTCTTGGCTGGCTATGAAAAAAATATCTTGACTCCTTTATTTCAGTTCACACTTATACCACAGCACTGGACTGCCACAGGGTCCACAGTCCCTCTGACAGCTATTTATTCTCCAGTTGACTTGCAACGACAGCAGTCTTGCAGAGATGAAACACGGATTGACACCACATGAGTGGCATCAGATCCTCAATGAGGTTGAGTAGAGAGCGACACTGAGAGCGAATGTTCTGGGGTGGAGGAGGTTGAGCTGCCACCATCCGGTCAACAAGTGGAGCTGTCCGACGGGTTTCCATTGTGGAAGACTACACCACCATCATCAGCCGGCTTCACCGGAGAACCCTTCACACCTTTAAGACTTGCCGGTCCCACTGCTCTCTTCGTCAGCTCCCACTCTCCAGGCCCCTCTGCCCCCCCTTGGCAAGCCATTGTCACCAGAAGCCGGGCCATCGTCCATTGTGATGGCCCCTCCACCCGTTTCTGCTCTGCAGGATGATACGGTGATGTCCTCGCTGGCCAGGCCTGGAGGACTGGGGTCCCCAGAGCCCTCTATCTCGTTCTCGTCCTCGTCCGAGGTGTCCCCCCCCAGACAAGGGCGCTGTGGTTCACTGCCTGGACGCTGGGAATGTCCAAGGGGTCGGAGGGTAGGCCGAAGGGTGTCGACAGGCCAGCCCACTGCCACTGCTGCCACCACCTCTGAAGAGGATCTTGGGTGGAGCAGTGGCCCGTTCACACCAAACCACGGGCCGTTCACTGGCTCCCCAGGGACCCAGGTGGATATTTCAACAACTCCCCTGCAGTTCTTCCAGCACTTTTTCATGCGGAAGTTGTCATACCTCACGGTGGAAACCAACAGGTACACCACATTCCTGGGAACTGAGCTGGATGCCTGGTTCTCCTGCATGCACAGTACACACCACACTTCCTTTTCAAAATTTTCAAAAAAATGGCGTTGATTAATATAGCCTCAGAGTCCCCAGGGGGGAGAACATAAATGCCCCCACCTTCAGCCCCTCTCCCGGTGACGACTCAAGGTGCCTGGAACCACTGTCTGACTCTCTTCTTCTTCATTTCTGCAACATTCGTGGCCTTTCCTCTAACTTTCGCTCTGTTGAGCACCATCTCTCCTCCTCTAAACCTCACCTTCTTTTCCTAACTGAGACTCAGCTGTCTGAGGCAACTGACAGCAAACCCTTTTCTGTATCCTCCTACTTTCTCTATACTCATTTCAAAGCCAAAGGTGGCTGTTGTGTATATATACACAACAACTTATCTTGCTCTCATGTTCCTGAACTCGATTCTTCTGAATTCTCAACACTCTGGCTTCGGCTTTCCTGTCATTCTCTGACTAAATATATCTGTGCTGTTTACTTATCTCCTAATTCTACTGACTATCAAAAATTCTTTGACTATCTTACTTCTACGATGGAACACATTTCTCCTTTCTCTGAAATCTCCATTCTTGGAGATTTCAATGTTCACCACCACCTTTGGCTCTCCTCTCCTTTCACTGATCCACCTGGTGAACAAGCCTACACCTTTTCTATCCTTAATGACCTAGAGCATCTTGTACAGCACCCTACCCATATCCCTGACCGCCTTCAAGAGAGGTCCAACATACTTGATCTCTTCCTTACAACTAATCCTTCTGCTTACACTGTTAATCTTTTCTCTCCGTTGGGCTCCTCCGATCACAACCTTATCACCTTAACCTGTCCTATCGCTCCAGTACAGCCTGCGGACCCTCCAAAAAAACGTCATCTCTGACACTTTGCAGCTGCGGATTGGGAGGCCCTCAGGCAGTACTTCTTTGATTTTCCCTGGAATGATTATTCCTTCCATGGCCGGGAGCCATCTGGGTGTGCCTTGCGCATTATGGAGGTTATTCTCTTGGGCATGGAAGCATACACTCCTTTCTCATATCCTTTGACTAATGCACGAAAGCCTTGGTTTAATCACGCTTGTTCTAATGCTGTCCGCAACAAGGAGAGGGCCTATAAAAGGTACCGGAGCCAACCCACTCCTGAATCACATCTTTTATACATTTCTGCCAGGAATCGTGCTAAGTCTGTTCTTCGCTCTGCTAAAAATAATTTCATCCTTACAAAATGTAATGCTGTATGGCAGTGAGACCTGGGCAGTGAAGGAGGAAGATATTCGCCGGCTCAGACGTACAGAAACGACAATGATTAGGTGGATGTGCAGTGCGTCCCTGCGTCCAAGGCCTGGAGGGGCTGGGTCTACAATGGAAGAGTTGAGAGGTAGGATGGGACTGGAGTGTATTGGTGTTGTGATGAGGAGAGGTAGATTGAGGTGGTTTGGACATGTGGAGAGGATGGGGGATGATAATTGGGTGAAGAAGGTGAGAAGTGTTAATATTGGGGGTGGGGTTATGAGGGGTAGACCGAGAAAGACATTGGACGAGGTCATTAAGTGTGACCTTAGGGTTAAGGGACAGAACAGGGAGGCTGCAGTGGATCGTGCAGCGTGGAGAGCCGCCATTAGGTGACCAAGGCCGACACATGCAAGCATGTTGGAGCCTTTGAAAAACGAAAACGAAAACGAAAACGAAAATGCTCTCAACTCTCTAACTCGAACTCTTCCCGCTCCTTCTGGCACCTTGCCAAAAACCTTTCTAATAACATTACCTCATTATCCTTCCCTCCTCTTTTCTACTCTGATGGCTCTGTAGCTATTTCTTCTGCTGATAAAGCAGATCTTTTCGCTCAGACTTTCTCCTCCAACTCCACCTTAGACAATTCCGGTGCTGTTCCTCCCTCACTTCTCCCCTCTGACTTCCTCATGGCTAACATTAAAATTTCTTAAGCTGATGTATTTTCTGCCATTGCTGGCCTCAGTACTAATAAGGCACATGGGCCTGGTGGAGTCCCTCCTGTTGTTCTCAAGAACTGTGCTTCTGTGCTTACTCCCTGCCTAGGCAAACTCTTTCGCCTTTGTCTGTCAACTTGTACCTTTCCTTCTTGCTGGAAGTTTGCTCTCATTCAGCCAGTCCCAAAGAAGGGTGACCATTCCCAACCCTCTAACTATCGTCCAATTGCTTTAACATCCTGTATCTCAAAAGTTTTCGAGTCAATTCTTAATAGAAAAATTTTAAAGCATCTTTCCTATCACAACCTTCTTTCTGATCGTCAGTATGGGTTCCATCAGGGACGCTCCACAGGCGATCTTCTCACCTACCTTTCAGACTTCTGGTCATCCTCCTTTCGGGACTTTGGCGAAAGCTTTGCCATTGCACTTGACATCTCAAAGGCTTTCGATCGAGTCTGGCATAAATCTTTAATTTCCAAACTGCCCTCTTACGGTTTCTATCCTTCTATCTGTGCCTTCATCTCTAGCTTCCTTTCTGGTCGTTCTATAGCCGCTGTTGTAGACGGCTATCGTTCTTCTCCTAGATCTATTAACAGTGGTGTTCCTCAGGGCTCTGTCCTATTACCAACTCTCTTCCTTTTATTCATCAATGACCTTCTAAGCTGTACATCTAACCCTATCCACTCATACGCTGATGACTCCACCCTTCACTTTCCATTCGATTCCCACAACGTCCATCTCAGCAGTTACTTTAACAGGCAAGGGATGAGGCTATGGCACACCTAATGTCTGACTTGACTCGTATCTCTGACTGTGGTAAAAATAATCTGATTGTTTTTAATGCATCAAAGACTCAGTTTTTGCACCTATCAACCCAACAAAATCTTCCATAGGTTTACCCACTTATGTTTAATAATACTCAACATAATCTTGCATCATCATTGAACATGCTTGGGGTTTCATTTGCTCGGGACTTGTCTTGGAAAGATCATATTACATCTCTTGTAAAATCTGCTTCCAAGCGATTGGGTGTGCTAAGCCAACTCTGTTCCTTCTTTACCCCTGCACAATTCTTGACTATACAGGGGTTTTATCCGCCCCTGTGTGGAGTACAAGTCTCATGTATGGGGGGGCTCCCCACATACGGCTCTTCTGAATAGGGTGGAGTCAAAGGCTTTTCGTCTTATTAACTCTTCCCCTCTTACTGACTTCCTTCAACCTCTGTCTCTTCGCCGCAGTGTTGCATCTTTTTGTCTTTTCTATCGCTACTTCAATGGTCACTGTTCCTCTGAACTGTCTGCATGCATTCCTCCACTTCTACGACGGGCGCGTAACACCAATCTAGCAGCAAACTCTCACCCCTTTTCTGTCCAACTCTCTAATGGAATAGTCAACCATTACTCCCAGTCCTTCATTTATGCAACAGGTCAACTCTGGAACTGTCTCCCTCTGTCTGTATTTCCTGCTTCCTATGATCTCCAGTCTTTCAAATGCAGTGTGTCCAAGCATCTCGAAATGAATGGATCTTGAATTTGGCTCTCTCTTGTATTTGGTTTTCTCTTGGAGGGAACAGTATTGCGGGCTCATTGCCTTTGGTTCCTTCTTCCTTACATTAAAAAAAAAAAAAAAGATGACCAAGTTCCTGGGGTAATACCTTTTCATGGGGGTTGTGCACATGCCGACCATCAGGCACTACTGGTGGAGCTCCAAGCTGCACGACTACCCTAGGGTCAGGCTGGTGATGAGTGGAAGGCACTTCAACGCCATCCTGAAGCACTTCCATGTCTTCAATTTGCTCGCCATCCCCTGGGAAAACCAAGATCTGCTCATCCACGTTTGCACTGTCATGGGGTACCTCCTTCACTGGTTCCAGTCAACTTACCTACCTGAGGAGCAGCTCAGCCTGGATGAGGGCTCTCTGCGGTGGAAGGGCCAGCTACCCTTTCGCATCTACAACCCCCAGAAGCCCACGAAGAATGCAGTCAAGATGTATATGCTGACTGAGTTGTCCTCGGGCTACATCTGGAATCTCGAGGTCTACATGGGGGTGCATTGTACCCTCCAGAGCACCGTGTTGGGCCTCGCAGAACCGTTGAAGGACCAGGGCCATAAGTTGTTCATGGACAACTATTACAATTCTGTAGCCCTGTGCAAACGACTCTTCACTGCAGGATTTTACGTGTGTGGGACGCTATAGCTGCCTAGAGGGCACCATGCCAGCTGTAGGCCATCGCCAGGGCTAAGAGCCTGCCCGAAAGGGGCATGGTGTACATGCACAAGGACAATATGCTAGTCCTACTGTGGAGGAACAAGCGCACTGTAATTATGGTGTCCACCTTCCACACTGCAGACACCATTCCGAAGAGGGTTTGAGGAAAGGTGCGGGGTAGTGACGGGGAGACAACCTACGTGGAGAAGGTCGTTCACAAGCCCGTCATTGTGGAGGAGTACAACAGGTACATGGGTGGGGTGGATCATTTCGATCAGATGGTCCAGTAGTACCCCCATCCAAAGCCGAACTGTCAAGTGGAGGAAGAAGATCACATTCTACTTCATCAAAATGGCACTGTTCAACGTGTTTGCCTTGTATAAGAAGTACAGACGCGCGCAAGTAACTCTCCTTGAATTTGTGGAGCAGATCATATACGATCTTCTGCATTTCCACGAAGAGGACTGGCCCGCATCTAGACACACACACTCCACCACACCCCAGACCTACCTACCCAGTGGCCAGCACCAGCAACACCTGGCACCCAGCTAGCACGATCACTAGCGCCAGGATGGGCCCAGCCGCCACCAGCACCAGCACAGCCCGCAGGAAACCCCACACCAGCACCACCAGAAGCAGGGCCATCACAGGTGCCATCAGCACCACCAGCACCACCTGCAGGACGCCCATCAGGGGTGCCAGAACTGCCACCACCTCCAGTTGCTGGTCCATCGGGAGTACCCGTGCCTGGGCCTGCGGCTCCTGCTCAACAGGACCACAGAGCACGAGGGTATCCAAGCAAGCATCGGCGGGTGATTGACGATGACGTGAGGTTGGATCGCACTCTGGGCCACCACCTGGCGAGGATCCCTGACAAGAAGAGCCTCAGGTGTACCATGTGCTTCAAGTTGGGGGTGAGGAAGCACACAAGGAACATGTGTCCTGTATGTGATGTGCCGCTTTGCATGGGACATTGTTTCAACCGGTACCATACTGAGCGATACCTTCATTAGTGGAGCACACACACACACACACACACACACACACACACACACACACACACACACACACACACACACACACACACACACACACACACACACACGATACAAAACTCCTCACCTCACAACCGATCTGTCCTGCAGGAAGATCATCGCCACTGGAGAAGTATGTGATATTCTTTTTTTATTTATCTCTTTACCTCTATTTATGTCAGTATATTTACACATATCTATATATTGTTATTTACCTCAATACAAATGACAGGGAAATAAGTACAGCTTCAGTTTCAGTTGCTAGAAACAGGTTTAGTGTTCATGTTTGGTTTCTGAGAGGACTAAAAACAAAACAGAAATAATTATATAAAATAGTTGTTGGCATAAAACCAAAGAAAGCGTAGCTAGCAAGCATAAAAGTGTTAGCGTGCTACGGGAAAATAACGTAAATGAGCGCAGCTGATGGCGGGTCAGCTCGCGGCAAAATAAGCCGAAATTTTTTTCATTTTTCTCAAGAACTACGAGGTCTAGGATCACATTTCTTTACTGAGATGAAAGGGAATGAAACTGTGCATGGGATGATGAAATAATAACATAACGGTGCAGAGAAAAGTTCTTCGCAATCCCCGAATAAAAAAGTTGTTTTCTGTCGAAAATGGGTGTTACTTTTTTGCTTATTACTCGAAGACCATACCTCGTATCAAACTGGAACCCCCGAATCATTCGAAAGCTAATAAATTTCTCTTTCGATTGATTGTATAACATGTAGAGATTGATTAGTAAACATTCGAATTATGATGTTGGGAAGTGAAATCTATGATCCCGAATGTTTATCCCGAGGGCGCTAATACGTAAAGTGTGTTTTTTTGGATTGTGTTTTTTTTTTTGCTTCTCGTATAGAACAAACATCGATGAATAGGAATATGTGGGTTTTGTGGCAAAATAAAGGTGGTGAAAATAAGCTGAGAATACACATATTTGGAGCGCGCAAAGGCCAGGGCAGGAGGGGAAAAAAGTCCGCACGTCATATCCCTGAAATCTTAAAAACTTATCCGCGCGCGAAGGGGTTAACTTCTGCTTCAAGACCTAGTCTACTGTGATGCAGAATCCCATCAACACAGTTAATTTTGTACTGTCCCATTCGACCTTGGCAGAATTCTGAATGTTCTCTAGTACACAGAAAATTGAAGGTGGCCCTTAACTTCTTTCGAGTAGTTTTTTAAAAATACACGAAAGCCAAAGTATTGAAAGGTTTGAATTCAAAATATCAAATAAAAGGAGGATATGGAGGTGTTTTTGCGTGAGTGTGTGTGTGTGTGTGTGTGTGTGTGTGTGTGTGTGTGTGTGTGTGTGTGTGTGTGTGTGTGTAGGGAAGCCAAAAGTGGAAAAAGGCTTTTGATGAAACTTGTCAGGATGGTTATAACTGGGTCCCAGATGGGCCATTTCAGTTAGATAACGATAGAAATTTTCTGAAGGGGTGTTCTGAACCCTAATAATTGTGCCCATTGGTGTTACAGTAAGCGCGCTGGAAGAGGCGGCGGGGCATTTCTGTGGAGGTTCATGCGTCATAGAGGAGAGAGAGAGAGAGAGAGAGAGAGAGAGAGAGAGAGAGAGAGAGAGATGGTGGTAGGGCAAATGGTACTCACACGGTTGAATAAAAAAAAAAAATCGGGAAGAACTTCCAATGTTGTACCGATGCTGCTGTATAACAACTCCATTAATCAGTCCTCTTTATTTTTTTTATATACAAAGGAACATATACGTTTAACCCCAACGGTTGTGAGAAGTCTGTGTATAAAGCTATAAAACTATGACTCCCAAGAGGCATCTGGAGAATCTATGGTCATGCACTGCAACTAAAGCATAACATCGTGGACAACTGTAGCTTAACCAAAGGATCACATACCACTCTAGGGGCAAAATGTAAATGATTGCTTGTCAGACCATCTTTCATCCTGGCCTGCGATTTCTGAGCAAGATGTGGGCCTCTGCAATCACTTACAGTTTTATTTCAGTATCATTCCACACCACTTTCCTGTAAATCTATTTCTGTTCGTTGACGCCTATGTCCCTAGATCGCTCTTTAATAGTCCTTTACATTATGAACGGCTAAGCTATTATGTAATTATCGTTGACGCTCTTGCAACGTTGCTTAGGTATTGCTTTAGACCTTATTTGGCCCTTATGTAAGCTAAATATTTTCGTTTACCATCAACAATACCATTTGATCTGGTGATTTTATTATTATCATCATTAAATTGAAATTAAGAACTATATGATAATCCCCCCACTAAAGTTGCCACTATAATACTGCCATCACCTGGTAAGACAGTGAGAGGGGATGGTGTAAAATCTTGCACAATCATTCACTCAACATTGTGACAGGTCACGCTATCAGTGTTATTCTCGACTGGTATCAATCTCGTTAGAATATAAGGACTTAAGAAAAGGCAGCAGCAGGAGCTCGGCTGGTCCACAGTATTGAACCCTTGTTCGAGGGTAGAATACCTTTTCATGTAATCAAGAGCAAAAGTTTCTTTATTCCCTTGGCGAGAGGGAAGTCGAAGGCATGGCTGGAGAAAGTCCAGGAAAACAAATACTGGCCGGTTCGGTAGTTGGAGATTGCTTCGTGGAAGGGACTTTTACACACCTGAACACCGAACACATCTCACGCCAGTATAACCGTTTTTTTTTTTTTTTTTTTTTTTTTTTTTTTTACGAAACTCAAATGCATATCCTTTTATTATCATTTTTATTATGTAGGAATGCTATATGATTATTCGGAGAGAACAAACTAGGGATATGAAAGTGGGGTACTGAATGCTAGGAAAATGGAATATTAATAGGGTCCTCAAAATATGTTGTTTAGCTATATAGGTATGTCGTCGGTGGGTGCACCCATTATGCAGTCAAGTGATATAGTGGTATCTGGTGACTGGATAGTGAGTGATAAATCAAAAGGTTTCTTCCAATCCACAGAGTCGTTTACTATATTGGGTGGTAATCATATAGCAAAAAACGACTGTTTCTGATGGGTTAAGGTGTTGCAGGCAGATGTAGCCAACAGGGTTGCCATCCTAGAAATGTTTGGGGTTTATTGCTCACATAATGCCACTCGGGAGGAAGACTTAGTTCCTTTAAATATCTGGATGAAATATCCTACCCCTGGGCACTCTATACTACTGAAGAGGAAATAAATAGAAAGGATGATGGGTAGAATGAAATGGCTTTTTTTTTACTGCTTACACAAATATTTTTTTATACAACATTTTCCCATCGGTTCAGTTTGGTATGTCGGATGTCAATCACACAGTAAAACTGCAATCAGCTATAACAGAATACAGCAACGATGCAAGTGTAATTCATTACATCCATGCTCGCTTAGTGAGAGCTGGAGTTATGTTTTGAGCAATGTGTGTGTGTGTATATACCTAATTGTTCTTACCTAATTGTATCTTTACAGGAATGAGTAAAGCTGTCTACAGTCCCGTGTTTTAAACCATTTTTATCATACATATCCTTAAATTTATGAATTGTTTTGGCACACACTATTGCATTCGGTAGTGCATTCCACTGATCAGTTGCCCTATTTGGGAAACTGAATTTCCGTCATTGTCGCCTCTCCTTTTATGCAGTTTTTTGCAGTGTCCTCTTGCTGATGCATCCCCATAGGTTATGTAATCATTTATGTCTATTTTCTCCTTCCCTGATATGCATTTGTATAGCGTAATCATGTCTCCTCTTTTCCTTCTCTTCTGTAGTGTAGGTAGATTCAGTTTTTCTAGTCTTTCTTCAGTTTTTCTAGTCTTTCTTCGTAGCTTAGATCCCTTAAGCTTGGTACCCATCTTGTAGCGGCTCTTTGAACTTTTTCAATCTTATCTATGTGTTTTTTGAAATGAGGATTCCAGACTACTGACGCATACTCCAGGGTTGTTCTGATGAATGATGTTATTATCTTTCTTAGCATGTCTTCATTTATGTATGTGAATGCTGTTCTCATATTTGCAAGCAGTGTATACATGTTCTATACCTTCTCACTGATGTGGTCAGCCGGAGATAGTCTGTTATTGATAATCACACCTAGGTCCTTCTCTTTTTCTGATGTATGTAGGGTTTTGCTTCCTAACTTATAATCCCAATCAAGCCTTTTTTCACTTTTACCAAACTTGATTACATAACACTTGTCCTCATTGAATTCTATGTACCATGTATTGCTCCATTCATGAAGTTTATTTAATTCTTCTTGTAGCTCTTTACATGAGTCTGTGTTAGTAATTCTCGTTTGTATTTTTGCATCATCAGCAAACTTATTTAGATAGCTTTCATTTCCAGCGTTACTGTCTATATCATTTATATACACAAAAAACACTGAACCCTGTGGAACTCAGTTAGTCACTTCTCTCCATGATGAGTAATTTCCCCTTAGTACTGTTCTCATTTCCCTTTTTTTGAGAAAATCTTGCATCCAACAATACAGTTTGCCTTGGATTCCTCCTTGATGGTACAGTTTCTATAAGTCTTTGGTGCGGTACTCTGTCAAATGCCTTCTTGAAATCTGAATAGATACTGTCCACTCATCCTTCCCTGTTCTGTAATGTTTCTGTTACTCTATCATAGCAGCTCAACAAATTGGTAACACATGATTTTCCTTTTCTGAAACCAAACTGTCTTTCTGTTATCATATTGTGTTCTTCTAGATGATTTACCCAAACTTTTCTTATCAGCTTTTCTAATACCTTGCATACAACACTGGTTAGTGATACTGTTCGGTAGTTGGGTCGATTTTGTCTATTCCCTTTCTTTAATAAGGGAACAATGTTTGCTTTCTTTCAAATATCAGGTATTTTACCTTGTCCCAAGGATTCCTTGAAAATTAAAAATAATGGTTTACTTAACTCTTTGCACATTCACGTAGCACCCAACATGAAATTTCATCAGGACCATTAGCTTTTCCTTTGTCTCATTTACTTAGCTCCTCCTGTATTTCTTTTTCTGATGTTTGTATATCTGGTAGTATGTGTGGGCATCATGTTCTATATAATCCCTCTCAAAATTAATTTCTTCTGTTAAAACTGATTGGACATTTTTATTTAGTGCTTCACAAGTATCCTTCTCTTGTGTGTAAGTGATCCCCTCATCTGTAATGGATTGTATTTTATCTTTTACTTTGGTTTTGCTTCGGATGTAGCCGTAAAATAGCTTCGGTTGATCACTACTTTTATTGACGATGTCCTCCTCAAACTGTTTCTAGGCTTCCCACCTTATTCTTGTATAGTCGTTTCTTGCCTGTAAAGTTGTTATGTGTCCCGTCACTATTGTGTGTGTGTGTGTGTGTGTGTGTGTGTGTGTGTGTGTGTGTGTGTGTGTGTGTGTGTGTGTGTGTGTGTGTGTATGTGTGTGTGTATGTGTGTGTGTGTGTGTGTGTGTGTGTGTGTGTGTGTGTGTGTGTGTGTGTGTGTGTGTGTATGTGTGTGTGTTCTTATCTAATCATTCTTACCTAATCGTATCTTTACAGGATGAGTCAAGCTCCTACTGTCCCGTGCATTAAACCATTTGATCATACATATACTTAAGTTTGTGAATAATTTTGGCACACACTACTTCACTCGGTAGTGCATTCCACTGATCAATTGCCTTATTTGGGTAACTTAATTTCCTTACGTCTTTATCGCCTTTTTTTTTTTTATAGTTTCTTGCAGTGTCCTCTTGCTGATGCTTCCCAATAGGTTATATATTCATTTATGTCTATTTTCTCTTTCCCTGAGATGCATTTGTATAACATAATCATGTCTCCTCTTTTCCTTCTCTCCTGTAGTGTTGGTAGATTCAATTTTCCTAATCTTCGTAGCTTAGATCCCTTAAGCTTGGTATCCATCTAGTAGCTGCTCTTTGTACTTTTTCAGTCTTATCTATGTGTTTCTTGAGATAAAGATTTCACAGTACTGATGCATCCCTCTTGGGAATTTCCTAGGCCGCCTCTCTGCCAAACGTGTTCACCTCCCTGTCTCATGTCAGCTATTTACTTCTTCTAAATGAAGTTTATTTACAGTATATATATATATATATATATATATATATATATATATATATATATATATATATATAGATAGATAGATAGATAGATAGATAGATAGATAGATATATATCCATTGCCAGACGCCATGTATCCCAAACGGGGTGGTCAAGGGCTTAGAGTTAATTGTTTTACAGGGAGGGGCACTAATCCTCTTTAATAAGGCTATATAGTGTTATAAATGCCCCTTATTTTCTTTAAATAACAATTACTTTTTATAAATACCACAGCACTTTGCAACGTTGCTTTCCAGCGTTGCCACGCTTGTAAGGGTAGAGTGACCGTGTTAATCCAGGTCATTTCCACTCTGGCCGCCACCTGAGATGGATGCTCTTACTCCTGATACTCGCTCTCGTGTGCTCCACAGTAGAGAAAAAGAACTTATTTACAACGTAAATAAGTATTTTTTAGAAGAGAAGGCAAACAGAGGACCTATAATTGTTCCCTCAAAAGCTGTTATAAACCACAAATAAACATCATACTTTAAGGTGAAAATCAGTCATAATAAAAAATAATGTTAGAGACAGACAGACAGACAGACAGACAGACAGAAACAGAGAATAGGGAGAAAGGTCATGAAGAAAGGGAATGAATAAGAGCGCAACAAGACAGACAGTCAGGCTGGAGGCTTTTCCTCAAATTCTAAAAATTCATAAAAGTGTATAGAAATTTTATAGAAATAAATCTATAAAAAATGCAACTTCTATATGCAGAGAGAGAGAGAGAGAGAGAGAGAGAGAGAGAGAGAGAGAGGAGAGTGGTGTGCTGGGAGGGAGAGTTGTCATTAGCATCTTTATTCTAATCCGATTAAGTTGCCCAGTACAAAGTATGGCAACACTGTGGGACGGGGACTCCCCAAGAGGGACAACGCCCAAACACTCTTCATAATATAGACGGACCATAGGTCCTTCTCTCTTTCTGATATGTGTAGGGTTGATCTTCGTAACTTACTATATAATCCCAGTCTTGTCTTTTCTCACTTTAACTAAATTCAATTCCATGACACTTGTCTACACTGAAATCCATTTGTTATTTATTGTTCCATTCATGAAGCTTGTTTGATTTTTCTTGCAGCTCTTTGCAAGAATCGGTGTTAGTAATTTCCTTTGAATTTTTGCATCATCCGCAAACATATTTAGCTTCCATTTCCAGTGTTACTGTCTATGTCATATATATATATATATATATATATATATATATATATATATATATATATATATATATATATATATATATATATATATATATATATATATATATATATATATATATATATATATATATATATATATATATATATATATATATATATATATATATATAGAATTAAAAACATAACTGGTGCCAGCACCGAGCCCTGTGGCACTCCGCTGGTCACTTCCCTCCATGGTGAGTAATTTCTCCTTAATATTGTTCTCATTTCCTTTTTTCTTAGAAAATCCTGCATCCAACAATACAGATTGCCTTGGATACCCCCTTGATGGTACAATTTCCATAAAAGTCTTTGGTGTGGTACTCTGTCAAATGCTTTCTTAAAATCTAAATTGATGCTATCCACCCATCCTTCTCTTTTCTGTAATGTTTCTGTAACTCTATCACAGTAGCTTAACAGGTTAGTAACACATGATATTCCCTTTCAAAAACCGAACTGCCTCTCTGTTATCATAATGTGTTCTTCTAGATGTTTTACCCAAACTTTCCTTATCAGCTTTTCTAGTATCTTACTTACAACACTGGTCAGTGATACTGGTCGGTAGTTGAGTGGATTTTATCTATTCCCTTTCTTGAACAGGGAACAATATTTGCTTTCCTCCAAATATCAGGTAGTTTACCTTGACCTATGGATTCCTTGAATATTAAATACAATGGGCTGCTTAACTCTTCTGCACATTCATGTAGCACCCATCATGAAATTCCGTCAGGACCTTTTGCTTTTCCTTTGTCTGCTTTACGGAACTCTTCCTATACTTCTTTTTCTGATATTTGTATATCTGGTAATGCATGTGGGCATGCATGTTCCATATCATCTCTCAAAATTTCTTTGTTTTGTAAAAACTGATTGGAAATTATTATTTAGTGCTTCACAAATATCTTTCTCTTGCGTATAGATGATCCCCTCATCCGTAATGGACTTTATTTTATCTTTAACTTTGGTTTTGCTTCGGATGTAGCTGCAAAAAAAGCTTTGGTTGATCACTACTTTTATTTTAAATGTCCTTCTCAAACTGTCTCTGAACCTCCATCCTTATCTTTGTATAACTGTTTCTTGCTTGTTTAATGTTGTTATATGCCCTCTCACTATTGTGTCTTGTGTATCTATTCCACAGCAAGTCTCTTTTTTTTTTTTTTTTTTTACATTCTGTATTAAACTATTTCTTTATTTTCATTTCTGTTGCTTTGTGCTGTGGGATGTAATTTTGGACTACTATTTCATAAAGACACAGAATTTTGTATATATAATATTTAAATCTTGTCCTCTAAGTTCTTTTTCCCAATTTGTTTCTAAAAAGTACTTCTTCAGGTCATGATAGTTGCCCTTTTTGTAATTTAGACTCTTTTTGGAACTCTCATTGCTTGTAACGTCATACGCAATCCTGAAGTTACAATTTATTACTACATGGTCTGCTTGCCAAATGGTGGGTGATACATTATATTGTCAATTTCATTTTTCTGCTTGGTAAACATAAGATCTAATACTGATGGATTATCAAGTCCTCTTTTTCTGGTGTTTTCCTTTACATGCTGTGTTAGGAAAAATTCCTGCACAAAATCTAGGGGCTTTTGATCCCAACAGTTTTCATGGCTTTTTACATCTAGAGTATTACAATTGACATTTGAATTGAAGTCTCCAGTTAATATAATTCATTCAAATTTCTCTTCCATTCAATGCAACAATGTTCTTAAACTTTGAATTGTACTTTCTGCTAGGTCTTCATATTCGCCTCTTTCCCAGGTGTTTGTTTTAGGTGGCAAGATAAATTTGCCACAAAAAATTTCTCTTCAGATGCGTTAATCTCCAGTGCAATCAGTTCTACTTGTGAGGGTATATCTAGTATTATTTCTTTGACTTGTAGATTTCTCTTTGCTAAGATTATAATTCCTCATTCCTTTCCTAAATTTCTGTCTCTTCTCCATATATTGTATTCCTCTAAGTTTAGGGTATCGTTGGATATCCTTGGGGTTAATTTTGTTTCAGTCTGGCAAATAATGTGTGTGTGTGTGTGTGTGTGTGTGTGTGTGTGTGTGTGTGTGTGTGTTATGCAAGGAAGAAGGAACCGAAGGCCAGGGGCCTGCAAATTGCTCCCTCCTAAAAAAAAAAAAAAAAAAAAAAAAAGAAGATAACAGAGAGCCAAATTCAAGATCCATTCAATTCGAGATGCCTGGACACACTGCGTTGGAAAGACTGGAGAAAGAAGGTAGTAGGAAAAGCAGACAGAAGGACACAGTGTGTGTGTGTGTGTGTGTGTGTGTGTGTGTGTGTGTGTGTGTGTGTGTGTGTGTGTGTGTGTGTGTGTGTGTGTGTGTGTGTGTGTGTGTGTGTGTGTGTGTGTGTGTGTGTGTGTGTGTGTGTGTGTGTGTGTGTGTATGTGTGTGTGTGTTTTAGCAAAAATAACTCGGATTTATTTACTCGGTCTTAACAAAACTTGGTGGAAGATTGGAGGAAGCCTAATGTTTGGGGGAGCAATTGGTCAAGGGCTGAGGTACGTCGGTTAGGTCACTCGTTGTCTTAGGAAAATAAATTTTAAAAACTTTTTATCTAATTTAGGCCAAACATAGGGGAACTGTTGAGGGTAAGTCAATAATCAAGTGATTCATACATGAGAACAAAGTTCAGTGGCACATCCATTTTTGTGTGTATGTTGTAAACAGAGTCCAATTTTATCCAGTCTTGGTGGGAGCATAGAGGATTAGCTGACGAGTAGTTTTTACTTTCTTTCCTTTTTTTTTTTAATAGGCCAAAGGTCAAGGTCACGGAACAAAATCAACTCAAATAGTTTTTATCCACTTGATACCAAACTTTGTGGAAGAGTTGAAGATATGGCAAACAAAAAAATTCTGAGAGCAATTAGCCAAAGGTCAAAGTCACATGGAAAGGTTCCAATACCAAGATCACAAGCTATGGACAACACAACTAATTCTGTTCTGACTGCAACCAAACTTAGTGGAAAGACAATGGGTCAGGCAAGATTGGAGTGATTATCAAGAATAATCAAAGGGCAAGGTCACATGACAAGGTCAAAGCTCGACCCGTTTCTTCTATATAAAAACAAAGCCACAACAGTCCTAATCAGATGTGGATCAAACTTGGTGGATGAGTTGAGGATCACCCAGGGAAAGGTCTATAATTGTTTTAGAACAATAGTTCTAAAGCCAAAGTCACAGGAAGAAGTCAGTTTAACAGTTTTATCCCTTGTCAATTAAACATTGAGGAAGGGTTCAGGTTAGTATTAAAGTGGATTCGATGCTGAAAACAATAAAGAAAACAAGAAGCGGTGTCAAGGCGCAGCAAACCCTTCCCCGGCAGTCATTATAGTGCTGACTTATAAACACAACAGTAAGTCTAGTCAGATATGTCACATATCAGGATTTGGAGTAAATCGGGTGAAAATTGACAACTTTATGCCCATTTGAAATTTTAGGCCAGACCCACCTGACATTGACCCCCTGACGTAATGAGGCATGTTACTGGATGCAGATTTGAAAGATGCCCATTTAGGTTTTGGTTTCATATCAATATGACGAATTTGAAAGGAGTTATGACAAGAAAAAAAAAAAATCTTTACCCGTCCTCCATCCCCCCTCCCTTTTTTTTTATTTTTTGCTATTTTGGGCCTACAGCCTGGGCCTTGGCCCAATTTTCCCCAAATTTAATCAGGTGATTAAAAGGTCAATATCGCACTAGCAGTTTTCACGTAAAGTTGTTAACAGAAAGACAGACAAACAAACAAACAAACTGACAAGCCGAGTGAAAACAATATCCGTCTCCGAGCCCCTCCGGGGAGGGGACGGGTAATCAAGGTCACAGTGAAAGGTCCATGGTCAAGGTTGCTGCGCAAAGTTAACTCATACTGCTTTGATATGATCTGAATTGTTAATTTCTTTTATGCAAGGAAGAAAGAACGAAAGGCTAGAAACCCGCAAGATTTTTGCCCACAAGAAAAGTTAAAAAAATAAATGAGCTAAAATCATGATCCGTTCATATCGAGATGCCTGGACACATTGCGTTTAAGAGACTGGAGGTCATAGGTAGTAAGAAATAGAGAGATGAAGACAGTTTCAGAGGTGACTTGTTGCATACATGAAGGACCGAGAGTAAAGGTTAATTTTTGCATTAGAAAGTTCGATGGAAAAGGGTTGAGAATTTGTTGCCAGATGGGTGCTAAACGTCCTCTGTAGTGGTAGAGGGATGGAAGCAGACAGTTCATAGAAGCAGTGACCATTGAAGTAGCGATAGAAAAGAGGTAAAGATGTAACAGTGCAGTGAAGAGACAGAGGCTGAAGGGAGCGGTTAGAGGAGGGTTAATGAGATGAAAAACCTATGACTCCATGTTTTTGAGAAGAGCTGTTTGTGGGGAATCTCCCCAGACATTAAAGTTGTATTCTACACAGGGGTGAATAAAACCTGCATATAAAGCCAACGTCAGTGCAGGGGTAAAGAAGGCATGGACACAGCTTAGCACACCTAGTCTCTTGGAAGCAGATTTTGCAGGAGAGGTGATATGATCTTTCCAAGTAAATCTCGAGTGAATGAAATCCCAGGTATTTTCAAAGATGATTTAGGAAAGAGTTGGATATTTTTGAAAATCAGAACATACTCCTGCAGATGATTTAGATGGGTCGGAAGATGTAAGAACTGATTTTTTGATTCATAAAACACAAACAAGATTACTTTGCCCCAATAAGATACATGAGCCAAGTCAGACATTAAATGTTCCATAGCCTCATCCCCTGTTTGTTGGTGACTGCTGAGATGGCTGCTACAAGAATCGGATGGAAAGGTGAAGGGGCAGTAATGGTGGAACAGCATCGGAATCATCTGAGGTGGAATTGGAGGAGAAAGTCTGAGCGAAGATTTCTGCTTTATCAGTAGATGAAACAGCTACAGATCCATAAGAGCAGAAAAGAGGAGGGAAGGATGATGAAGCAAGGTTATTGGAAGGGTTTTTTGCAAGGTGTCAGAAGGAATGGGAAGAATTGAGTTGGCGAGTTCAGAGCATTTAGTACCAATGAAAGTATATTTAGCAGAACAAAGAACAGACTTTGTACGATTCCGGGCAGAAACATAAAAAGGAGAGATACAGGGTTTTGCTGGTTCTAGTACAGTTTGTAGACCTTCTTCTTGTTGTGGACAGCATTAGAATAAATGTAATTAAACTAAGTTTTTTGTGTGTATTAGCAAAAGGACACGAGAAAAGAATGCATGCTTCCATTTTCAAGACAATAAGCTCCGTAATGTGTAGGGCACACTCAGATGGCTCTCGGCCACGGAGGCAATAATCATTCCAGGGAATATCAAAGAAATACTGCCTGAGGGCCTCCCAATCAGTAGCTCGAAAATGACACAGCTGCCACTTCTTGGGAAGGTCCACAGGCCTAACTGGAATAACATGACAAGTTGAGCTGACAAGATTGTGATTGCAGGAGTCCAACAGAGAGAAAAGATTAACAGATTAAGCAGAAAGATTAGTTGTAAGGAAAAGAACAAGTATGTTGGAACTCTCTGGTACACGGTTACAGTTAAGGAAGGCAAGAAAGAAAAGTCAATTTTAAGAGTAATCAGTTCAAGCTCAGAGTCAATGAGCAAAGTAAACTATTTGTCCCTTAGACAAGTTAATGGGCGTGGGTATGCACTCTTTGTTGTTGATCATGCACACACACACACACACACACACACACACACACACACACACACACACACACACACACACACACATATATATACAGTACATCCCCACAGTACGCGAGTTCCGAGTAGGCGATCCCCCTTGTACGTGAGGACCTATTTTTTTTTTTTTCCCCACCCCATCCTGACCGATTTTCCACCACTGACCCCCACCCCCCAATCAAGACCAATTCTGGAAAAAAAATTCAAACCTCCGCTTTTGGTGAGAAACATCGAAAATTCATAGAGAAATTGCTCATCTGAGGTTTGAAATACTGGATACAGGTAGCAGTACCCCTTATCTTACTGTGTTTTCTATCAGGCTGGCTCCTAAGAAAACGAGTTGTATGGGAGGATAACTATTCCACACCACTCATGAACGGTATTTATTTATTTATTTGGTACAAGTTTATATGTAGTATGAGTGTATATTGGTTTTCACACAGTAATATAGGCAATATAAGCATTGTTTCACTCACCAAACATATCAACATACCTGACCTTTTTTGGCAACATTACGTGATCATCATTTCTGACTGTTTCTTCCTCTAATGCTACGTAAACTTTGTCCTCCACATTGTCGTCGATTGGGGAATCATTCTGGCCTTGAATTTCGTACCGTGGCACGACATGTCTTTACTGGCCAGGTCACTGGTAACAGGTGAATTGCCGAGACAATAGCGTGCGGGGGGGGGAGGTCATGTGGGGTAAGGCACTGACTCTGCCTGACATCTTGTAGAGGAAGGTGTCCCGTGTACTGTATACATACCAAAACTCAAGCGCAAAATTTGAAAATTGTGCAAATTAGGGACCTTGCAATTGCTGCGTGTTTATATACATCAGTGGGAGCCACAGTGACAAAACATGTGGACGTATATATACGTCAATGGGAGTCGGCAGGTTAGTGTATTTTTTATTAGTACACGAATTGAACTCCTTGTAAGCGAGACGGGCAGTGAAGAGTGGCCCAAATCCAGAGTTACCCTGAGTACGCGACATTGCCCCCCCAAGAAGCGATAACGAGTAAAGGTGAGCAGCCATATTCTTGTTGGTTTAGTTAAGCCATATCCTTGTTGATTTACCTAGTATAGCCATAATCTTGTTGGTTTACTTTATCTTAGGTAATATGCCTTAGATAGTTTCCCTGTATAGTACAATACTTAGGTCTGAAAGACATCTCAAGGGTTGCCCATGAAGGGGGGTGCCACCCATATGTAATTTTTCCCATAAGTTTATGTATTCACAGTAGGCAAATTCCTAGTATGTGACGTCCTCCGCCGCCCATATAGGCTTGTACCGTATACATATATATATATATATAGAGAGAGAGAGAGAGAGACAGACAGACAGACAGACAGACAGATAGATATAGATTTTTTTTTTTTTTTGGAAAACTTTAACCCTGGGATAAAAAAGTGTAAAACGAAAATATATTGTCCAATACCTACATTTCAGCCGGTAGTTACAGGGTATGTAATTTGGGATAACCAAAATTCAGGAGCTACATCTACCAAAAGTAATGATTAGACAAGTAAATACAAAAAGAACACACAGGGAGGACGACGTGGGGGCCCACCAATTGGTCAAAGGGCCGAACATTTGAACTTGCACACTTATTTTGACTTTTGGCCTACTTTATTCATGTCCGATGGTTACGAAGCAGAAGGTGGGCTATTTCATTATCTTGTAGTAGATGATGAGAACAATGTGTTGTTGCGGGTCTGTAGGGAGTAGGTTTTTGTACTGAGTGTCTTTGATGATCTTCTCATCTGTCTTGTAGTCTGTAGACATGTAGTTTCTGTAGTTTATCTTGATGTATTTGCAGGTTGTAGGTGTAGTGGTTTCTTCGTGAGTATACCATTTGTCCATGTGTCTCTTAATTACATTGGTGTTAGTGTAGACGAAAACATCCCGAGTGTATCGGTGGGTGGAGTAGGTGGATAGGATGGGTGGGTTCCCATGGTGGGCAGGGTGGGGGAGTATTCAGGGGGAGGTGAGTGGGTACGGTGGGAGGGTTGGATGGGTGGATGTGATGGACAGCATTATTGAGTGAGCAGGGTGGCATTAGTGGGTGGGGAGGGTGGGTGGCTGGGCTTGTAAGTCAAGGTGGGTCGTCGGAATGTGTGGGTAGAGTGTGTCGCCAGGGTGATTGGGTTCGGTGGGTCGCTGAAAAAACTACACGGCCTGGGTGCTTTGGATGGGTGGCTGGGTTGGTGGGTTGGTGGGTAGGGTAGCTGATTGGGTTCAGGGTAGGTAGGTGAGTGAGTGGATGTGTTGGGTGGCATTGTTAGGTGAGCTTTGTTGGTAGCATTTGTGCTTGAGCAGGGTGGATGGCAGGGATCAGTTGGCAGTGTGGACCACCCCGGTGGCTGGGCAAGGGTGAGCTGGCCGGGGTGGGGTCTGTGGGTTGTGTTCAATGGGCTGAGTGTGTATGCGGATGAATGGGTAGGTGATTGAGTGGGTGGGTGGATATGTAGCTCCGCATATGACAAGGCAGGATAGAGACTTATATGGTTAGTAATCACATGACTTGTTGCTGTTACTTGGATTTTAGAGTATCGTTTAGAAGACGTTGGATAAATATTTGGAAACCAGACTCTACATAATTGGGGTCATTCTATTGAAATCTGCTAAAGCTTCAATAAAAGTACTTCTCCTGGATCTGAAGGTGGATCTAGTTACGTAATAATACACCAAATGCTAATAGTAGGATAAATGAAAGTAAAGTACACAATGCAAGACATGAGGGTGAGCCAGATCGCCGATCCATATGCCTAGCAAATCAGTGGTTTGGCTGGTGGGAGAAGGGGAGCCGTGGGCTGGAAGTGTGCAGTTCAACTACCCTCTAGTGGCAGACTACCCTGTCGCTGTATCTGCATTCATGGCTGTACACATATGGAAAGTTTTTAGCGCTCTCGCCAGGAATGGAACCCGGAGCTCCTTCTTTAGATAGGGATCATAGGTTTGGGTTGAAAAATATCCTCCCATTACCGATTTACCTGATTCTTCATAGACTTCAGGTGGCTTAGCTTGTATCAAATCGTAGTATTGAGACAGGGTGCTCGGCTCCTATCTGTGAGTCCTGGGTTAGATTCCCTACTAAGCATTAAAAGCTATAAATATATATACCGGGTATATATATATATATATATATATATATATATATATATATATATATATATATATATATATATATATATACTGTGGTGTGTGTGTGTGTGTGTAAACCGTGCATTGTAATTCAGTCTGTTCTTGGAAATGAGACTGGTGACGCTCAAAGAAGTCTTTTTTTATTCTTTTAATGAACTAACACCTTCATCATTTACAAAGACTTATGTGGAATACAAAATATTTTTGTTATTAATTTTAAAGCCTCCTTAGCGACTTGTGTCTGCATCTGACGTTCGTGGTAAAAGTGTCTCAGTTTTAAATTTTGTCTTCAATTTAGTGATTCCAGATGCCCCCAGAAGGGGCAACTCTGGTTCACATACTAGGTGTGACACAGAAGCAGCCACCACCAGCTGAAATAATGATCATCAATGCTCAGTAACTACTCCATCACATTGTGTGGCCAGTGGAAGGTGACATTTCAGGTCTCGCACCCTCAGTGAAGAGGAGACTGGACATGTACTCTGATCCTCAAAAAGTTCTTGTATTTGACAAATATCAAGAGATGTCCCCCAAGGACCATGAGATAATCTGTCGTGCTGGTGTGGGGTCTACAGACTACAACATCAATTTCCACACGGAGCTACCTCGCCAAGAAGCCATCAAGAAGAGCAAGAAGAACAAGCTGCAACTTTCGGCACTCCCGTCAATGTATGGATATGGAGAGCGCACAGTAGTTGACAGCAGTAGTGATGGTCCTATGGTCAGGATGAGGCGGACATCACAGTTGTCTCCTATGTTCTCCAAGTTGCGTCTGCAGGTCACAAGGTCATCAAGGTTTTGAGCAATGACACTGATATATTTGTGCTATTCATGTTATGGGTGTTCAAAACCAGTCTAACAGCTATGGTTCAGATGAAGAACTGGGAAGGCAGGGTACGCTTAATCGACGCCACATGTGAAGAGTTTGGTCCCAAGTGTCTCCAGCTTCTTGGCATGCACTACTTAACTGTAACAGACACTACTTCATACTATTATGGAAAGGGGAAACCTTCAGCACTGAAAACTTTCCTCAAAGGTGATTTTGAGGGCCTCTACACTGTCTTGAGTAAAATCAAAGCCAGTCATGCTGATTTGATGGTGGCTGGAGAAGCTTTTATCTCTGCGTTGTATGTGCTACCCCTGGCACCTCCACGACTGAAGCCAGGTAGCAGTTGTACACACACAAGCATGGAAAACCCTTCAAGGTCATGGCTTGCCACCAACAAGCCCAACCCTGTTCTTTCACATCTTGCGAGCCCACCATGCTGTCATTCTGGACAAAGCAACTGACCAACAGAGTCTGCTACAGCTGGACCTCACCAAGTCCAAGTGGGAGTTCCCATTCCAGCCATCGCAAAAAAGACCGACAGGCCCCCAGGATCTTACCAAAGTCATGGTATGCATCTTTATCTCTTTTCTACCGCTGCTTCAATGGTCACTTCTCCTCAGAACTGTCTGCTTGCATCCCTCCACCTCCACAACAGGCTCGTAGCACCCATCTAGCAACAAACTCCCATCCCTTTTCTGTCCAACTCTCTAATGCAAGAGTTAACAGTTACTTCCAGTCCTTCATTTATGCAACAGGTCAGCTCTGGAACTGTCTCCCTCTGTCTGTATTTCCTACTGCCTTTAGTTTCCAGTCTTTCAAATGTAGTGTGTCCATGCATCTCGAAGTGAACGGATCTTGAATTTGGCTCTGTTGTATTGATTTTATTTTTTCTTGGAAGGAATGGTTTGCAGGCTTCTGCCCTTTGGTTCCTTGTTCCTTGCATGAAAAAAAAAAAAACTGCAGCAGCAGGAAAAGCCTGCAGCACACACAGCTGCAGCTGTCATCATGAGGGACTTTTTGCACAATCTACTGCAAATGTGAAACTGGGATGAACTGTCACAATCCCAATAAAGCAGAAGAAGAGGGCGAGGATGAGGACAACCAAATGGGCGATGAGCAAGAACAAGAAGGTGAAGATGAAGAATGGGAGTGTAAAATTTCTGCTGACATTTTGCTGACATTTTTTGGATTAGAGAAGCGTTAGGAGAAACACACTGAGGTGGAAGACGAAGGAACAGCACAAAGCTCAAATTCATATATTGGAGCGAGTTGCAGTTGTCGTGTTTGGCCTTCTGTGAGCAGCCGCAGGAAGATGGTCTCCATATTGTAGATCACAGAGGACCGGACTTTAATGCCCTTCTTCATGGTTTTCATTGTCTTCACAGGACTGCTAATACTTGTATGAAAGTGTTCAGGCAGACTTGAGATGAATTTGGCCTTCATCTGTTTTCCAGTGCTTAGGACTTCTGCGGCATTGATTTCATCTTAGGCAATTTGCCCTGTTATGATGTTGTACAGGCAGTTGCTGTGGTCGTTGGCAGATGGGGGTGCTTGGCGAGCTCCTTCTTTATGCCTTCTCGATCTTCTTCGGTTTTTCTCCTGGATTTGCTCTCTTTCTTGTGCTTTAGTCCACTTTCACCCTCATCCTTTCCTCTCATGATATTTTCCGGGTAGGTATGTTCCTTTGTGTCTGACACATATGCTGTAATGGGAAATGAGTCGATGATCCTGTCTTTGACGTGTTCCGGGGAGAGAGTGATTCCTTTCAGTCCACTTTTATCAATGCGCACCTCAGTCTGCTCTCCAAATTGATCAGCGAACATATTCCAACCCGATACCTGAAAACAAAAGCACCAGAAGCGAGTTTTGCTTTGCCTTCTGCAGATGAGGTAGTTCATTTCCAGGACTTGCTGCGTAGGTAACGTGCGTAGTGGAAAAAATACAGTAATAGACCCTCGATTGTCGTCAACTATGGCACGTGGTCTCCTCTCTCCGCTCGTGGCAGGTGATGGATGAGAAATGTTGGCCTGATCAAATTGTCCACCCAATGCATACCAGTTGGGTTTGCTTTTGATCTCTCAAGGTCATGAAGCTCCTCCCAGGTTTCCAGTTCAGTAGAGAAGTCTGAAAGAAATGCCGCAGATGTCCTTCGAAAAGTAGTAGTACGAAATTCTAGCTTTTGTGGAACAATTTGAGGCTAATGATATGTAAATTTAGGGCAGCAATCTTGCATTTGAAAGGGATGCGATGGTGATATGTGTAAATTAGTCTCAGAAATGAATTTTCATCTCAAATTATAGTAGAAAACTGGCATTGTTCAATAATATAGCCGTCTTGGATCAAAACTGAAATTTAATCCCATATCAC
The DNA here is from genome assembly GCF_032717465.1 of Coenobita brevimanus. Classification (NCBI taxonomy): domain Eukaryota; kingdom Metazoa; phylum Arthropoda; class Malacostraca; order Decapoda; family Coenobitidae; genus Coenobita; species Coenobita brevimanus. The sequence goes on along the minus strand of NC_137000.1, from coordinate 17,768,238 downwards.
ATATATGATAATTAGCTAATTATGCTAATTGCAAAAATTGCCCAAGGTTGCTAAGGTGGCAGCCAAGATGAATTATCCTTAATACTCATTAGATCATGAATCAGTAATAATACCTTGTACTTATGAAGTTTTCCAGGCCATGTACACAATATATGAGACAGTCTACTGACTATTGCTGTCCTCTTTTATTCAAACTATTTACGGCCCCATTAGGATGTTCTCCCCCTTCCCAGCTGCTACCATTGTCCTCTGCCAAACAAGCCACATTTAGTCTCTCCCTCGTCGCTTTCCCTTCCCTTTTCCTCTACCCATAGTCCTCCACCCATCACCCTCCCCGCTCCCATTCCCAATCACACTTTCCATTCCCTTTCCCCTTTCTTATGTGCGACCATCATTCAGTATTCTTATTACTTATTTCTCTCTCTCTCTCTCTCTCTCTCTCTCTCTCTCTCTCTCTCTCTCTCTCTCTCTCTCACCCTCCTTACCCTCCCTTCCTCTGCACCAGGCCTGCGCCCCGAGGTACCCCCTGGTGTCGAGAACCAGTTCCGGTTTCGTGACTAGTACGGGTGGCGCCTGCTACATCCTCCAGAGCCTGACAGACACCGAGCCATCTCTCGTTGTACCCTTCCCAGGTCAGTGCGTGTGGGGGGAAGGGGTGGAGACAGGGGAAGGGAAGGAGTTGTGAGCTGTCACTGATATTTATGATTAAGCTTCTAATCTCGCCTTTGCTTGTCCTGCCTGTATACTTATCCTTCTCTCCCCCACCCCCTCCGATCTCCCCCAGTCCTACGCATAAATTATATCTGGTAAGGGCCAATAGCAAAAAGGTAGTTCAGTGGAAGGAAGGTGTACTTCCAGTACAGTTGCACTGGAGGCAACGCCTCAAAATATACTCAAAGATGACCAAAAAATGACAGGCTAAAATAATTTTATAACAGATGGCCAAGAATTAGCTTAAATACGACTCATTATTAACTCAAAAACTATCAGTGGCTCAACCAGAATCATATTTGGCCTAAAGATGACCAGAAGGTAGCATTATTTCCTCATGCTGGCCTAAAGCTAAGTCGAAATTGACCCAAAGTTGGCGACTGGTGATCCTACGTAAACTTAAATATAAACCAAAGGTGACGAACAGTGCTCTGTGAAAGAAAAATGACAAACTGTCCTGGTTTACAGAACTATTGGTGGTGAATCGCCGCTCCATCGTCAACTCTGCGGAGTACACGGGCAGTAGTCTGGCGGGTTTCAGTGCCGCAGTCTCACAGGTGAGGCTAATTGGAGGTGCTGTAGAGGCTGCCATAGAAGGGAGCTGCTGTACAGGGGAAGGGTGTAACGGACAGGAAGGGTTCAATAGACAGTATGAGTGCCATAAAGGTTGCCATACAGAGGGGGAGGGTGCCACACAGGGTGCAATACTGGGTTGGAGGGTGTGTTGCAGGAATAAAGATGTCATGAAAAGAGGGAGGGTGACATAGAAGGGGAAAGATGCCATAAAGAGTGAAAGCTGATACCAAGGGTGCCATAGACGGGGACAATGTGCCATAGAGGAGGGAAGGTGCGGCAGAGGGTACCGCAGAGGGTGGGAAAGGGGCAGGGATGTCGCAAATAGGGAGACGACGAGGGGTACCATTGAAGAGGAGAGGGGAGAGGGGTGCCAAAGATGGGAGAGAGGAGAGGGAGGTATCATAACAGGGAAGAGGCATCCCGTAGGGGTAGAGGGAAGGGAGGTGTCACAAAAAGTGAAAGAGGTGCTATATAGTAGAAAGGTTTAGAAGCTGACGGGGAATCACCTGGGACGACGATGTGACTATCGATGAAAAAGCAATTTGGACTGAGGATGAATGGGAGAGGATATTGGATTAGAAGGGAAAAGAACGAGGGGTAAGGTGGAAGAGTAAGAGAAAAACGGGTAGAATATAGAATTTGTGTGGAAGTCCAGTTGGAAAGGAGTTAGGAAGAGCAGAATTGGAGGTAGACGCTAAAAGAGAAGGAGAGGGAGAAGTAGTATCAGAAATGCAGGTGAAAGTCAATAATACATGCACAAAGTTCCTGAAACTATTTACTGTATAATGAACCTTAAAATTTTTGGAACCTATTTTCTTATGCTTATTATACTGTGTAACATCTACTTATATGAATAATTTTTCATGTGCACTATTACAGAATGAGACCTATCTGTACCTGGGAGGCCCTTACGCCTATGTTGGACAAGGTTAGTAGTAGTAGTAGTAGTAGTAGTAGCATTTGAGGCAGCAATGGTTGTAGCGGTAGTGGCAGTAGTACGATGGTTTTAATGGACGTGGTGATAAAGGAGTGGTAGTACTAGTGAAGGTAGCGGCATAGTTGTAATAGTAGCTGACTCACTGATTATAGTATGGTGGTTAATGTGGCGGTAGTAACGATATATGACGGTTGTGGTAGTAGTGGTGATTATGATGGTCGTGGTAGTTTAAGGTATTAATGGTAGAGCGGCGTCAGTTTTGGTACAGAAAGTGATAGATATTTTGACGGTCATAGTAACATTTGTGGCTGGACCAGCGTAATGGTGATTGTGGCTGTAATGTTGATAATATTGTTATGATGATGGTAGCTGTGGCTGTGTGGTGGTAGGTATTGTAGTAAGGATGGTTGCTATAGCGGAAGTTGTGGTGGTAATGGTGGCAGTAGCTGTGATAGCAGTGGTGGAAGTTGTCGTTGTAATGGTGTTAGTAGTTGTGGTGGTAGTGGTAGTGGTGGTAATGGTAGCTGTGAAGGCAGAAGTAGCAGTTATGGTGGTAGAGGCAGTGGTGGTAATTACGGCACTAAAGGTACTAGTTCACAGTTTTCATCACTTTCAATTTCCTATAAAATTTCACCATCCTACCACTAACATCATCATATCACCATCATCATCAGTATAAACATCATCACTATCATCACCCTTAGCACAGCCTTTCCCCATCACTGTATCACCACCACCATCATAATGATGTTTTTAATCATCATCATCATTTTTATGACCATCATCATTATCATTATAATTCATGACCCTCATCAGTGTCATCACCATAACTATTAACACAACATTCACCATCCTTAGTACAACAGTCATCAAACATCATTATATTATCACTCCATAACGTTCATTATCATATTACCATTATCACCATTACTATCACCATCATCATCATCATCATCATCATAATCGTAACAAACTGCACCATCATAATCATCATCATCATCATCATCATTACATCCATCTTTACCATCACAAAAGGCACAGTGAGTCGCGTGTCAGGCGGGGTGAGGGATAGTGACACGCGCAGCTCAATTGGTGACGAAGACCTGGACTACATGAGTGAGGGGTGGGCGGTGGTGGTCGGCAGGTTCAGTGGGCAGGACGGGCAGGAGTCACTGGCTGTAGCTTCTCCAAATACAGACTACGGAGAGGTAGGTGGAGGAGCGAAGGAGTGCACAAAGAGAATGAGAGGAAGGATAGAGTGAGGGGAGGGATGAAATGAAGGTGTAGGGAGTAAAAGTGTGGGGAGTGAGACTGCGAAGAGCGAGGGTGTGGGGAGTGGGAATGAGAAGAGTGAGGGTGTGAGGAGTGAGGGGGCGAAGAGTTAGGATATGGGGAGTGAGGGGCGAAGAATGAGGATGCGAAGAATGTGGGTGTGGGGAGTGAGGGTGTGAGGAGAGAGGGTGCGAGAAGTGATTGTGTGGGGAGTGAGGGTGTGAAAAGTGAGGGTGAGAAATGAAGGTGCGAGAAAGGTGAGGAGTGAGGAATGAGGGTGTAGGGAATGAGGAATGGGAATTTGAGGCTGAAGTGTGCACCAGGTGAGGAATGAGGGTGTGGAGAGTAAAGACTACGGGTATATGGAGTGAGGAATGAGAGTGTGTGTGGTGATGGCATGGGAGGTGATGGTGTAGGTAGTGACGGTCAGGGCGTGCTTCAGGTAAGGTTCTACAGCCTGGCCCTGGAGCCCCTGGATACACCAACACTGAAAGGCCGCCACTGGGGTGCTAAATTCGGGCACTGCCTGAGTGTTGGTGACCTGGACGGTGACGGAGCGACGGACCTGGTGGTGGGAGCCCCTCTTGCACCTGGGCAAGGACAAGGACACGACCACGGGGCTGTCTTCATCTTCTACGCCCCTACGAGGAAGGTAAGTGCTAGCAGTGGTTGTGGGTTTTTGTACTAACAGCAACAGTAAAGTATGCATTATATATATATATATATATATATATATATATATATATATATATAGATATAGATAGATAGATAGATAGATAGATAGATTGATAGATAGATATCATAATGGTTTCTGAAACTTATTACCGCCCAGCAGTTGTCTCCATCAACCTCGTGTAAGTTTTCTCGCGGTAGGGAAGGAAGAACCATTATACTAGCACGTTGTCTGAGGCTTCTTTCCTTCTCTGATTGCTGTCCCCAAGGCCAAGAAAGACATGTGCTCTACATATAAATGTCGGAAAATGAGTTAAGATGATGATGGTGATATTGATGACGATTATTTTTCTTCTTCTGTGCATCTTTTAGAAGTGCGTTGTTCTTCTGTGCGTCCTTTAGAAGTGGGTTGTTATTATCAGCAATGAACATTAGTAAAACCTTTAATGTATATCGCTGACGCAAACTAATCACCAAAATCTATAACACAAACATGGAAACACCGAAGGCTGGTTTGCTATCTATTCATTCGTCATGAAAGAACACTAGTCATCAAGAACACGAAGTTTCCCTAGCGGGGTTCCCCAGAGCTCCATTTTCTCACCCACACTCTTTAACATATACACGTATGATATTCTCACACTGCAACATTGCTTTATGCAGGTGAATTTACCATAACAACAATACACCACATGGCAAACACAGAATGCTCACCGCAACAAGATTACCGCAATACACTTCAGGCATGGGTCATATACACCAGGCTGAGGATGATTCTAGCCAAATAAACCACCACACTCAACACCAGCGACCATCACTATACTCCATTTTTTTTTATTGAGGCGAAGATGCACTTGACAGGTTGATGATGATTGGCTGAATGCAACATGTCCAAAATTTACTTACTAACCCAAATTTCCCCCTCAGATATTTGTTGTCAGTTAATAATGCTAGATTATAAAGTAATGTTACATTCAGCCAATAATCACCAATATGTCAAGTGCATCTTCGCCTCGATAAAAAAAAAATGAGTATAGCACAAATACACCCTTAACATCACACTTAATGATGTACAGTACTTGTGCCTCATACATCTTCCTTTGTGATTCCTGGAGTGACATGACACTGACCACACCTTCAAGGACCACATACAAGACATAAAAAGGTGATGCTTCTCCTGACTGAACGCTCTAAGAACACCTGCAGGTTCAGACCTAGGCAACAAAAAGAAACAGCTTCTTACCTCTATAAACAGTATATCAAATCATGATCACTGATGTCTTATGCTTCTCAGGCATGGGCTCCCAATCTATCAAACACCCACAACAACAACACCTTGCAGGCCTATCGATCAACGCTATATGCATCAACACCGTCTGCACCCATACTTTTCCCACAGCTCACTTACACAATGAAAATAAAATTCTCGCTATTAGGGAACGACTCGATATGAGAGTCACACAATTATACGCGGCAGTCTATGCTAATGCCGAACACCCTGTCATGTGACAGTACCAAACAATAACACTGGCACATAAAGCCACCATACAAACATTACCAGACCCTCTTGACAACACCCCAACTCCAGGCACCCCAACAATGACAATGAAGAAACACTTACATGCCGATAGACGTAGACGGGGTGTTAATTAGATAGAGAGAGATTGAAGGTGTATCGCAGATGTATTGTAGATCACAGGAGTCACCAGTGTTGGTAGTGCTGCCCCTGTAGATAATCGTAGCTAAGGAAGTGGAGATTAACATGGGCAGCTATTGATAAAATTGTGCGGCGTTGGGAAGCTCGTTGCAGGGTAGGTGCCTCTCTGTCTCACTGGCCTCTCTATCTTGTAACGTTGATGAGATGAGTTTTAAGCACTCTTGGGTTATGGAGTTTATTGTACACAGTTATATCGAAATGTGACTGACAGCATAAATGACGGCAGACCTCCTAGTTGACCCTGTCTCCTGCCATCTGCCCTCTCTCGGGCTCTCTGACTACGTCCTCCGAAATATGAGAATATATACGGCTTGGTTGGGGTGTAGTATCTGGTAGATATCCATGTGTAGTTTCCATTATGTCAGACTACTGGCTCAAGTTGGTTAACCTGCTTGTATCACGAAATTCTTGTTTCGTCTGAACTTAATAGAGATTGTTTGAGATTTATTACGTATTCTGACATTCTTGATGGTCTGGGGCACCAGGATTGTTGATATCATTATGTGAATTGACATTCATAGAAGCTGCTTGTCTCTAACAAACACGACATACTGCACATTGTGATATGAGATATGTATTATAGTCGCAGCGGGCGACTGAGAGGTTATTATCGTGTCTATGCAACCTTCCATTTCAAAAGTACGTCAGACTTCGTGTATAATATGAGACGCATTGATTCGTGTATAATATGTTCGTGTATAATAATATTCGTGTATAATATATTCGTGCATAATAATATGATTCGTGTATAGTGTGATACGAAATCGGACGCACTTTTGAATGATAGGTTGCCAGGTACGATAATGACAACCTCAGAGTCGTGCGCCGTGACTATACCGCCTATAATTATTACATATCTATGATCATTACACATGACATATTGATACCTATATACACGCCCACTTCAGCGCTGAGCCATAGAACACCTCGATCAGAACTCTGAACAACAAGACCCCATCTCCCTACTTCCACCCAACAGAAGTATCCTAACCAGAGATGACTTAGTTCACCTAGCTAGGCTTAGACTAAGACATCGCCCAGCACTCCAAAGTTATAAGAGTAGATCTGGGCTAAGTGGAATCATAGACGACACGTTCTGCGCTTGTAGAAATTTCCCATTTAACACACATAACTGAGCACTCTACCATCTACACTACACTAAAATGCAGACACATCAACGGTGCAGGAAACCAATAGGACAACCACTTAGAGACGGTTAGTTATGCTCTCGACGGTTGTAAATATTTATATTGTGGTAGGTGGTGGCGACCATCATCCACTCACTTGATATAGTGCTACCTACTGATTCCTTAGCCTTTATCATTCTTTTTTTGTGCCTGTCCTCCTCTCTTCCTATTTTTCCCATCTTTCTTGTTACTTCTTATTCCTTTTCATTCCTCTACAGGTGGTTATACATTGAGTGACAAGCCAAATGGTTTCCTGTAAGCCTAGAAACCATTTACAACGCTGGGTGGTAATCATATAACCAAACCATACGTGTTCCCGACGTGTCAGCAGGTGGGTTGGTGGAGGGTTAGTGCCCCTCCCCGTAAAACAAATAACTCAAAGTCAAATGGCCACCCCTTAAGGGATTATGGCGTCTGGCTATATATATATATATATATATATATATATATATATATATATATATATATATATATATATATATGTGGTGGCGACCATCATCCACTCACTTGATGTAGTGCTGCCTACTTCTTCCTTAGCCTTTATCATTCTTCTTCTGTGCCTGCCCTCCTCTCTTCCTATTTCTCCCGTCTTTCCTGTCACTTCTTAGTGCTTTTCTTTCTTCTACATGTGGCTTTACATTGAGTGACAAGCCAACTGGTTTCCTGTAAGCCAGGAAACCATTTACAACGCTGGGTAGTAACCATATAACCAAACCATACGTGCTCCCTACGTGTCAACAAGTGGGTTGGTGGAGGATTAGTGCCCCTCCCCGTAAAACAATTAACTCAAAGTCAATTGGCCACCCTTTATGGGATTATGGCGTCTGGCAATAGATATATATACATATATATACACACACATACGAGTGTGTATATATATATATATATATATATATATATATATATATATATATATATATATATATATATATATATATATATATATATATATATATAATGTATATATCTATATTTATATATTTATTTATATATACACTGTATACATACACTCTCTCTCTCTCTCTCTCTCTCTCTCTCTCTCTCTCTATATATATATATATATATAGTATAGTATAGGGAATCGTAATTTCTTATGAAGTTGACTGTCACTCTCTACTTTCATTTGCTGTATCTCCATTTTCTGTTTCGTTGCTGTATAATGTTGAGATAAACGCCGCTCCTGTATTTTTTTTTTTTTCGTACGTTGTTTTACCAAATATGTTGTCAACTTCATTAACCATTGTTAACTCAGATGGATTTTATAACCTCGTATGCGTCTGAAAAATGAAACAAGATATGGTAGTCGTCGCTGTCACTTATTTTTAATGTCCCCCTAAATATTATGAATACCTAGTTAATATTCATCCTTTAACTACGAGGGTCGTACTTAGTTATTTCATTCTCATTAGCTCCAGACTGTTTTATTTAGCAGCAACAAATCCTTCACAGTCATAGGACAAAAAGTAATTCATATAACCCTTTCACTGCGATGGTTGATCGATGGTTTAACTCTTGACGATTGTATTCAAGAAAGAGAGAAAACATATGCCACCTGAAGTAAATAATATGTTTTATTTTGTTATCTGTAGTGTTTGTTATACCCTACCATATTAACTGCTGCAATAAGTGATTCCTTTTTTTATTATACCCATGTTGGTAATAAGCGATTTTATTGAATTTAAGACAGCCCTCAGGTAGTGAAGTAGTTAATTAAGCTGTATCTTACACCACTACTTCGAACAATTTCTCCCAATCTTATTGAAACCACCTGGAGACAGCATAGCGGAAATGTAAGTTGCATCATAGCAAGGTTCATCCACTCCACGGAGATTTTTGTCTTTTGCAACTTTCTTTCCGCAGCCTAATGATTGAATAAGACAATACTATGGTTCTACATTCTTTTCTTCGCTCTTCTTCGCGGCTAGCACTACATTTTATTATTACTCCCTTGCTGTAGCTCAGTTTTCATGAAGGGGAGATGGCAATCTTATGGCAAGTAAAAGTGAACAGAGTAGAGTGAAGAAGAATATTGAGGCCCTAAAAAGCGACGGTACACAAGAGCCAAAAAGCAACCACTGCACAGATTTTCTTTTCCTATATTTTATTGATAAAATTTCGCAATCTTGTTTATTGCATTGTATTCTAAGTGACTTCGGAGATACAGTAACACCTCCTCCTTAACCATGTATTTTGCTCATTACGTCTCAATGTCTATCCATCTATTGCCAGACGAATTACTCCTGCAAGGGGTAGCTACAAACGAATCGCCACCTTATCGCCTTGTTCTCCGCCATCAGGCTGCCCTACAATACCTCCGACTCACCCCCCCCCCCATATAACTCTCCATTCCTCCGTCCATCTCATCCTCAGTTCCTTCCACCTCATTCACATCCCTAGTTAGTCTCTCATTTTCTGTTCTTTCCACTTGTCCAAACCATGCCAAGTTTTTCGAATGCTTTCCAACACATCCACATCAACGCCCAACGTTCCTTCCAAATACCCACTTGTATGTTACTCATGCAAGCTATGTCGACTCTGACAAGATATTAAACCAAAAAATACAGGAGAATGTCAAGGTGCAATATACAAAATACTCTTACATCCCTAAGGGGAAGGTGCTTACGATGCTGCCATGACAACGCCTCCTTAGTAAGTTCATCTGTACATGACACCTCAATATCCTCGTGTATGTTGTAAACTATGTCGACACTGAAACAATATGAAATTACAAGTTAGGGCACAAAATACAAATCAAATCGCTAGAGAAGAGGTGCTACGAAGGCTCCTGTGGAACCTAGAATAATGCTTATCAGCGTTTGTCTTCCTTTGCCTCTGGGTCGGAAGTTGCGAAGGTTCCTAAACTTAAGTTGTTTATGTAACGAGCAGACTGTGAAATCGGTCATTTCGTGATATGAGTAGTCAGTTTCTGAATGAGTTGTACTGGGTTAACTTGGGTAAGATTATTTTAGGCTGATGTTTGGTTAGGCTGAGAGAAACTATATTAAACTTAGGTTAGGTTAGGTTAGGTTAGGTTAAGATTTAGTTATTTAATTCACATATCCTAACTCTAACCATAATTAGGTATAAAATGCCTACCTAACATGACTTAGCGTTCATCTAAACTAACCTAGCCAACGTAAACTTAACCTAAATTATCCCAGCATAACCTAACAGCAGCCTAAATTAACCTAACCTAATTAAACCGAAACCAAATTACACTCTTTTCACGAACTGACTAGCCATTACGCGAAATGACTTATTTCACAATATTTGTCTGTAACATATATGAAACTTCTACATACGTTTGTCATCACTACTTGTACAGTTACCACACACTTCACAATAAAATTAGAGTGATTTAAACTGAACAACAAAACAAAACATATCAGAACAAAACGATTTGTTAGTACAGGGACCTGTTAAGGAGGCATGTATATCCTGTAACTGGGCTAGTCTCTTTTATACAGTAGATACGACTAACCACCTCACTGTCTCCCCTCGCCACCCTCTCAGGACCCTCTGCCCCATACACCACTGGACGTGTACCCGCCTGGAGGTGGCCGAGACGGGGGCTTGTTCGGCTTGGCTCTTACTTCGGTTGACCTCGACCAGGACGGATACCAAGGTTAGGCCATGTGACCTGACGTCACTACAACCAACACACTAGGGACGGCATTTGCGAACATACAGTATGTACGACTGATGCCATACGAAACTTAAATTTGTTTGAGCTGGAAAAACAAGACGTGGAAAGATTCTGCACTTACCTTTCTATGTTCTTCATTCAGACAAGTTACAAATTACGATAACTTTCCACTCGGAATTATTCTTTTCTGTAGGAAGACCAGAACACATGGGAAGACTCTGGATTATTCTTTTTTTCTCTTACAAAAACACATAATAGTTCCCACGGGGAGTCGAGGTTAGACCTAACTGTGTTTGAGAATCCCATCTCAGAAACTGTCCCTAACAATGTTGATCCTCTGGACGTAATTAGAAGCTTTAAACAGGCTAATAATTAGGTCTTATCTGACAGAGAAACTCTGTTAGCCCGCTAATGGCTACCATGTTGTTCCACTCATTCTTTCGGGATCGACGCAAGTGTCCTAATATTGTACATGTTGGCTAAAATATGGTCCACTATATAGTACCAAAAGTACTCTAACCTCACAAATGCATGTAAATATATTGGAATTGAGATTACATAACGCTTAAATGTTTGCAAAATTGCTCCAGCTTCTGATTGTTTGACTCTTAACAGAATTTGTGTTATCAATAGGAAACATATTCCAAAAAACTGCTACTAGAACAGACAAAAGATGGAAGCAAGAGTTTTGCAGCGCACGAGAGAGTAAACTGTATGGATTCACAGCATATCTGCCAGGCTTAGGCATATATTATACTACAGACTCGTGGCGATATATGACATTTAGTCAGTTACTATCTGTTGCGATTATACAGCATCGACCACTTGCACCATAAATGGCCTCGTAGCTTCAATGTCACTAGAGGAAAGTCTCTAAAGATACATTACCAGCATTGAGAGTCAGTTTGAACAACCTCGTCAGATCGCACAATAACTGAGTCATTGTTACGATGATTTAGATGCAATGTGCAATGTACCTTAGTAAGGAATATAAAAACATGTATTAACCGTAAAGTCTCTATGATTGGATAATCTATAACTGTTAAAAAGTTTCCACTCACCTGGTATTTGCCACACAGCTTTTGAATCACCCCAGTAATATTCAACTAATTCTCATGATATTTGCCGCTAATTCTACGGGCACTCTTTGCTAGTAATGCTCTTTTTGTACTTTGCCAACCTTGTCACTTGATTCTAGCTTCAGTCATTCGCTCTCAGGCTTCCCTTCCTTTTCTGTTAACTCCATACTCTCTCACCACTCACTCCTCCGTCTGTAACAGCACATACATTCTTCAGTCGTTGTAAAATTTGCCACCTTCTTCCTGATCTGCCTCCCGTCCCCTTCCTTTCCACTACATCCTTATCGCCTTCATTTCTCACTGCCTATCTCTCTCTCTCTCTCTCTCTCTCTCTCTCTGATATGATACTGCCTTGCTTTGACCTTTATCCTTCTCCTGCCATCCTCTCTCCCAGTTTCTCGCCCCCATTCCCTCCTTCGTCTTTCATTGTTTCTTCTTCCATCCTCTTCGTTCCTCTTCTTTCTCTTCTCCTACCTTCTCCCCTACCCATTTCTCATTCATTTTTCACTTCCTGTCTCTTCTGCTGTCACGATTCCTTCCTTTTCCTCTCTCCTTCCTCTCACTCTCTTCCTTTATCTCTTTCTCTTCTGACTCCAGCTTCCAGTCTCTTCTTCTGTCACTGGTTCTTCCTTCTACTTTTTCCACATTCTCCATCTCCTCTCTCCTTTCCACATTTTCCCTCTACCTCTCTCTTCTCCGTTTCCCACCTTTTGTCTCTTCCTTTGTCACTGTCTTCTTTTTCCTTACCCATGTCTCTTCTTCATTTCCTCACCCCCTTCTCTACCTTCTCCTTCCCTCTTCTTCCCCTCTACGTCTGCCCTCCTCCCTTCCTCCAGTCCTTCTTCACCGTTCATCACTGCTTCCCTCTTTTCTTCCTCCCTTTTTCCCGTCTTTGTCTACCCGTCTCTTCCATTCTTCCTCTCTGCCTCTACCCGTCTGCCTTCCCCCAGACATCGTGGTGGGGGAGCCTGGTGGGGCGGGGGCCATCCACGTCTTCAGGGGTGGAAGGGAGGGTCTGTCATCGAAAGCCTCTCAGGTAATAAATGGCCACCTTTACCTCTGACCTGATTTAGTGATCTACGCTTAAGCATCCGATGATGTATATCTATCTATCTATCTATCTATCTATATGTATGTATGTGTGTGTGTGTGTGTGTGTGTGTGTGTGTGTGTGTGTGTGTGTGTGTCTATGATTTCAGTTATAATCCCGACTGGTGTTAATATCTCAGTCTACTCGCTGTATCTATTCACCTGTCCATCACATGAGGAGTGCATGTTCAGCTGCACGAGCACACATATGCACTAATGGACGACAGGTACAGACGATATGGCTGTGCGTAATTCCTTCGCTAAGATCACCTCCGTAATATAGTTTTGTTAATACGACACGATCTGATTCAGCTTATGATATACTGCTTTACTAATAGGGTTCTGCTGATTTTTTTTTTTTTTTGGGGGGGGCGGGAGGAATACAAGGAACGCACAGCGAATGACAGGTTAACAAGAAGTGTGCTTAGAGGCAAATATGACTGACGAATGTGAAAGACCGAGAACGAGGTGGAAAGATAAATCGGTGGAGCAATGACGAAGGGCCACGTGAAGTGACAACGAAAAGAACTGGGGCAGAGAAACATGAAGGTGTTTTTGTTGTGACTGACGTTAACTACAGCAAGTGACAGAGAGACACACAGGGAGGTAGATCTTGTTGGTCATATTTTTTTTTAGTGCAAGGAAGGAGGAACCAACCGCCAGGAGCCAGCAAACCGTTGCTTCCAAGAAAAAAAAAAATACAAAGGAGAGCCAAATTCAAGATCCGTCCATTTCGAGATGCCCGAACACACTGCGTTTGAAAGACTGCAGATCATAGGAAGTAGGAAATACAGAGGGAGGGAGACTGTTATAGAGTTGACCTGTTGCATGAATGAAGGACTGGGAGCAACGGTTTACTCTTGCATGAGAAAGTTGGACAGAAAAGGGATAAGGGGTTGTTGTCAGAAGGGTCCTATGCGCCCGTCGTAGAGGCTGAGGGTTGCAAGCAGACATTTCAGAGGAGCAATGACCATTGAAGTAGCTATAGAAAAAGAGATGAAGATGCAACTGTGAGGCCAAGAGACAGAGGTTGAAGGGAGCCAGGAGGAGAAGGAGAGTTAATGAGACGAAAAGCCTTTGACCCCACCTTGTTGAGAAGAGCTGTATGTGGGGAGCCTCCACACACATGAGAGTTGTACTCTACATGGTGCGAATAAAACCCGTGTATAAAGTCAACAACTGTGCAGAGGTAATGAAGGTACGAAGTCGGCTTAGCACACCTAATCTCTTGGAAGCAGATTTTACAAGAGATGTAATGTAATCTTTCCGAGATAAATCCCGAGTGAATGAAACCCTAACTATGTTTAAGGATGATGCAGGATTGAGCTGGATATCATTAAACATTAGTGAGTACTCCTGTGGAAGATTTTGTAGGGTTGATAGGAGTAAGAACTGAGTCTCTGATGCATTAAAAACAAGAGAGATACAGGCAGAGATACAATACAAGTCAGACATTAGGTGTGCCACTGTCTCATCCCATGTTTGTTGAAGTAACTGCTGAGATGTGCGCTGCAGGAACAGAATGGAAAGGTGAAGGGTGGAATCATCAGCGTATGAGTGGATAGGGTTAGATGTACAGCTTAGGTCATTGATGAATAAAAGGAAGAGAGTTGGCGATAGGACAGAGTCCTGAGGAACACCACTGTTGATAGTTCTAGGAGAAGAACGGTGGCCGTCTACAACAGCAGCTATAGAACAACCAGAAGGGAAACTACAGATGAAGGCACAGACAGAAGGATGGAAACCGTAAGATGGCAGATTGGAAATTAAAGATTTATGCCAGACTCGATCTAAAGCCTTTGAGGTGCCAAGTGCAATGGCAAAGCTTTCGCCAAAGTCCCGAAAGGACGATGACCAAGAGTCTGAAAAGTAGGTGAGAGGATCGCCAGTGGAACCTCTCTAGCAGAACCCATACTGGCGATCGAAAAGAAGGTTGTGACAGGAAAGATGCTTCAAATTTTTTTTTGTTAAGAATAAACTCAAAAACTTTTGATATATAAGATGTTAAAGCAATTGGGCGATAGTTAGAGAGTTGGGAATGGTAACCCTTCTTTGGGACAGGCTGAATGAGAATAAACTTCCACCAAGAAGGAAAGGTACAAGTTGATAGACAAAGGCGAAAGAGTTTCCTAGGCAGGGTGTAAGCACAGAAGCACAGTTCTTGAGGACACCAGGAGGGACCCCATCAGACCCATATGCCTTGTTAGTACTAAGGCTAGTGATGGCAGAAAATACATCAGCTGAAGGAATTTTGCTGTCAACCCTGAGGAAGTCAGAAGGGAGAAGTGATGGAGGAACAGCACCGGAATCATCCAAGGTGGAATTGAAGGAGAAAGTCTGAGAGAAGAGATCTGCTTTATCAGTAGAAGAAATAGCTACAGAACCATCAGAGCAGAAAAGAGGAGGGAAGGATGAAGTAAAATTGCTAGAAAGGTTTTTGGCAAGGTACCAGAAGGAGAGGGAGGAATTCGAGTTGGAGAGTTGAGAGCACTTAGTATGGATGAAATCATTTTTAGCAGAGTGAAGAACAGACTTAGCACAATTCCAGGCAAAAACATAAAAAAAGATGTGATTCAGGGGTGGGTTGGCTCCAGTATCTTTTAAAGGCCTTCTCCATATTGTGGACAGCAATAGAACAAGTGTGATTAAACCAAGGCTTTTTTGCATTAGTCAAAGGGTATGAGAATGGAATGTATGCTTCCATGCCCGAGAGAATAACCTTAATGCACAAGGCACAGTCAAATGGTTCTTGACCATGGAAGCAATAATCATTCCAGGGAAAATCAAAAAAGTACTGGCAGAGGGCCTTCCAATCAGCAGCTCCAAAGTGCCACAACCGACATTTATTTGAAGGGTCCACAGGCTGCAAAGGAGCACTTAGACATGTTATGGTAATAAGGTTGTGATGGGAGGAACCCAACGGAAAGGAAAGATTAACAGCGCAGGTAGAAGCATTAGTCGTAAGGAAGAGGTCAAATATTTTGGAACTCTCTCTAAGGCGGTCAGGGATAGGGGTAGGGTGCTGTACAAGATTCACTAGGTCATTAAGGATAGAAAAGATGTAGGCTTGTTCACCAGGGGGATCAGTGAAAGGAGAGCAGAGACAAAGGTGGTGGTGAACATTGAAATCTCCTAAAATGGAGATTTCAGAGAAAGGAGAAACGGATCGGATGTGTCCCATCATAGAAGTAAGATAGTCAAAGAATTTTTCATAGTTAGTAATATTAGGGGATAAGTAAACAGCACAAATATATTAGTCAGTGAATGACAGGAAAGCCGAAGCCAGAGCGTAGAGAATTCAGAAGAATCAAATTTACGAGCATGAGAGCAAGATAAGTCGTTGTTTACATATACACAACAGCCACCTTTGGTTCTGAAATAAGTATAGAGAAAGTTCGAGGATAGAGAGAGGTTTGCTATCGGTTGCCTCAGACAGCTAAGTCTCAGTTAAGAAGAGAAGTTGAGGTTTAGAGGAGGAGAGGTGGTGCTCAACAGAAAGAAAGTTAGAGGAAAGGCCACGAATGTTGCAGAAATGAGTCAAACAGTGATTTCAGGCAACTTGTTGAGTTGTCACCGGGAGAGGGGCGGATGCTGGGGTCATTTATGCCTCCTCCCTCTCCTGGGGACTCCAAGGCTTGCTTCAATGACGCCCTTTTTTTTTTTTTTTTATTCTGAATAGGAAGCGCACTGCGTAATGTGCATGTACCTGTAGTTTGGTGTTGACAGTTAGAGAAACTTGTATTGGAGAGTATGCTGGCCTACCTTCAGTGTTACTGAAACTCAGAAAAAGTACAGCAAAGAGGGATGGTCAATAATTAGTCCTGAGGGCTGATGAAACGGGAGCTCCTGCTTTCCCTGTCATCAGCTTTCCATCCACCTTGGGAGTACTGCCTTGCTCGACTGGTGCTACATAATTCTAATACTGGAGACATAAATGTTATTCTGGTAAAGAGAACCTTTTATTTGATGTAATACTTTTCCATAAACCCACCAAAATTATCATAAAACACCCTTCCTGTAGCCAGTTTACAGTGCTGTATGAGATTACTCCAGTCTCAAGAGTGCAGCGGGCAAACAGTACACAAGCTGGTGGAAAATGGCGGAACTCAATAATTCTGTTGTGTGCTGTGACGATGAGAACTACTAGGCCTTAGGGTTACATACTAGAAAATATATAAATATATGGCCACTGCACCTGCCCATTCATGTCCCATTCATCTTGTCACTGAATCAGATACTTTACGTAAGGACGGATGATTTTATTCAGATCAGGAAATATAAGCTGAAGAGGACAGAAACAATTATCGTTAATCCTCTCTGTACCATGACGTCTTCTTTGTTTTATACTTTCTACTACCAGACGATTATATTTAGCTTAAGAAATCCCATGACTAACACCTCACACAAGCCTTTCCTTCACACATTCTACTACATCTTCTCCCCAGTCTGGCCTTTATACCAGTTGACGGAGGAAACGCGGTAGCACTTCTTGCTCTGCTATTTATTTGGTATATTACACTTTTTCTCACTTACTGAGGCAAAATCCGGTACAAATAACACGAAATAAATAATATAAGTTTAATACGCACCACAAATCGCTAAGAAATGTGCTACATTTCTATTTTGCCTCCTATTACGTAACCTTTAAGCGGGTATCACACGGGGAGCCGTGAACAATTTGTGCAGCACAAAACGGACGTCCAAACTGAGCTTGGACGTCCATACCCTATCACACGGTGGACGTTGACGGCCACCTTCTTCTTTATCGAGTTCACCCCACGCGACTGGGAGGTCACTTCCAACTCCCTAGCACACGACGGGTTTATCAGCAACAACAATGGACATGAACCAGATTGTGACTTTTGCAATGGGTGCTGCAGTCCTAACCCCGCAGGATGAGGAAGAAGCCTCTGCAAGAAGACAAAGGAGGGGGAGAAGGAGGGCATTGTGGATGAGAGAATGGTTCCCACGGAGTGAAGAAAGCAGCCAGTATAGAAACCTGCACAGTAGTGCTTTCTTCCTGAGTATGCCTTTCGAACGTGCCTGGGCCTCTCTTGGAAACAATAAATCCACATTCCATCATATTTACCACATTTTGGTATATATGAAAAGTTTCTATGACAAACAGAAATATTAAAAGTACAAAGTTTACTGACGGTTTTGAATTAATCATAATATATCACCTCAGCTGACTACAGAGTTCAAGATAGCAGAGGACACAAACTACGTGTAAACTCCATAGAGAAGAAGGAGACCACCAAGTCGTGGACGTCCACGAATGGGTCAGGCGGCCTTCCACTCGTGGACGTCCATGACCCTCCCGCGGGGGCCAGTTTGGACGTCCACGGCCAGTTTGGACGTCCACGAGTCTCCCGTGTGATAGTCCCTTAAGTGTCAGTGTTCGTGTCATTTCACCGCAGTACAATGGCGCATGACATCACACAAGTAGGACTGCAATAAGGGTCGCATTCTAAGTGGCTTTGGAGATTTCATAACACCATATCCTTAGCAGATTATCCTGCACACCGCAATGTCCTCTAAAGGATTATTGATGTGAGGAGAGTGCTTAGGTATATGCAAAATAAACAGCTAAGGAAGAGGTGATACGAAGCCTCATATGGTACCTAGAACACGGTCATACGCCCAGTACCGTTTTGCACTGAATTATTTTTGGTTGATGAATAATTGAAGGTATGCTATATGTGTTTACAGCGGTTTAAATGCAATGTACCCGTATAGAACGTGAATTTCCCCCGTCCCCCCACACAGTGACGATTAAAGAAATTGTTACACGAGTCACCGTGCTTCCCATAACATTTTAGCCATTTTGATGGGGACGGCGTCCTTGTGGCTAGCTACCAGACTTGCAAACATAATGAGAGCCACCGTTTTGGAATTAACCCCAGCAATTGGATAACGTCTGCTCAGTTTAAATGACGCTGCTGTTAGATTATTCTGCTCATTTAGGAGAACTCTCTAGTTATGGACTGGTTAATTGAAGGCTGTATCATATCTCCCTAGCTCGAATTGTTTCCTCAAAGGTGAAGGGAATCAAATATAGATACCAAGAAAATAATAATTAAAAAAAAAACATTTTGACAGTGAACAGATTAAAGATATGTGTGGAGGTACTGCACGCATAATCAAACGTGCTTTCCTGTTTATGAAACTACACAGTTTATATCAGTTTGACATTCTCCACACCGGATGGACATCGTGTGAGGCGTCACGAGATATCACACTGACGTCACACCACCTCGCTATCTCACAGACTTTACCACACAAAATATAACACGTGTTTTCCAGTCTGGCAATATTCCCTAACCCCCTTCATCTCAGATGGTGGCGAAATGTAGACAATGTAGAGGGTTGATCGTGGTGGAAAAAATGTAGATAAATATTCTAGCTCTCTGTGACACCGAAAAGCTCGAGCGACACAGATAGACGCATAAAGTGAAATGGATAAAAGGTTAGCAAACACAGATACATAGGTGGTTGGATAGATATTAGTGGGTAAACAGACTGACGGACGGTTAGATAGACAAATTAGAAGATAATTAGAACGGCTGCAAAAATAGATAATTGGATGGATGGATGGATGAATGGATGGATGGACTGATAGATGGACGGACAGATAACTGGATGGATGAATGGATGGTTAGGTAAACAAATACAGACAGACAGGTAAGTGGATGGATGGATGTTTTGACTTGTGGATTAATTGATAACTGAAAGAATGGAGGGAGGAACAGCTGGTGTGAGGGAAGGAAGGAGGGAGGGACTAATGTATGGAAGGATAGAAGGGTAGATGAATAGATAGGTGGATGCAAAAATGGAGGGATGTTTGACTGAACTGGCAGAGATGAGCGAACAAATAATACTGTATTTATGAGTTAATCAAGACAAGTTGATGGACATAACTGTATATAGAAAACAGGATGGCTGATTTATATATATATATATATATATATATATATATATATATATATATATAGATAGATAGATAGATAGATAGATAGATAGAAAGATATATAAATATATATATATATATCCATATATATATATATATATATATATATATAGATAGATAGATAGATAGATAGATAGATAGAAAGATATATATATATATATATATATATATATATATATATATACAGAGAGAGAGAGACTGATTGATAGATAGATAGATAGATACAGATAGAGATAGATAGATATTGATATGAATATAGATCTCTCTCTCTCTCTCTCTGTGTATTTATAAATCATCATCATCATCCGGACCTCCTTTCCCACCCAAGGGCAGGGTGAGGAGTAGCAATGTCCAGACAGCCCAAGTCTGCCCAGTCCAATGGGCCACGCTTCCATTCACTCATCATTCAAGCCCCCGGAATCCTGGCTCTATAGGATATGCCAAAAACATTCATCACGTTCTGTAGCTTCACATAATCGTATCCGACTGAGTCAATCCAGACGCTGCCAAGTTAAAAAGGGATGCCAAAATCCTTGATCATGCACTTCTCCTCACAACATTCATCCAGCCAGCTCGATCTCCTGTCAGTCCCCTAGCCTCCCCGACTTCCAAACGTCTCTTCCCCACACATTCATCCACCATACCTTTCCACCTTTTCCTTGGCCTACCTCGGCCTCCTCCCACCTTCGAATTCGCTTAGATATACCTTTTTCACCACTCTATTGGTATCCATTCTCTCCACATGACCATACCATCTCAGTACACTCTCTTCGATTCTGGTGTCCACAGACTTCCTCACTCTGCATCTTTCACGAATCACATTATTTCATATCCTATCCACCCTCTGTACTCAACATACCTTCCTCAACAGTCCTATCTCCACTGCTCTTAATCTTGACTTTCCATTTTTATGCCACACCGTAGTCTCACATGCATATGTTAAAGTTGGCACTAACACTCCTTCATGTAAGTCTCGTGCAGGTGCAACACTCAAGCCTCTGTTTCTTATCAAGGCCTTCATTGCACCAGCTACTTTTCTTCCTTGTGACACTCGACTTTCAACTTCTTTTGCACATTTTCCCCTCTTTTCTATCACTGTACCCAAGTATTTGAACTCTCACCAATTCCAGTCTCTCTCCGTTCACTGTTACATCGCACTGGGAGTCACCTTCTCTCTCAGTAAACATCACTTTGCTCTTTTCTACATTTACTCTTAAGGCACGACGCTTACAGACATCAGCAAAACTCTGCACTAGCCTACGAAGTTCTTGTCCGGTAATTGCAAGCAGTACGGCATCATCAGCATACAACAAATTTGAGATATTCCATCCATCACTATTCATTACAAACGCCATCCCTCTCTCCATTACTCGTGTTTTTACTTCTCTCATCACCCTATATATATATATATATATATATATATATATATACATCTATATATATATATATATATATATATATATACATCTATCTGTCTATCTATCTATTGCCAGACGCCTCAATCTCGTTTGGGGTGGCCAAAAACAAATCGCCTCCAAGTCGCCCTGTCCCTCGCCATTTCACTGCCCTGCTCCCAACTCACCCCCCCTCTCTCATATACCTCTCCACCCCATCCCTCCATCTCATCCTCGGCATCCCCCTCCCTCTTCCCCCCTCCACCTCACGCACATACACTCTCTTCGTCAGTCTTTCCCCCTCCATCCTCTCCACATGGCCAAACCACCTCAGTGTGTTCCTCATAACGCTTCCTATCACATCCACATCAACACCACAACGCTCCTTTATATCCTCATTAGTCAGCCTGTCTCTCCATGTGACTCCACAGGCTCCTTTTAAATAACTCATTTCCACTGCCCTCACTCTTGACTTGTGTCCTTCCAACAACGTCCAAGCTTCACTTCCGTACCTTAGAGTTGGTATCACAATACTGTCATGTAGTAACTTTTTCACTTCCATGCACACTTCCCTGTTTCTTATCACTGCTTTCTTTGAAAGCAGTGATAAGAAACAGGGTTGTTCAATATATATATATATATATATATATATATATATATATATATATATATATATATATATATATATATATATATATATATATATATATATATATATATATATATATATATATATATATATATATATATATATATATATATATATATATATATATATATATATATATATATATATTGAACAACCATGGGGCCATCACACAACCTTGTCGCACGCCCACACCGATCGTGAACCATTCACTTAGATGACCATTAACCCTTACACATGCTTCAGTACTATCATAAAAACTCTTGACGGCACCTACCAACTTACCCTCTACACCGTGCATGATCAAAAGTTTCCACAGTCCTTCTCTGTCCACTTGTCATATGCTTTTTCCAGATAAATGAATGCCATAAACACCTTATGGTCCTTCTCACAAGTCTTCTTTACTATCTGTCACACTGCAAATATTTGTTCCACACATCCTCTGCCACTCCTAAAGCCACCCTGTTCATCACGCACTAGGACTTCTGATATCTCTCTGACTTTCTCTATAATAATTCTTCCATATACCTTTCCTACTACATTCAACAAACTTATGCCACGATAATTCTTGCACTTACTTCGATTACCATTATTTTTGTACAGGGGTACAATCACAGCCTTCTTCCATTCTGCAGGCACAGTTTCACTCATCCATGCCTTCTTACATATGTCCAACAAGCACTTCATTCCACTCTTTCCACTACACTTAAGCATCTCTGCATACACCTCATCAACCCCAGCTGCTTTCCCATTTTTCAGCCGCTTCACAGCACTCTTCACCTGTGCGAGTGTCACGCCTCCTGGCACTGCATTCCTTCTCTGCACGCACCCCAAACCAATCCTGTTTACAGCTGCTCTGCTCTCTCTAGTCCCATTCATCAGGCTTTCAAAATATTCTTTCCATCTGGTCCTTACTTCATCTCCATGGGTTAGTAATCTACCACCTACATCCTTCACACCATCACATTTCATTCCACGTTCACTTCTACATTTCCGCACCTCTTTCAAGAATAACTTTGTATTTTCAGAGTAGTTCGCATTCATTTTTTTCCTAGATCTTCATTTACCTCCTTCTTTTTCCTCTTCACTAGTCTCTTTATAGATAGATAGATAGATAGATAGATAGGTAGATAGATAGATAGATAGATATACTGTACAACTTGTCTGTGTGTGTGTTCTGATAAGTAATTACGATAGGAATAAACAGACTGACAAGTAGACAGATAGGCAGGTAGATAAACAAAGGATGTATCCTGCTCGACTGATAATTTAAACTGCAGATATGAAAAAAAAATGGACACACAGTACTCATTTAAGCCCTTCAGCTTGAGGACGTCATTTTTTATTTACTTCTTGCTGCTGCCAGGCTCTTATATTTAGCTCAGTAGACAGCTCTGTCACTCAAGGGGATACTGTGGGCTATCAAACCTCTCCAGCAATCTCTCAAGAGCTGAATAAAATAGTTTGGAGATGGCAAAAGAAAGCTAACAGTTACTTCATAGTAGTAAAGGGGTTAACTCCTCCTCCCACAGACGATCCTTGCTTCCGATTTCTCCATGCCACAACGCGGCTTTGGCTTCAGCTTGGCCTCAGGAGCAGACGTGGACGATGACGGGTATCCAGACCTGTTAGTCGGGGCGCCGATGGTCGACTCAGCTGTGTTTATCAGGTCAGATCGGGGCAGGGCTGGGAGATCAAGGATGTTATTAATAAAGAATCCTAACCAGTTCACAGGATAAACACGTCTCAACGGTTCACTATAAGCACAGATTCTTTTCTTAAATATTTCTATCTAATGTTCAATCTCACATGATTATGAAATGCTTGATAGTCTTATGAGTAAAGGTAAGCGTATATACTAACAATCTCATGCACAATTTAGGCTTAAGAGAGTTATAAAAGCGTCTCCGGTCAGATCAGATCAGGATGTTTATTCGTAAAAAAAAAAAATATCCAATTTCATGTCGTAACTGGGATTTATTTGTTCACGAATGGCAGGTGAAGGAAGGCGCAGAAGTTTCTTTTTCTTTTCTTTCGTTTTTTTTTTTGTTTGTTTGTTTGCCTAGCTTAAAAAAATGTTTAAGGGATGAAGTTTTTCATGAGTTGCTTATTACCATCTCCCGTCAGGTTATGGGTGGAATTGAGCAGGTGAGATAGGTTAGGGAATCAGTGATTAATTAAGATGGTAAGGAGTGAAGGAGAATAAAAATAGAAGACAGTAAGTTTCACAGAGATACAAAGAACTCACAAGCCTTACATATTATTCTAGGTGCTGCTCTTTTAATATTAATAGAAACACCACCTGTCTAGATACAGAAGTTCAAGAATAGTACATTAATGAAGAAGGTCCTTTCCCACGAGAGAGAGAGAGAGAGAGAGAGAGAGAGAGAGAGAGAGAGAGATTATAATAGGAAGGGAAAAGTGATGTGCGGTGATTGAGGTAGAGAGACAATGTGGGGGATGGGGAAGGATAGTGTGGTGTGCCTTGATAATAGGTTATTTGATGAATAAAAGAGTCATGCTTAACCTCTACGGTCTCGCAGTGTCTTCCATTTTTTTTTTTTTCATATATCTGCTGTCTCCTGGGAATTCTACTCAGCTTACAAGAGGCTTTTCCACCTGGAGAGTTTAAAGCTTTCATTAACTTTTTCCCTACAAGAACTATATAATATAATCTGTAGGTGGCAAGAATAAATAAAACATGACACTGGACTGGAAGGGTTATAAACAGTCATGTGAAGGCTGTCCCCTTCCCCTCATCAGTAACGAAGCAGGTATAAGTTTGTGTGAGAATCTCTAAACAAAAAATAAGGGAAGCTGCCTTTTTTTCTTTCCTTTATCCCTTTCACCAAGTGAAATCTTTTGTAAGTTATTTTTGACACTGCCTGAAGATTTTCTTAAGTACGGGGAAGACTTTTCAAACAGGAGGGATTGAATATAGGCCAAATTAAGCCCTTCATTACTGTAGGTACACAACTGCATGAAAATCGGTTGATGGTAGTAACAATACAAGACAAAGGACAAAGAGTACCTTTGATAACCGCACCCACCCTTACAGTCATTCAAAGGGAACACAAATAAAAGTATTTTGGGGGGTGCACGGGCCTTGGGAATTACACCATGGCTTAAACCTGTTGCGAGTGGGGCTACATCATCGGGTAGTATTTCGTTTTCCTACGTAAAAAACAGTAGTCATGCATACCGGCGTTGCTTCATCGCGCTCCCTCTGGTTCTGCTCCCGTATGGGAGCGGGTGATTCCACCGTGCCTAAAACCTCTCCCAGATGGAGGTTATGGCCATGCATACCAACGTCCGTTCGGAACCCCCCGGGGCCGCCAGTGTACAAAATTTCGTTTTCCAAGGTATTCTCAGACGCTCCGTTACCAGGATTCCTCTTAATCCTGCTCCTCCTCCTCCTCCTCTTCCTCCTCCTCCTCCTCCTCCTCCTCCTCCTCCTCCTCCTCTTCCTCCTCCTCCTCCTCGTCCTCCTCCTCCTCCTTTTCCTCCTCCTCCTCCTCCTCCTCCTCCTCCTTCCTCTCTTCCTCCTCCTCCTCGTCTTCCTCCTCCTCCTCATTATCATCATCATCATCAGCATCAGTATCAGCATCATCATAGTCATCATCATTAATATGGAAGAAATACAATGACTTACCCACTTTGTAGTGAAGGAAAAATTTCATCATAGTGAGGGTTTTAATGAATCTATCCCTTCGGTATGAAGAATTTTATATCTTATCCTATTAACATGTATTATTAAAAGGTATTAAGAGACTTTGAAACTGGAGAGGATATATATATAACCCGTCATTAAGTATTTCACCACTTTGGAGCTATCCTATGCTGAATAAATTCGTCTGTAGGTAGCATGAATAAATAAGAAATGTGCCAAGTTAGTGATTAACCCATTAGCTCCCAGGGTTCCTGTGTGAGGGATTGTGCTGGAAGGTACTAGGCGCACTGCCCATGGTCTGTCGGCTCAAAGTCTCGAAGCTCATGAGTCCATATCGCGGAGTTCCCTTCTGTGTTAACTTTCGAAAATGCCCAGTTCCGTCCTAGGTTGAGGACACTGAGTGCGAATGGGTTAATAAACCTACCCCTATTCTTGCCGTCAACAGACATTTGAATTTGTATTTGGCGAGATTTTGCGAACCAAAGGGAATAGTTTTCATTAGCTTAACTGATACGAGAGGTCTATCATATAGTAAATAAAACCCTTTGAGGTTAGCAGTGATAAAACAAACTAATGCCAATAACTGAAGGTCCCATACTCTCTTCAGTGAAGGAAGCTCATGACGCTTTTTTCGTATTTACTTCTGTACTGTGTTTGCTTATATTCTTATCGGTAAAGGAGAAGTACTAGAAATCCTCTTAAGCGGAGGAGAATTACGGGCCAAAGAGCTGCTAGAAAGGTAAAGACTAAGCAGTAGTATGCATGTGAGTGAGGTGGAAGGAGAGGGGGAGAAGGAGACTGAGGATGAGGTAAGAGAACGGGATGAGGAGGTGTACGAATGAGTGGTGTGAGATGGAAGGAAAACAACTTGATGGTGAAGAACTGGAGGACGTGAAGGCGATTTTCTCTTGGCCACTGCCTCTGGGATTAATGTGTTTGGCTGTCGATACCTGCATGATGTGTATAGACATTTTTAATGACTCGTGTTTGGCCATTGATACCTACATGCTGTATAGACAGAGAGTGTGAATAACTGTTACTCGTAGGTCATCTCCTGTGGTGTGGTTGGTGGGTGAGGCGAGGTTCGTGCCAGAGGTCGTCTCACTGGCGGAGAAGTCATGCCGGGCGGACGGGGAACCGGTAGTGTGTTTTGACCTCGAGTTTGGCCTATCCTACACCACCAAGAAGTCACTGGGACCACTCGGTAAGTCATTCCGCAAGACAAATTTGGCTTGCTGCATGATATACGGGGATGGGGATGGTGGGTGGGGTTAGATATGGTAGGTGAGGTTAGATGTGGTATGTGGTGTTAAATGCAGAGGTGGGGTCAGATGTGGTAGGTGGGGTTAAAAGTGGTAGATGGAATTAGATATGGTAGGTGAGGTTAGGTGTGTTAGGTAGTATTAGATACTTTAGATAGCATTAGATGTGGTAGGCGGGGTTGGATGTGATAGGTGGGGTTAGATGTGGCAAGTGGGGTTAGATATGGTAGATAAGATTAGGTGTGGTAGGTTGGGCGGTGTGGAGGGTAGGATTAGATGTTGTGGGTGAAATTAGATGCATTTGCTGGAGTTGGGAAATGTCGGTAAGTGTTAGTGTACAACAGATGGTATTATTGTGTGTCTGTAAGCGTTAGTGTCACATTGTATCAGCAGCTGTTCCTCTATTATCCTATGTGGGGAGGATAACCGTGTAGCGCATTTGGCAAAGCAACTGTTTCATTATCAAGAGGTAAGACCTTGTTTTTATAATGTTTACAAAACCATAACACCAGATTTCTAAGAAATAATAATGTGAGTCAATTCGTTTATAGGTCTCAGTTAGCTTTCTTCTGTGAATTTCTTCTGCGAATTAAGAATACGTGAGGTATTGTGAGGTCTCTAATATGTGCCTGAGCTGCCTGTTTGCTTACGTTTCGTCCTTAAAAAAGCCATGCGTTTTGTTTCTTGTGGTACGTTATGGAAATATGTGATATGCTTTTGTTTTCTCTGGTGCACTGTGTTTCTGATTCAGCTAATCAGAGGGTTGGGACTGGGTGTGCTGCGTGTTTTCAAATATGAGATAAGAGCCAAGATGAACTCCGCCGACGACTTTGGATAAGATTGGAAATGGTCTAGGTTAGGCTCGAATAACAAGGATCAATGTTAGCTTAAGTGGCATTTGGGTAGGTTAATGCCTAAAATTGTTTGAAAGTAATACGTTGCTGTTTATTTTCACAGTTAAAAAAAAAAAGCTAGGTTGGGTCAATGTTTACGAAGCCTTAACACGACATTAAAGACCCCACAATATCCCGGTTCATTTTTATTTGCGGAAGAAACGTCACAGAAAAACGTTGACTTAGAATTGCAAGGAATTGATTCACGTTATTACTTCTTAGGAATCCGGTATCATGGTTTTGTGAACATTTACCTTATTCCCCTGGGGAGAAACTGAAGCTGTAGATCCTAGTCCCTCCACAACCCATCCTCAGCCAGTGCGGGGAATTGGGGAAGAAGTGGCATGGGCAATAACGATACAGGAAAAAAATATATCACAAGAAATCATGACACAGGAATAAAAAGGCATATTTTCAAGTAGACGGACAAGGCGATAATGGTGTCCTGATACAGGGAGTTAATCATTCTTGTAGAGTAATCCTGGTCTGTCTTGCCGAGCAGATCCAACAACCACAGGCAAACAACCGCCCCTGGGAGGCCGTCCCATGCAATGAACCTACGTTCACTTGTGGTAAACAGCGCTACGCCACTGTGAGGCACGGGGAAGTGTGTGTAGGCTTGCTTCCTGGATGGACGCCCCATCTGCATCTTTCCACTCAGCTAACAGGGTATCATAGCAGGTTCCACATCACCCCGTTATTTGGTTATATGGTTGGCACTCAAATGGTGTCCTGAGTTGCAGAAAGCCTCTAGGCTTGTCACTTAAGTGTAGAGCCTCCTGAAGTGGAAAGAATAATAATGATACACGACAGGAAGGATGGGAAAAACAGGAAGAGGAGGACAGACACAGAAAAACAGTGATAAAGGTGAAGGAAGATGTGGAGGAAGTAGGCAGACCTACATCGGGTGAGAGGATGATGGTTGCCACCACCTACCACCACAGGGAGCTAGGTAAAACAGATAGTCGTATTATTGCGAGGATTAAATTATTTAGGTAACACTTCCTAACGTTACTAAATCTTCTGATACAACCCTTACTGTAAAGTGGCTGGCAGTTTTTCTATTTTGATTTAACTAACAGTAGACAATTTCATTTTTCTCTGGGAAATCTGCCGAGTTTTAGGAGTTAAATGAAATTAATCAAAGCCATAATATCACTAGATAATAAGGAAAAATACATCATATTGTGTCAGCTTGTACTTAACTGTGCTAGTGTCAGGCTTAGCCAGTATCAGATTGTGAGTAAATGTCAGACTGTTTCAGTGTAAGACAACATCCATGTTATCACATTTTAGACAGTTACAGTGAGAGCATGTTATTAAATGTCAGATTTTCAGAAAGTGTCACAGACATGGAGTAAGATTTCGTGTATCTCAGCATGTACTAATGTCCTTCTGTGTCAGTAATGTGCTAGTAATTATCTGCGTTACTTTCAGATTTTACCCGTGTCAGATTGTCAGAAGTGTCAGATTTTGTCAGCTTGTGTAGTTTTGATAGTATGAGGGAGACCAGATTACAGTGTGTTAAAATGGGTCTGTAACTGTGTGTGGCTCTGTCAGTGTCGGGTGATCTAAGTGTCAGTATGCAGACGGTGGTTATCTGCTCCCACCTGGTGCTCAGTGGCAGTGTGTGACACCGTCTGTTATCGTGCAAATGAACGGTTGTGCCTTAAAAAAAGATTACTAAGACCACCAAAGGGTGTCGTTTTTACTGCATTCTCGCTGCTGCCAAACCATTTTACCTAGAGCAAGAGGGCATCCTTTGGGGGAAGAATTTTATGGAATACATACATACATATATATATATATATATATATATATATATATATATATATATATATATATATATATATATATATATATATATATATTTATTCATTTATAGTGTATATATACACTACACACGCGGGTTCTTCAAAAAGCTTTCGGCCTCACCCAAAGAGCTTCACAGCAGAAAGATTGTTCTTGAATTAGTTCTCAACATAGTCTTCCCTAAGTTCAATGCATTTGGTTCACGGACGTTCAACCTTTGCTATCCCGTCGCGGAAGTAGGTCGCATCTTGAACTTCCAAATGTGGCTTTGATATTTCGCCTACTGTTTCCAAAAACTATAGAACAGTCTCATGAGTGACCCTCAACTCGTCCTCCAGGTTGGATCCAAATCAGATCAAAGCTGTTTTTGTTGACTTTTAACTTATTGACAGATTTGATCAGACTATCACCGACAGATTTTTCACAACTTATGAAGGACCTGTATTAGTGAGGGTGTACATCAAGGCTATGCCAGACCCCTTCATTTCAAAAAGTGTGCCCCAAACGGAATGATATCATTGGCAGTGACAGTTAATAAACTAAAAAACACATCATCGCATGGAGTGAATTAATCCCTTCATCTCCGTGACGACTCTTTACATATCATTAACCAACCCACCAGACATCTTTGATCAATGATGGGCTTTACAACACTCTCCATTAACCCATCCACAACGATTACTCTTTTCTTGTGGTTTTGCTTCCCGTATAAAATTATATTCAGCGTAAGAAGGGACATCATGTAATGAAGGTCCTAAAAACTATTACCTCTTATTATGATGACGTCCTATTTCTTTTATTCTTGAAACTTATCACAAGATGTTATTCAGTGAAAGGCTTAATAAAAACGTCCATAGCCACCTTCCCTAAGATGACGCTGTTCATGCTTCAGTTCTTCCTGCCATCCTGACAGGTTTATTCAGCCAAAGGTATGCTTCTTGTAGCAAAGGCGTTAAAATAATGACTATCTTTTCGCTGTACGGTGATGAAAGTGATAAAAGAAGTACACTATTGGCATTTTCACCATTCAGTTTTGAAGATCAGAATTATGTCCATTAAACATTACAAACTTGTTCATTGTGAACACATAGAAGTATATTATGTTGCTACTTAATAAATACAAGTCATTGCTTCATAACGAAAATCAACAAATTAATGAAACATCATTCAGAGATCCTGTGTGTTTGACAGCAGCATTCGCCACATTTAACCTAACAGAGTCTTTAGGATTTAAACACGTACTCCTAAGGTCTGTGTCACACTATCTCTGGCTTATACTGCAAGACATTCTATAAAATATTGATAATACTAGCATCATCCTTTGTTATCCTGAACGACAGTTATTTACAGAATGATATTAGTATTTCTTCACTTTGAAACTACACTCTCATAAAGAATGTTTCATTAAAGATAGTAAAGTATAATTTTGTAGAATATAACTATTTTTGAAATGCAATCATAAAGTTCGCTATATTATTATCCATTGAGATATTTCACCAATAAGGGGTACTGTGCAGCTTGTTGTGTTGTGCTCTGCTTGTGTAACACACAATTTCGTGACTTCAGTTCATCTTTTGACAGTACTGAAGCCAAATGCCCACAGCTGCACGCAAGTAACGGTTGTCAGATCAATGAGGAAGCAACCTCTCCAGTTTCTAGCAAGTAGGGAACGACAACGAACCACAAGAGAGAAAAATTCCATTGTTTAGCCAAATAATTAGAAAAACTAGTATGGCGAAAATTAATCTCCAAAATTATTCTATCTCGTAGCGTACTTTATCTGTACAGCATCTTAAAGAAAGGATGGCTATATTTTTTTCTACAGCACCGGAGATGAAGTGTTTCTTTATTATGAGATAAAACCACGGAAAACATAGGCACCCATAGTCTTCACTATGCTGTGAAAATTTTCTTGTCTGTAGGATTTTTTTTTTTTTTTTTTTTCATAGCACAGGACACGTTCCGGTATGGTTCTAAGTTAAACGACGAAAAAAAAAAAAATCACATTGTAAAACAGTCAACCCTTTCTCTTCTTCCTATTCTTGCTGCCCACCTGACTGTTTTATTCAGTGTAGGGGGAGACCTCTCATAGTGAAGGGATAAAAAAAGTCTCCTTCACGTTTCTTGTTACAAACCAGGTTATTTCATTCATCTTAAACTCTACACTGTGATGACACCTTAGTTTTATTTTTTTATTTTTTTTTAATTATTATTTTTTTTTTTGCAACTCCCAGACATCTTTGGCCAGCATATTTTTGGGCTGGAGAGGCTAGATGTTGCCTTCATTAACAGCCACCACAAGACGCCTTCCTTGACCTGAATTAAAACGTGTGAGGGCAGCAAGAATGAAGCAGGAAACAAAAGACGTCACGGTGTTGGAAGGGTTAATGGAGTTTACACTGTTTTTGTCCTTTACCCCACGCAGAGATGACCCTCGAGATGGTGCTTGATGAGGGACACGAGAGAGCGGTCTTCCTCGACAGTAGCTCCAACAGGTGAGAGAGATGCGCTCACCATCCACTCACTCGATGTTGTGCTGCTTTGGGTGCCTGCCCTTTCCTATCTTCCTTCCTTACTCTTTCTTTTCTTCATTCTTTCCTCATCTTTCTGCCTACGGTTGACTTTACACTCCCTCTTATGTCTCTCTTTCCTTCACTCTTTCCTCTTCTTTCTGCGTATAGGTGTCTGTACACTGAGTAACAAACCAAATTGTTTCCTGTACACCAACAAACCTTTTAGGCTACTATGCTGGGTGGTAACCATATAACCAAATGATGGAGCCTGGTGGTTTCTTGGGCAATTAAGTGCTCCAATTGGATTGAGCCTGTATTAGTTTATATCCAAGGGGTGGTTGGGGTTTATTGCTCATGTAATGCCACTCAGGGATGAGTGAGGCTGGTCAATCTCATCTCAAATGTTAGGACCAGCTTGTCTAGCCCCAAGCTTCTACGTTCCTAATGGGGCGGCATAGGACTGGATGATGGATATATATATATATATATATATATATATATATATATATATATATATATATATATATATATATATATATATCAAATCACCAGATAGTTCAGAGATTCTTCTTATATAATTTCTAGTTTGTGCTTGGGAAGAACTCTTGATCTCTACACACACACACACACACACACACACACACACACACATGAATAAACACAAAACCCACTTACCAGCAGATTCACCACACAGCTCTCTGCCTCCTCGTTTCATCAACTAAATAAAAAAAATTTACAGTAATACTTTGATCTAACAGCATGGAAATCGTTACCACGACCATAATAACACTTTGATTTCCGTCTCACTCTCTCTTAGACACACAGAGAAGAAGATACTGCATCCGACCTCAGAACCGATCCAACCGTGGAGAGTCTCAGCTTACGTCAAGGTGAGAGAGAGAGAGAGAGAGAGAGAGATGAGGGGGGATTTGGATTTGGGATTGGGAGGTGGAAGCATGAAAGGTCTGGAGAGGAGAAGGAAAGAGGAGAGAGAGAAATGACAAAAAGAGAAAATTAGAGAAAGGGAGGGGAGAAGAAAATGAAAAGTGACAGTTGCAGGATGGAACTAGAAAGAACAAAACAGCTGGAGGTGGGAGAGGACAGACTGAGGGTAAACAAAGGTAGGCCAGACTACTGTATATGGACAGCAACTTAATCAGAAGCCATCTATATCTGCCCATCCACGAAACTCTCCATCCGAAAACGGAAGGATTAAACCGAGAAAGAACACCATGTACGTAAGTGTTGCCTGCTGGGGCAATACAGGTAGATAAGCTAATCTGGGTAAATGAATAAGTAGGCCTAAAGGTGTAGTGTAAGTAAATGTAGTAATAATATGTGGTGCCTGATTAATTAACTTACAGCCAGCTTATCCTACTCCAACTTACATTACCGCCCTGACTCATTCCACCACCATAACCCACTCCATCACCGTAACTCACCTCATCACTTTAACTCCTCCCAGCATCCTAACCTACCCAGCCAATTAACTCTCCCAATTTAAGCCAGCCTCAACCTGAATCTGTTCACCACCGTCCCTTACCCCATCACCTTAACTCACTCACCCCAGGCGGACTCTCCTCAGCTAAATATAATGTGTGATTTTAATCAGAAATAATTCATAGTACATGTCTGAGCTGAAGGGTTTAGACTTCCCTCCAATGTAACTAAAGCCATCACAATCCCAAGTCAGTCCGTCCACCTCCCTAGCTCACCCTCTCTTTCCTCCACCTTGCATCAGCCGGGCCGCCCTCACCTGGAGACGCCCCTGGAGGTGAGTGTAAGTGCAGTGCTTCCCCCAGCTGCCACTCCCACCAACTCAGCGGTGCCCCCCGTGCTTGGCCCCGGCACCCTCTCAGCCACCGCCCCCCTCACCTGCCCCTCCTACCTGGCATGCCTCACTCGCACCGATCTCACTCTGTCCGTCAAAGGAGCGTAAGTACCGCTAAAGTACATTGGAAGTCTGACTGGTATCTGAAAATATGAAATTATACTCCCAACCCTGCAGAAACTTATGTCTATGATATTTACTGGGAGAGGCTGTGGATGAATCGGTAAAGAGGTGGCCTGCAGTCTTAACGGACCCAGGTTCGAATCCCCGCTGGGACAGGGAACGTTTAAGGATCTGAATTTCATAAAAACAGACTTTACTGATGTACCGAAAGTATCGCGGACATGTCGTAAAAGTACCCCCGCTAATACCAGTGCACCAGTCCTGTATGAGACAGTCCTAGCATGTATTCAACATGGACGGTGGGTGTTAGCGCCGAAATAGTGATATGTGGAGGTGTATGGTACGCAGGAGGACTACTGGGCCTTGGGAGCAGGCTATGAAGCCTATGCCCAGAGTCAAACACATAAAAAAAAAAAATCTACATGCGCATAAACACACAATACTTATTTTATACGTTTGTAGGCTTGTATGAATATATGCATACTGCAGACGTGCATATCCATACCTCACATTGTAAATGTGATAAGTAAACCAAACACTCTGAGTCATGGGAGTGGTAACCTAGAGGTAGAATGTAATGAAATAAACTGACCAATACTGGAAGCTGGGATGGAACTGGCCACTGTAACAGCTGACTTAGACTGAGTGAAAAGTGGTGAGGTGCGCATTCCCTGCAGTGGACTAATATAAGTTAACGATGAGGGCTGTGCGATGCATTCTTAATCAGAGAGAGAGAGAGAGAGAGAGAGAGAGAGAGAGAGAGAGAGAGAATTTTCGTTTACTTAAGAAACTGCGTTGTAAAGACTCTCACGCAAAACCGGTTCTCGTGCCATTTTTTTTTTTTTTACGCAGTGGCTAACTAGCGAACAAAAACATACGATTAAAAAACAAGCATTTTATTTTATAGTAATTGTTAAGATGTTGTGATAGGAAGAGTGTCAAACAAAAAATGAAGAGTACAAAAACAAGACAGAATTTAAGATGCGAGGGAAGAATTGTGTGCCCATTACTACATTCCATTAGTTACAAACATGTGAGCATTGTGGAATATAATAATGGCTATAGAACTCTGAATCATTCTATCCAAAATTATCTCTTGTTTCTGTCTTTTTTTCATCTCTTGTCTCTGCACTTTTTCCTCCCCTGCATTTTCGTAATCATTTTATAACACAATGTTTATTTTCTAGTTTATGCTTCCTTTTATGGAAGCTATCAACCAAGTGCACGCTGACTATATTATAAATCAATTTTTAATTGTACGATAATTGCTACTGCGATCACTGATGCAATATACGTAAAATGCTTACGAAGAATGGAACAACATAAATCCATGAAGTTTTACTTATTCTGAGATGAGGTCTGAGAGTGCTGGAGAATGTTATTAGGCTGTAACTCGTGTACTGTAGCTCCAGTGCTGCTCAAGTATGAAAAGAAACATCCCCAGTTAAAAGGCGTTTTTATGCCTAACCTGCTCGTGTATACATGTTCGTTTTGGTGTTATGACTAATGAAGAAAGAAAGGAAGCAGAAGAAAGACCTAAATCAATATTTCTGGGACTTGATTTTGCAACTCGAAGGTTCGCCGGGTTTTGCGAGTAGCTTTGCACTTAAATGCGATTATTATTTTTTTTTTGTTTCTTTATGCTTAAGACTGGGCTTTGCCAACGTTCTGGTGCCCGCTCTCCTTTTGTTTATGTTAGGGACTCCAGTTTGAACCATTACAGTTCATACATGGCAATAATCTCTACCGCGATTACTGATAGGGGCAGCAGTATTCGGCGTTATAAGGGGTATACAATTACAGTCTTCTGAGACCTAAGTAAAATTTTGTCCCACAACTAGGCATTTGATAGTGTGTGTGTGTGTGTGTGTGTGTGTGTGTGTGTGTGTGTGTGTATTTTCAGTCCAGTCTGGGCATACAACAAACAGGCTGTTTTATGGGGTCCAGCAGTCCTCCTATGTGCAGCAGGTGGCATTACAAACTTGTCATCATTTTGGCGATAATCTCCACCGGGCATAATTAGCGCATCCTAGTACTGTCTTACTGAGGACTGATTGATGACACTAGGGTGGGGGGGGGGATAAGGGAGAAGGTTATATCATATCGGTGAATCTTGTGGAAGATCGGTTAAGACTGCCTAGACGAACTCATATCCCTACATTGTTTCCTGCCCCAGCTTCGGTTTTCAAACTCCCGTCCTTTCGTCCTGCACTCTGTGTAACTTCTTCCCCCGGTAATATATTATCAGTTGTGGAGCTTACAACGCGTATGAATTGATAAAAATTTAAACAAGTAGAAGCCATCTCACGATGGGATCTCACTATCCTAGTAGCAGGAAAGTTTTTCCTCGGCACGTAATTTTGCACCTCCATTTCTGATTTTACGCAAACCCTGGATGTAAAACACACACAAAGCCAGCCAGCCAACCTCACAACTGAAAGCATTACCACCCCTCTCGCTTCGCAAAGCGGGTGGTAAGCGAATGGAGTGGTAATGTTTGCCACCCGCGTTGCGAAGCAAGCGGAATGGTAATGTTTTCAGTTGTGAGGTTGGCTGGCTGGCTCTGTTTGTGTGTGGGTAAACAAGGTATCTCATGAACGGCTTGAGCTATTAACATGAAACTTGAAGGGTATCAAGATATGGCCAAAATCTTGGATGAGTTCGAAAATGGGCACTCAAGGTCAAGGTCAAGGACAACATAATGGCTGCCAAAAGTCAACTAGTTGACCTTTGGTGACCTTGATGGTAATGAGGAAATCAGAAAACGCTACAGTGTATCACCTGGCAAGTACTAGATAGCTTCACTATGAGCCTGTGACTCAGCTACAATACGAGAAAAATGTAGAGAAGAGGAAGGCTTAGAGTTATGCCTGTCGACTACGTGATCATCATTGAGGCAAATAATAAATATTTAGAAAACCCAAGTTTTGCCTTAGAATATAAACCACAATAATTGCTTTACATTCATGTTTCTTTTATACTGCTGAGAGAACTGGAACAAGTGGAGGAAACAAACTGCGCCAAGCACCAGTCTGACTGGCCTTGGGACTGAAATTGAGATTCTCTAGTTTTGAATTGAATATCCCCCTCCAGCAAGCCAAGATCTGTAAATGTTGCGGGAACCAGTGGTGTAATGGTTGATACATCCAGCTCTTTACTGGAAAAACCAAGTTAAATATCCGGGTCGGTCAAAATTTGGGACAAATTTTACATGCTCCATGTCCGCGTTCACGCAGCTGTACGGCTGGGACGTGGATAAAAACTTAACTGTTGGGTGTCGTATTCAAGGGGTACCGGTAGATTAAAACTTGGTAAAACATGAGTGCCTGTGTTCTTGTAATTGTTCCTGTGACACAAAAGCTTCCTTCTTAATCATAATTTTAATGCCCTCGTTTTCTTACAGGTCAGCAGTGATCATCGCCGAGGGTGATGTGGAGGTTGAAGTCACACTCGAGGCCAAAAACAACACAGGCTACTCAGTCTGTCTTTCAGTCGAATACCCACCTCAAGTCACTTTCCAACGGGTCTCTGGGAACGATCTTATTCCCACGTGCGGTCCCGGATCAGGCCAGGACAAGGAGGATGAACTTCGTAACATGTCCTGCTGCTTCACCACTAACCTCATGCAGGACATGGAGGTAACAAAGGCTGTGATCCAAACTGTGATGACTCATTGCATTCCAAAGATATCTATTTTTGTGTTACTTAAATTCAAAGTTTATTTTACGTTCTTCTGTTGGCTTGTAGCTTATTTATAGTTATTTTCAAATGTAGGGCACAGCTTCTGGTAAATGACGAAAATTTTACTCAGATAACTGAAACATCGGGATTAGATGACGTTTTATTAACAAAAAGCTACCTCCAACTTTTGTCCACATTAGTTGCCATTCCACTCCACAGGATACTATTCTTTGGTATCCCTCACAACAGGACTTCTTTAGCAGCATTGGCATCACCCTTCCATACTTATTCTTTCCCTCCAGATCGGGGTGACGCTCCACTTCACCTACTCCACGCCCGTCCTCCTGCAGTACTTGACTTCATATGATCAAAGCTCACCCAGTTTTAACTCTTCTGACACCCCCTTACCTGATGTCACGACACTTGACGTTGACTACACCTATGTCACATCTCCTGACTTGTTCTCACCTGACTTTAACTACAGCTACGTTCCCTCTCCTAAGTTTCCCTCGCCTGATCAGAATTCCACTGATCGGCCTGCACCTGATTTGACCTTCCCCAACCTGACTTTCCGGGTTGAGGTGGAGAGCGACATGCCTGACCTAAACCCCGAGGACAACACACAGAGCCTGACCCTCCCGCTCCGTACTATGATCGACCTACAGCTGACTGGGTGAGCAATAGCAACATCGTCGTTACGATCATCATTATTATCATCATCATCATCATCATCATCATAATCTATACATATGCATAACTAACGAGTTGCTTATTGGGATGCACTGCCATCTTTCAAGATGCAGCCTCAAGTTGTATTTCAAGAACACTGAAGACGTTGCATTTTATTACACAGTCCATTCGCTGTGCACGCATTTCGAATGAATTTAACATTTTCTGGCTGAAAAACGTTTATTTCCCTTTCGGAGATGGTAAGTTGAAAACACAAAATGGACAGGATCAAGGCAAGGGGCTGGGGTTGTGGTAGGCACGTCCACATGATATTACACAGCAGCTTTGCTTAATGTGGTTATATAACTGAAACTGTTATCACAGTAAAAATCTAACACAAAAACTTGTCAGGTATCAGTCACTACTATATTGGAAATAACTGCACAACAGTAGCTTCGTCGTAAGAGCCGTTATCGGCGCCAGCATAATTAACATCATTGTTAAATCTCACAGAAAACAGTTACATCATTAGTATTATAAACATCACCTGAGCTACAGCCATCATAACCAAATAATCAGTATCATCCACCATGATCATTATCATCATAATAATAACTGAAAACAATTACAAAAGCAAACCATTAAAATATTAAAAGTAATATTAATGATGATGATGATGATGATGATGATGATGATGATGATGATAATAACAATAATAATAATAATAATAATAATAATAATAATAAAGAGAATAATAATAAAGAGAATATTACATAATCAAGCTAAAGGAATGAACCTTTATTACTCATGAATATAATGTAGCAGGAAGTATATAGCCGAAGCAAATGAGTATGTTATTTACTGAATATTTGAAAAGCTTTCTTTAGAATGTCACTCTCCCTCCCCCTCCCCTCCCCTCCCCTTCCATCACTGCCCCACTCCTCTCATCACTGCCCTTCCCTTCTCATCACTGTCCTTCCCCTCCCATCACTGCCCCACACCCCACTGTCCCTCCCCTCCCATCACTGCCCCACACCCCATTGTCCCTCCCCTCCCATCACTGCCCCACACCCCACTGTCCCTCCCCTCCCATCACTGCCCCACACCCCACTGTCCCTCCCCTCCCATCACTGCTCCACACCCCACTGTCTCTCCCCTCCCATCACTGCCCCCACACCCCTCATCACTGTCCCTCCCCTCCCATCACTGCCCCACACCCCACTGTCCCTCCCCTCCCATCACTGCCCCCACACCCCTCATCACTGTCCCTCCCCTCCCATCACTGCCCCCACACCCTTCATCACTGTCCCTCCCCTTCCATCACTGCCCCCACACCCCTCATCACTGTCCCTCCTCTCCCATCACTGCCCCACACCCCACTGTCCCTCCCCTCCCATCACTGCCCCCACACCCCTCATCACTGTCCCTCCCCTCCCATCACTGCCCCCACACCCCTCATCACTGTCCCTCCTCTCCCATCACTGCATCTTCCCTCCAGTCACCTCCCTTACCATCCCATCAGTGCCCCATCACTTCCTCCCCCCATCACTGCCCCTCCCCTCTCATCACTGTCTCTCTCCTTCCATCACTGCCCTTTCTCTACCATCACAGTCCGTCCTCTCCCACAACTACATCTCCCCTCCTCTCCAATCACATTCCTTCCCTTCTCCTATGCTACCATCGCTGGCCCTCCTTTCCTCTCGCCTCTCATCATTATCCTTTCCCTCCCATCACTGCCCCTCCCAACCGATCGTTTGTCTCCCCTCCCATCATACCCTTCCCCTCTTCTCCCCTTCCATTAGTACCTCTCCCCTTCTCTCGCCTTCCATCACAGCCCCTCCCCTCCCATCATTGCCCCTCCCTTCCCATCGCTGTCCCTTCCGTCCAATCATGCCCCTTCACTCTTCTTCCCTCCCATTACTACCTCTCCCTATTTATTGCCTTCCATCATTACCCTTACCCTCCCATCATTGCCCCTCCCCTCTTCTTCCCTTCCATCATGTACTCTCCCCTTCTCTTGTCCCTCATCACTGTCCCTGCCCTCCCATCACTGCTTCTCCCCCTCCCCTCTTCTCTCCCCCCATCACTTTCCCTCCCATCCCATCACAGTTCCTTCGCTCCCCTCCCCTATCATCACTGTTCCTTTCCTCCCTTACCATCACTTCCCCTCCCCTCCTCTTCCCTACCATCAGTGCCCCTCTCCTCCTTTCCTCTACCATCACTGCCCTTCCCCTCCTCTCCTCTACCGTCGTTGCCTCTCCCCTTCCTTCCTACAGTAGCACGGCTCCTCTCCTATCATTCCCTCCCAACACTTCCTTTCCCCTTCCCTACCATCACTGATCCTCCCGTACGATCACTATTCCCTCATCACTTGTGTCAGTGCCTCTTTCCCTTTGTGTGGGCGTGTCCTCCCTCTCCATCACTTCCCGTCTCTCCTACAGGCGATCAGTGCCGGACAGTACCGAAGGAAATCTCAACCATTCAATCAGCCTCAAGTATCTGACGTCAGGCCTCTCCCTCCCGTCCCCCTCCTTGCTCGGGCCTCCCCTCACCCACACTTTCACCCTCTCCAACCGTGGCCCCTCACCACTCCTCTCAGCTCAGGTAAGGAGATGAAAATCCAGAAGAAGGGAAAGGATTAAGAGGAGATAATGCATGTGTGATGGCGGCCTAAAATGGGGAGAGGGAGTACTGATGTGTTGTGAATAATGGCTTGGTGAGCCATTGCTTGGTACAATTCGTGGACAAGAATCGTCTTAACTTTCACTCCAGTTTCTGTCGAAACTGGAGGACTTTAGCGAAGTAAGGGATAGGACGAGAGGAACACTGAGAGCAGTGGGGAAGTATTATAGTAGTACGCAGTAGTGGCAGTAGCCCCAATTTCATTTGAATTATGTACCCAGTGGACTAAAATATACATGCCTTAATGTATAGCTAGTTGTATAATATAGTTGTAGGAATGCACATTGTAGCTAATAAGCATAAAATTTTCTTTCGCCACTGCCTTCCATTTTGTAATAGGAGTAGATAAATGGAGTAGGTGCAGGTGTTGAAACAAAACTCAGTGGGCCTTTTTTTTTTTTCTTGATTTACTGAGCTGAATGAAACACGTGTTTGTGTCGTTTCAGGTTTTGCTTGCTACTGGTTGAAAGAGCGGCAACAGCCAGAGCTGGTCTCATGGTTGAAAAAGGGGCAGAAGCCAGAGCTGATCTCATTTCCCTGAGCTTGCAAATACTCTGATCAAGCCAAAGCAGAATTCCTAACAGTTACTCTGTGCATTCCTGCATAACATTATGCAACTAGCTATGCACTAAGGAATATACATTACGGGACTGGAGGCTGAAGTTGCCCTCTTCATGCTGGCTACCATCCTCCTTTCTGGAGAGGGGAAGGGAGCTGAGGGACGTTTGTACAAACAGGCGATACAGCCGCCAGACCATGTCAGTGCCACCACGCCAGGGGAAGCAAATTCATGCATTTGTGAGGGCTATCATTAGCAGTGAGAGGGAATGTTGGTGTACTAAGTTTTTAATTTTGCAATTTAAGCAGTTGCAAGAGAGGAACACCGAGAAGGAGGTGCAAAGACAAAGTGGATGCAAGCATGAAGGGGTGAGTATTTAGTGAGAGGGCGTGACGTTGAGATGTGACTTACGTCATGAGAATAGTTGCTTGCTTATGGAAATTCTGTAGTTTATTACACACAACTCTGAGATTTAGCAGTCTTCTTGATTTTTATCTTTGTTCATATTTTGCATTAGGATACTGCATAACACATAACCTGACACGACCAAAATTAAACCCTTCACTCCAGTTACATACTTCTGGTTTATTCGTGCTCCTGAGACGAAGATGTTTAGCTTACCAAGAGTCTTCAGGTAATGCACGGGTAAATGAAAGCTATATCTCAAGTCTTCAGTTTGAAAAGTCTATCCAAACTGACTAGAATTATTTGAAAATAAGAAGAAACAAAAATCAGTCCTTATGAGGTCCAATGCAGGACGTATCTCTGAAAGAGCCAGTGGAATGTATGTGCAGTACGTGTCAGTGGAATGTATGTAATGACGGCGGTGTGTGTGAATGTGAATATGTTCTCACTGTCTACATAACGAGCAGATAGGGTATCATCATAGCATATGAAAGGATATACTTTTAACACCCACATTAATATGTCACGACTTGGATTCTAAGCCAGAATAAAGGACACAAGTAGACTGGGAGGCAACCAAGTTACCGCTGAGACACAGTGGCTCCTGGCTTAAAGTACCATACATAGCTGTTTTTATTTTCCTTCACTTCTCTCCCACCGTTGATCAGTTCTCTTATTTCCATTTTTATTACTAACCAGTTTTTTCACTTTTTTTTTCCCATGGCTACCTCAATCACCCCCCCCCTCTCTCTCTCTCTCTCTCTCTCTCATCTTATCCAACCTTATTTCACACCCTTCTCCCTCTATTTCCTACCTTCCCCTTCCCTCCCCTTTATCCCCACCCCTCTCTCCTCCCATCCTCCCTCTCACACCCCATTCTCACTCCTCCCATTTCACTGCTCTTCCCTTTCCGTCTGCTTCTTCCTCCCTGTCTCCTACTTCTTCCTTCTCCATATTTCTACTTCATTCTCTCATGCCCCCTTCCCTCACCCTGTCCCACCGCCACAACTGCACCTCTTCTTGCCCCTCTTCTACTCGTCTTCCCCTTCCCCCCTCGTCTCTTTTCCCTCTCCCCACCTCCCTCTCACCTCATCTCTCCTCTTTCACCTCCACAGCTGCATCTCCTCCTGCCCCTGCACCTTCCCGATGGTCTTCCTCTCTTCTACCCCGTCACCGCCCCCGTCACCACCGGCCCCCTCTTCTGCCACCCCCTACCTCTCAACTCACTGAACTTAACGGTAAGGCAAGGGAGTGAGTGAGGATGAGTAGAGATGAAAGGAGTAATGATAGATGAATAAACAGGTGTGAGAGTAAGGAGGTAAGTGAGTAGCTGTTATATAAATCGGATGAAAAGAATACATAAGTATATCAGAGAAGGGTATTGTTAATAAACATTATGTGAAGAAGCAGGTAGATTTATGGACTGAAGTGATAAAGCAGAACTGATTTGGAAAAGAGAGAACAAATATGTGTAATAACGTAAGGATGGATGAATGAGATGTAATAAAGCAAGGGTGAAGAAATGAGTACATGTTGTGGAGTAAGATGTATGAATGGGTAAGAGTAATAGATTAAGGATGAATAAATCAGTGAATATAATAAACTAAGCATAGGTGAACGAGTAAATGTAATATAATATGGACGGATTAATGCGTGTAGTAGAGTAAGGATGGATGAATGATGAGTCTAAAAACGTAGACTGGTGAACAAAGATGGATGAGTGAGTAGGCATGAGAAGAAAGAGGGAATGATTTAATATGGAGGGATGTATTAATGAAGCGAAATAGATAGATGA
Source organism: Coenobita brevimanus (assembly GCF_032717465.1). Lineage (NCBI taxonomy): Eukaryota > Metazoa > Arthropoda > Malacostraca > Decapoda > Coenobitidae > Coenobita > Coenobita brevimanus. The sequence continues at coordinate 17,724,447 of NC_137000.1, read as the reverse complement.
ATAAAAACGAATGAGGATGAATGAAGTAGTGTGTAAGAAAGAGTGAATAAAAGTATCGATGGAGAAATGAGCAAGAGTGAATGAGTGACCAGGTAACGATGAATGAATTACTAAAAAAAAAAAAAAAAAATCACGCAAATTTTCGGTAAGGGAGGGAAAGAGACATGAGTGCGTGAGAGGAGAGGAGAGAGAAAATATATAAGAATGAGTAGGAGTAGCATGGGTAAGAGTGTGTGATGGCAAGATGGGCACGAGTAATTGAACATGGGATAGGTAAAAATGAGTGAAGGTAGTATGGGTATGAGTGAATGAGGGTAGAATGGGTAAGAAATTAAGATCGAATGAAAATAGGATGGGTAAAAATGAGGGAAGGTAAGATGGATAAGAGAAAATGAACGCTGGAAGGGCTAAAATAAGTGAAGATAGGATGAGTAATAAAGCGTGAAGGCAGAGTGGGAAAAATTGAGTTAAAACAGGATGGGTACAAGCAAGTGAGGAAAGGATGCTTAAGTACTGCGAAGGTAGGATGGGTAAGACTGAGTGAAGGTAGAGTGTTGTTGTGCTTCCCCATTCTCTGATTGAAAAGACCCATCAGCCGCAGGCAAACAACCACCTCTGCAAGGTAGTCCCGTACAGTAAGCCCATGTTCTCATGTGGCTGAAAGTGCCACGCATAGAGCGGCGCGGAATTTAGCGAGGAGGTTTGGTTCCTGGGTGGACTCTGCAGTTGTATCTCTCCACCCAGCTAACAGGGACACAACAGTAAGCTCCACGTCACCCCGTTATTTGGCTATTCGGTTATCATCCAACACTGTAAATGTTTTCCTAAGGTGCAGGAAACCGTTTGGCTGCCACTTAGTGTAGAGCCACCTGAAGTGGAAAGAACAGTAACAATAATGACAAGAAGGAGAAGGGAAGGAGGACAGATACAGAAAAAGAATTACAAATATGAAGAAAAAATAGGCAGCACTACATCAAATTGGTGGATGATGGGCTCCCTACCTACAACCATGAAGGTAGAGTGTACGTTTCAGTAACACAGGACAAGAGAAAAGCAGAATGAATAAAATGAGTAAAGTCATGGTATGAATATTTATGAGTGAGTACGCAAAGATAATGAGAGTGAGTAAATAAAGAATATTAAGTAAAATAATGTGGGTAAGGCTGAGTAAGAACGAGAGTAAGGATGGATGGTACAAGTGAGGTTGAATGAACAAGTGAGAGTAAGCGACGGAGAGAAAGGTACGATGAGTAAAAGCTGAGACACTAGAAGAAAATGAGTACGAGTAAGAATGAGTAAAGTGGAATAATTGAATAAAATTGGGAAATAAGACTGAGTAAAATAAGATGAATGAGGCTGAGTGAGGTAATATGAATGGGACTGAGTAAGGTATGATGAATGAGACTGAGTATGGTATGACGAATGAGGCTGAGTGAGATAATATGAATGAGATTGAGTAAGGTATCATGAATGAGAATGAGTATGGTATGATGAATGAGACTGACTATGGTATAATGAATGAGACCTAGGAGGGTAAGATGAATGAGAATGAGTAACGTAAGAGGAGTAGAACTGAGTAATGTGGGATGAATAAGATTAAGCAGCGCGGGTTCGGTCTTATAATCACTAATATCCGAGGCCGTAATACCAATCTGAGTTCTATTCACTTTTTCTTCCAGTCCATATCCCCTCTAGCCCTGTTCCTCACAGAAACCTAAATCTCTCCCTCTACCGAAATATCCCCATTTTGTTTTTCCTGGTTACCATCTACTCAAAAACTTCCGTAGCAAGGGTGGCGCCTGTTGTTATATCAGATCTGAATTTGCAGTTGAAACTATTTTAACTTCACTTCAGTTAATTTTGATTACTCATTGTATAAACTAAATTATTTAATATTACCAAATATTTTTGTGTAGCCTATCGTTCCCCCAGTGCTTCTTAAGGACATAGCGTATTTGACTCCATATCCACACAGTTGACTACTCGTAACCTCATCCTTACGACTGAAATTACCGTTTTGGATGATATTAACGTCCATCATGTAGAATGGTTATCGCATTCTGCCAGGATTGACGATACTGGTCTAGAATGCAAACTCTTTGCAGAATCGTGTAACTTCACGCAATTGATAAAACAACTAACCAGAATACCAGACAATCCTTACCATGGTGCCTATCCCTTGGACCTATTCCTGACAAACAATCCAGATCAATACAGGATAGAAGTACTGTCACCATCTGGATCCTTCGTCCACACTCTCATCAAAGCCTCATTAGTTAGCCCCCCCAAACCTTCCCGTTCTGAACTTGTCGGTGACCAGATGGCACTTTGATAGGGCAGACTGGGATGGATTTAGAAATTATCTTGCTGATATTCCATGGCAGTCTTTCTTCTCTAGTGTCATCAATTCTACCCAGCCCCATATTAATGACTTAATACAAGCTGGTATGGAATTGTTCAGACCCAGTCAACTGTTCACTAAAAGATCAGACTCCCCAAAATGGTTTGACAGCAGTTGTGCCAAAACAAATGCCCAAAATTCCTTAGCATATAGCTTTTACGTAAAATAAAAAATCATGTGAATCACTCAGTCAATTAAGAATTTCTTGAAATCATGCAAAAACAGTAATTAATCTCGCTAAATCATACTTTCCTCACAACCAAGCATCCAAACTATTAAAAAATCCTAATGACAACAGAAAATTTTGCCACATCTTATTTCATTCAATAATAACTTTAACAAGGGATCACCGATTCCCTCACTAAAATCTTCTGATGATAACACTATAAATAACCTGCGTGATAAAGCGAACATCCCAACATTTGCCAGAAATTCTACCATACATGATGTCACCCAAAACGTCCCTGTACTGGAACTTGACTCTCCAGAAATAGCTCCACTTCAGCTGCAGACTAGTTATGTAAAATGCAACCTAGACAATTCACCAATCAACAAAGCTCCAGGTCCATATGGAATTCCTGCAATTGTTTTGAAAGAGTGTTCCCCAGAACTTGCCACTGTTCTAGCTAAATTATTCTGACTGTGCATACATACTTCATTCTCTAATTCTTGGATAGAAGCCAGTATCAACCTAGTTCCAAAGAGAGGAGGTTCCTCTGACTCCTCTGATTGTGGACCGATCGTAATAACATCTTTTCTTGGTAAAATATTTGAAATTGTAATTAATAAGCACATACTTAAACATCTTGAATCCAACAGCTGAATTAGTGATAGACAGTATTGTTTTCGCCACGAAAGATCCCCCTTTGATATATTCGATCTCCTAACTCACACCATCCATCACTCTATCGGCCAACATGGAGAAACCCGTGCGGTGGCCCTTGATATTTCTGAAGCTTTTGATAGTGTGGCACCATTCCCTGCTATCCAAACTCCCTTGCTATGGCCTATCATCTTTTGTTCCTCAGATTTCTTCATATCCGAGAGACAGAAAGATAGGAGTAAATGTAAATGATGTATTGTATATTCCAGTTTCCACTTGACTAACGCCGGAGTGCCACAAGAATCAGTTCTGGCTCCAACCCTATTCCTAATTCATGTTAATGATCTTTTGTCTGTCACCCATAATCCCATTCACCGATAAGCAGATGACTCAACACTTCACAGTTTATTGACATTTAAACATCCATTCACAAAGTTTAATATCTCTAACTCACAACTAACTACAACACTCTCCATAAATCAAGACGTATGTAGGATCACTGAATGGGGACAAAATAACCTTGTCTTATTTAATACTAGGAAAACCAAATACTGTATATACAGTTTACTAATTGACAGATATTGCGAGATTCCTATAATACCTTCAATGATACTAATATTCCTATCTTTAAAAGTATTGAAATTATCGGTTTTTCACTTAACAATACCCTCAGCAGGACTTCTCATGTTAGATTACTTGCTAACACCACTTCAAAGAAAACTGGATTATTGTACAGAGTCCGTAACTTCTTCACTGACGAGCAGTTAATTATAGTTTATTAGGGTGATGAGCGCACTCAGCTGGAATATTGCTAACCCTTTTGGAACGGATGTGGAGAGGTTGCCCGAAAATAACTGGACAAAACTCAAAACAAAGTTATTTGAAATATTAATAAGTCTACTGTTACAAATGAACTACCTCCCCTACAAGAGAGAAGGAATGTTGCCTTCCTTGCATTATTTTACGGATATTTTCATAGCAAATGTTCGGACGAAGTTGTATTTATTGTGCTGCCTCTCCACGCCTTCCCCCGCATTACACAAGCATCTGATAGCACTCATGCCTGGACTGTCACACTGCCATATTGCAGAACTTCTGCCTATCAGAATTTTTTTATCCCTCAAACTGCATCTCTTTGGAACTCGCTTCCCCAGAGTTGTTTCCCCCCCAGACTTCAACCTACGGCTGTTCAAGTCCAACTGTTTCAGATTATTTATGAATGAAGGACACCTGTATCCAGGTGCATGGATTATTTTTTTATTCTTTTGTTTTTCCCTCTTCTGGTCTGTTTTGTAAATAAAAAGGAGTAAAGTAGGGAAAGTGAGTGAATAATTATGGTAGAATGAGTAAAAGGGAATAAAGTCCGACAAAAAAAAAAGAAATGTGTGCTTCAACTCTTAAGGTTCTCGAGCGAGCAATGATACATTTTAAATAAATATAAATATAGATAGATAAATAAATAAATAAATAAATCTATCTGTCTATTTATTTATCTATCTATCTATTTATATACAGTCTATATATACAGAGAGAGAGAGAGAGAGAGAGAGAGAGAGAGAAAGAGGGATAGCTAGATAGATGGATTTATATATATATATATATATATATATATATAGATAGATAGATAGATAGATAGATAATAGGTAGATATAGATATACATATCCATATGCATAAATACCGGTATATATATATATACATATATATATATATATATATATATATATATATATATATATATATATATATATATATATATATATATATATATACCGGTATTTATGCATATGGATATGTATATCTATATCTACCTATTACCTATCTATCTATTTTATCTATTTATCTATCCATAGATATACACCGGTATATATGCATATGGATATCAATATCTATATCTACCTATTTATCTCTCTCTCTCTCTCTCTCTCTCTCTCTCTCTCTCTCTCTCTCTCTCTCTCTCTCTCTCTCTCTCTCTCTCTCTCTCTCTCTCTCTCTCTGTATATATATATATATATATATATATATATATATATATATATGAGTAGACTCTAGCACCAGTCGAGCAGGTGAGTACTCCGAAGGTGGATGGGATACTGATGATAGGGAGAGCTGGAGCTCCCGTTTCATCAGCCCTCGGGACTAGTTCCCGACCATACCCCTTTGCTGAACTTTTTCAGTGTTTCAGTAACACAGAGAGCAGGCCAGCATGCTCTCTAATACATGTTTCTCTAACTGTCTTCACCAAACTATATGCACAGTACACACTACACTTCTTTTTCTAAATTAAAAAAAAAATAGCGCACTTAGACCTTGCCTCGGAGTCCCCGGGGGGGTGGACCACAAATGCCCCCACCATCCGACCCTTTCCCTGTGACGACTCTATGAGTTGCCTGGAACCACTGTCCAACTCACTTCTTCATTTCTGCAACACTCGCGGCCTTTCCTCTAACTTTCTCTGTGTTGAACATCACCTCTCCTCTTGTAAACCACACCTTCTCTTTCTAACCGAGATTCAGCTGTCTGAGGCAACTGACAGCAAACCCTTTTCTGTATCCTCCTACTTTCTCTATACTCATTTAAAAGCCAAAGGTGGCTGTTGTGTATAAATTATGTACGCAGCGACTTATCTTGCTCTCGTGTTCCTGAACTTGATTCTTCTGAATTTTCTACTCTCTGGCTTTGGGTTTCCTGTCATTCTCTGACTAAATATATCTGCGCTTTTTACTTATCCCCTAATTCTACTATTAAAAATTCTTTGACTATCTTACTTCTACGATGGAATACATTCTATCCATTTCTCCTTTGACTGAAATCTCCATTCCAGGTGATTTCAATGTTCACCACCACCTTTGGCTCTCCTCTCCTTTCACTGATCCACCTGGTGAACAAGCATACATCTTTTCTATCCTTAATGACCTAGAGCAGCTTGTACAGCACCCTACCCGTATCCCTGACCGCCTTGGAGAGAGCTCCAGCATACTTGATTTCTTCCTTACAACTAATCCTTCTGCTTACACTGTTAATCTTTCCTCTCCGTTGGGCTTCTCCAATCACAACCTTATTACCTTAACCTGTCCTATTGCTCCAGTACGGCCTGTGGATCCTCCAAAGAAATGACGACTGTGGCACTTTGGAGCTGCAGATTGGGAGGCCCTCAGGCAGTACTTCTTTGATTTTCCCTGGAATGATTATTGTTTCCATGGCCGGGAGCCATCTGAGTGTGCCATGCACATTACAGAGGTTATTCTCTCATGCATGGAAGCATACATTCCTTTCTCATATCCTTTGACTAATGCAAGAAAGCCTTGCTTTAATCACACTTGTTTTAAGGTTGTCCGCAACAAGGAGAGGATCTATAAAAGGTACCAGCACCAACCCACCACTGAATCACATCTTTTTTATGTTTCTGCCCGGAATTGTGCCAAGTCTGTGCCTCGCTCTGCTAAAAGTAATCTCATCCACACTAAATGCTCTCAACTCTGCAACTCAAATTCTTCTCGCTCCTTCTGGCAGCTTGCCAAAAACCTTTCTAACAACTTTACCTCATCATCCTTCCCTCCTCTTTTCTACTCTAATGGCTCTGTAGCTATTTCTTCTACTGATAAAGCAGATATCTTTGCTCAGACTCTCTCCTCCAATTCCACCTTAGACGATTCCGGTGCTGTTCCTCCATCACTTCCCCTCTCTGACTTCCTCATGGCTGACATTAGAATTTCTTCAGCTGATGTATTTTCTGCCATCACTGGCCTCAATACTAACAAGGCATATGGGCCTGGTGGAGTCCCTCCTGTTGTCCTCAAGAACTGTGCTTCTGTGCTTACACCCTGCCTAGGTAAACTCTTTCGCCTTTGTCTTTCAACTTGTACCTTTCCCTCTTGCTGGAAGTTTGCTCTCATTCAGCCTGTCCCAAAGAAGGGTGACCATTCCCAACCCTCTAACTATCGTCCAGTTGCTTTAACATCCTGTGTCTCAAAAGTTTTTGAGTCTATTCTTAACAGAAAAATTTTAAAGCATCTTTCCTATCACAACCTTCTTTCTGATCGTCAGTATGGGTTCCGTCAGGGATGCTCAACTGGCGATCTTCTCACCTACCTTTCAGACTCTTGGTCATCCTCCTTTCGGGACTTTGGCGAAAGCTTTGCCATTGCACTTGCCATCTCAAAGGCTTTCGATCGTGTCTGGCACAAATCTTTAATTTTTTACGGTTTCTATCCTTCCATTTGTACCTTCCTCTACAGTTTCCTTTCTGGTCGCTCTATAGGTGCTGTTGTAGACGGTCATCGTTCTTCTCCTAGATCAGAGGTTCTCAACTCGTTTCAGGCCACGGACCAACAGCCCAGTTAAAATAAAATATCGTGGATCATTTCATTTTTGAGTAAAAATAAGCAAAGCCTAGACAACAAATATTTTGGTTTGAAATATATTTCTTACAAACAGAATTTTGAGAAATGATATCAAACAGTAGACAGCTGACATTTTGTCTAAAATATATTTCTTACAAATATAATTTCCAGGAAATACATGAATACTTATCTAACATTTTGTTGTGAAATTTATTTCTAACAAATCGAATTTTTAAATTAGGCAGGAGTATACAATAATTTTCCTTTGAAACTTGATTAATTCACTTTTGTTTGTAACCAGACTTTTGGATTTTCTTCTCACTGATACGCTTTTCAGTGTTAGGAGTGGTACTTGATAATGCACAACTAATATCGCTTTCCAATGCAAGCCGATTCCTATGTTTGGATTTACTGTGCAACAAACATGAAAATCCGCTGTCACACATACAAGCTGATACAAATGGCAATAGATATCTGACTGCATGTGTTGACAGATTTTGGTGAGAACAATCATACTGACCCAAATTTTTTTAAATAAAAAAATTTCTTAAATAGGAACAATCCAAAAAGTGAATGGCCAATTATTTATTTTGAAAAAAAATTTCATACTGCATTTTCATTAAATTTAAAAATATATGCACCAATCTCCTGTTTATTACCAAATATAGTGAACGTCCTGTGGACCACCCAAGAAGTCACCATGGACCACCACTGTCCTAGATCTATTGATAGTGGTGTTCCTCAGGGTTCTGTCCTATCACCAACTCTCTTCCTTTTATTCATCAATAATCTTCAAAGCTGTACATCTAACCCTATCCACTCGTATGCTGATGATTCCCCCTTCACCTTTCCATTCGGTTCCTGCAACGTCCATCCCAGCAGTTACTTCAACAATCAAGGGATGAGGCTATGGCACACCTAATGTCTGACCTGGCTCGTATCTCTGACTGAGGTAAAAATAATCTTGTTGTTTTTAGTGCATCTAAGACTCAGTTTTTAAACCTATCAACCCGACAGAATCTTCCACAGGAGTACCCATTAAAATTTAATAATATCCAGCTCAATCCAGCATCATCCTTGAACATGCTTGGGGTTTCATTCACTCAGATTTATCTTGGAAAGATCATATTATATCTCTGGTAAAATCTGCTTCCAAGAGATTAGGTGTGTTAAGCCGACTCTGTACCTTCTTTACCCCTGCACAGTTGTTGACTTTATACACGGGATTTATTCGCCCCTGTATGGAGTACAACTCTCATGTGTGGGGAGGCTCCCCACATAATGTACAGCTCTCCATAATAGGGTGGAGTCAAAGGCATTTCGTCTCAATAACTCTACTCCTCTTACTGGCTCCCTTCAACCTCTGTCTCTTCGCCGCACTGTTCCCTCTTTATCTTTTTTCTATCGCTACTTCCATGGTCATTGCTCCTTTGAACTGTCTGCTTGCATCCCTCCACCTCTACGACGGGTGCGTAGTGCACCGGTCTAGCAATAAACTCTCATCCTTTTTCTGTCCAGCTCTCTAATGCAAGAGTTAACCGTTACTCCCAATCCTTCATTTATGCAACAGGTCAAATCTGGAACTGTCTCCCTCTGTCTGTATTTCCTACTTCCTATGATCTCCAGTCTTTCAAACGCAGTGTGTCCAGGCATATCGAAATGAACAGATCTTGAATTTGGCTCTCTTTTGTATTTTTTTTTTTTTGAACTGTTTTGCGGTCTCATGGCCTTTGGTTTCTTCTTCCTCACATATATATATATATATATATATATATATATATATATATATATATATATATATATATATATATATATACATATATATATATATATATATATATATATATATATATATATATATATATATATATATATATATATATATATATGCAGTATGAGAGAGAAAGAGAGAGAGAGAGAGAGAGAGAGAGAGAGAGACCGGTATATATGCATATGGATATCTATATCTATATCTACCTATCTGTCTATCTATCTGTCTTTCTCTCTCTCTCTCTCTCTCTCTCTCTCTCTCTGCACATATATATATATATATATATATATATATATATATCTTTCACGTGACTTTAGAAACGGACTCCCATGGGAGTTGTTGTATGCTGATGATTTGGTGTTGATTGCAGAGAATGAAAGGGAGGCGGAGGAAAGGTTTAGGAAGTGGAGAGATGGTATGGGGCAAAAGGGTTTAAGGGTAAATGCAGATAAAACAAAAGTGATGATATCTAGGGTTGGTGGCGGTACTGTCAAAGACGAGGGAGAGTGGCCATGTGCAGTTTGCCACAAGGGCGTGGGAAGTAATTCCATCTTGTGCGGTGTGTGTGATAAATGGGTGCATAAGAGATGTAGTGGTGTCAGAGGTAGACTGCGAGATAATGCTGATTTTATGTGTACGGCGTGCCGGGGTGAGCAGGTGGAGATTGTCAGACGTGAAAGGATTGAACTTGCTGGTGAATCTCTTGAGTGTGTGGAAGAGTTTTGTTATTTGGGAGACATGTTGTGTGCTGGAGGTGGGGCTGGAGCTAGCTCTGTGGCTAGGGTGAGAAGTGGTTTGAAGAAGTTCAGGGAGCTCTTGCCTCTCCTGACATTGAGAGGGCTCTCCCTACGTGCTAAGGGGTCTTTGTATGCAGCATGTGTTAGGAGTGTAATGCTGTATGGCAGTGAGACCTGGGCAGTGAAGGAGGAAGATATTCGCCGGCTCAGACGTACAGAAATGACAATGATTAGGTGAATGTGCGGTGCGTCCCTGCGTCCAAGGCCTGGAGGGGCTGGGTTTACAGTGGAAGAGTTGAGACGTAGGATGGGACCGGAGTGTATTGGTGTTGTGATGAGGAGAGGTAGATTGAGGTGGTTTGGACATGTGGAGAGGATGGGGGATGATAACTGGGTGAGGAAGGTGAGAAGTGTTAATACTGGTGGTGGGGTTATGAGGGGTAGACCGAGAAAGACATGGGACGAGGTCATTAAGTGTGACCTTAGGGTTAAGGGACTGAACAGGGAGGCTGCAATGGATCGTGCAGCGTGGAGAGCCGCCATTAGGTGACTAAGGCCGACACATGCAAGCATGTTGGAGCCTTTAAAAACGAAAACGAAAACGAAAACGATATACATATATATATATATATATATATATATATAGTATATGAGAGAGAGAGAGAGAGAGAGAGAGAGGGAGGGAGGGAGGGAGAGGGAGAGAGAGAGAAAGAGAGTAAGTAAGTAATAAGAACTAGCACCAAGCCCAAGAGGACTATATGGCAGTAAAGAGAGAAAGAGAGAGAGAGTCAAAAATTAAAGATACGAGTTAGTCCTGCGTCTCTCCAGTTCTCAGCCTACGGTACAGCCGGGGGCCCAGGCGAGGAAGAGGCTCTCGTAGGGGAAGCAGAGATAACAGACGACCAAGGAGGCTCTCCCAGCACCTCCACTACTGCTCCTTCTACTGATACTGATACATCTACTGCTACTCCTGCTGCTTCTATATACGCCTCTGACCCTGCTCCTGCTTCGGCTCTCAAGATGTTTGGTGTTGAATTGTAAGTGGATGAAGACTAATATTTTTTTATCATATGATGATTATAGTGACGATGGTAAACTGTTTTGACCAATATGGTGTTACCATACCAGAGTCGTAAGGATCTGATGTAGAGAACTTTCGAATTAAAATAGGTTTAACTGATTTTTTAGTTTCCTTCCCGGCCAGGTGCCCTCTCTCTCTCTCTCTCTCTCTCTCTCTCTCTCTCTCAATACGAACTAGCTCTTCCTTTTTCTTCTAATCAATCTGCTTTCTCCTCACTCCCTGTTTTCAATCCCTCTCCCTCCCCACACTGTCCACCCTCCCTCCAATTCCTCCCCTCCCTAACCTCATTGCCTCATTCTCCGTCGCTTGCCTTCTCTACCCCCACCAAGGTTGTTAATTCGTTAGTGTTGTCAATGTGATAAGTGTTGTCACGGTGTTAGTGTTGTCACTTATTGGTGTCACCGTATTGTGTTGTTGTTAGAGCTGCCAGTATTGGCGTTGTCAGGGTTAATGTTGTCATTGTTAATGTTTTCAGAATGTTGGTGCTGTCCTTGTGTTACAATTGCTAGTGTTAGTGTTGTCAGTGTGATAGCGTTGTCAGTGTGATAGCGTTGTCAGTGTCTAGGTGCTAGAGTCAATGTCTTAGTGTTGTCAGTATGTTAGTGTAATCAGTGTGTTAGAGTTGTCACTGTTAATGTTGTCAGTTATAGTTTTGTCATTGTGTTACCGGTGTCACTGTCATAATGTTGTAAGCGTTAATGTTATCAGTGTGATGCCGTTGTCACTGTGTTAGTGTTGTAAGCGTTAGTTTTGTCAGTATGTTGACGCTGACACTGTGTTAGTGTTAGAAATTTGGTGACGGTATCACTGTGTTAATGTTGTCAGCATTTGCGTTGTCAGTGTGTTTGCTTTGTCACTGTATTAGGGTTGTCATTGTGGTAACGGTGTCACAGTTGGTTTTGTTGGTGTATTGGTGTTGTCACAGCGTTAGAGTTGTCATTGTCAGTGTTGTCACTGCTTTAGTGTTGTCAGTGATCATGCCGTTGGTGTTCGTGCGTTGTGTTTATGTTGTCAGAGTTAATGTTGTCGCTTAGTATTGTCAGTGTCCGTGCTTCTTTGTGCTAGTGTTGTCAGTGCTTGTGTTGTCCTTGTGTTACTGTTGTCAGTGTTACCGGAAGTGTTGGAACTGTTAGTTTTGTCAGTATTAATGTTGTTAATGTTCGTGCTGTCTTAGTCTTAGCGCTGTCAGTGTGTTAATGTTGTCTGCTTTTTGTGTTGTCGGTGTGCTAGCGTAGTCATTGTGTTAGTGTTGCCATAACGGTGTCAGCGTGTTAGAGTCATCAGTGTTAGTGTTGTCACCATACTAGTGTTGTCACTGTCAGAGCTGTCATTGTTAGTCGTGTCATTGCCTTTGTGTTGTCAGTGTTAGTGTTGCCTCTGTGTTAGTCATTATTAGTGTTGTCAGTGTTATAGTTGTCAGTGTGTTAGTGTTGTCGACGTGTTAGTGACGTCAGTATGTCAGTGTTGTCATTGTGTTATTGTTGACACTGTTAGTGTTGTCACTGTGTGATATTTCTGAAGTGTCATGAATAATAGCTTTTATGTTATTGTTGGAATTACATTTTTTAAAAGCACACTTCGGCATTCTCCAGCCCTCAGTTAGGTGACAGCCTGTCCTATACTGAGACAACAGGCCGCGTGACGTCATGCGTGGGAAGGCACCCGTTTTGTACTCCTTGTGGACTGCTCCACACTATTTACCACCACCACCCCCCATCATTACCTCCTTCTCAAATCACTTTTCTCTCTCCGCCCACTGCTTCCACCCCCATTCCTTAATAGTTCTTTTTCACAACCCCTCCCTCTTTTTTTGTACTTACCCTCCATTACTAACTCCTTTCTCTAACCCTCTTCCCCTTCACCTTACCCAACGCCTTCCTTCCCCCCCATCATCTATCTCCTCCTATCTCAATTCTTCACCCTTTTCATTCTCTCCCATCAAAGCCCCATTTCCCCTTCCCCACTCTAAAACCCTGTCTTCCCCTTCTTGTCCTGCTTCTCTTCCCTCTCCACACTAGTTTCTCCTCCCCACTACTTCCTCCCCCTCACCATCTTCACATCTCCTTAATGGTTTACCCATGCCCTTACTACCCCCTTATCCCCTCAGCATTCCCCTTTTACCCCCTTAGCACTCCACCCTTCCCGTTTACTACATTCCTCCCCCTCCACAACACCTACCATTAATCCTCTACTTTCCTCTTCCCCGTACAGTACTTTCCTCCTCCTCTCAATATTTTCCTCCCTGTCAGTGCTCCCCCTCCCTCTCATTCCTTTCCCCTCATTGTCTGGTCTCCCTACAGCCGCCTGCAAGATGGAGGGAGCGATTCCAGTGTCGACTGTCAGAAAGTGCAATGTGAAGTGTTGACGTGAGTAACACCAGTTTTTGCTGTGTGTGTGTGTGTGTGTGTGTGTGTGTGTGTGTGTGTGTGTGTGTGTGTGTGTGTGTGTGTGTGAGGGGTTACTATTTTCTATTATTGCTTGATACGGCATCCGAAGAACAGTAGTCCGAAGGAATAATCTTCAACAGGCATATATATATACAGATAGAAAGATAGAGATAGCTAGATAGATATAGACAGAGAGAGAGAGAGAGAGAGAGAGAGAGAGAGAGAGAGAGAGAGAGATGGCTAGATAGATGTTGATATAGATATAGATATAAAACATATATATATATATATATATATATATATATATATATATATATATATATATATATATATATACTTTTTTTATGCGAGGAAGAAGGAACCAAAGGCCATGAGCCCGCAGTAACAGTTCCCTCCAAGAGAAAAACAAAATACAATAGAGAGCCAAATTCAAGATCCGATCATTTTGAGATGCCTGGACACACTGCGTTTGAAAGACTGGAAATCATAGGCAGCAGGAAATACAGACAGAGGGAGACAGTTCCAGAGCTGACCTGTTGCATAAATGAAAGACTGGGAGTAACGATTAACTCTTGCATTAGAGAGTTGGACAGAAAAGGGATGAGAGTTTGCTGCCAGACGGGTGCTACGCTCCCGTCGTAGAGGTGGAGGAATGCAAGCAGACAGTTCTGAGGAGCAGTGACCATTGAAGTAGCGATAGAAAAGAGATAAAGATGCAACAGTGCGGCGAAGAGACAGAGGTTGAAGGGAGTCAGTAAGATGAGGAGAGTTAATGAGACGAAAAGCATTTGACTCCACCCTATTGAGAAGAGCTGTATGTGGGGAGCCTCCTCACACATGAGAGTTGTACTCTACACAGGGGCGGATAAAACCCCTGTATAGAGTCAACAATTGTGCAGGGGTAAAGAAAGAGCGGAGTCGGCTTAGCACACCCAATCACTTGGAAGCAGATTTTACAAGAGATGTAATATGATCTTTCCAAGATAAGTCCCGAGTAAATGAAACCTCAAGCATGTTCAAGGATGATCCAGGATTAAGCTGAATATTATTAAACACTAGTGGGTATACCTGTGGAAGATTTTGTCGGGTTGATAGGTGCAAAAATTAAGTCTTTGATGCATTAAAAACAACCATATTATTTATACCCCAGTCAGAGATACGAGCCAAGTCAGACATTAGGTGTGCCATAGCCTCATCCCTTGCCTGTTGAAGTAACTGCTGAGATGGACGTTGTGGGAATCGAATGGAAAGGTGAAGGGTGGAGTCATCAGCGTATAAGTGGATAGGGTTAGATGTACAGCTTAGAAGATCATTGATGAATAAAAGGAAGAGAGTTGGTGATAGGACAGAGCCCTGAGGAACACCACTGTTAATAGATCTAGGAGAAGAACGATAGCCGTCTACAACAGCAGCTATAGAACGACCAGAAAGGAAGCTAGAGATGAAGGCACAGATAGAAGGATAGAAACCGTAAGACGGCAGTTTGGAAATTAAAGATTTATGCCAGACTCGATCGCAAGCCTTTGAGATGTCAAGTGCAATGGCAAAGCTTTCGCCAAAGTCCCGAAAGGAGGATGACCAGGAGTCTGAAAGGTAGGTGAGAAGATCGCCTGTGGAGCGTCCCTGACGGAACCCATACTGACGATCAGAAAGAAGGTTGTGATAGGAAAGATGCTTTAAAATTTTTCTATTAAGAATTGACTCGAAAACTTTTCAGATACAGGATGTTAAAGCAATTGGACGATAGTTAGAGGGTTGGGAATGGTCACCCTTCTTTGGGACTGGCTGAATGAGAGGAAACTTCCAGCAAGAAGGCAAGATACAAGTTGACAGACAAAGGTGAAAGAGTTTGCCTTGGCAGGGTGTAAGCATAGAAGCACAATTGTTGAGAACAACAGGAAGGACTCCATCAGGCCCATATGCCTTATCAGTACTGAGGCCAGCAATGGCAGAAAATACATCAGCTGAAGAAATTTTAATGTTAACCATGAGGAAGTCAGAGGGGGGAAGTGAGGGAGGAACAGCACCGGAATCATCTAAGGTCGAGTTGGAGGAGAAAGTCTGAGTGAAGAGATCTGCTTTATCAGTAGAAGAAATAGCTACAGAGCCATCAGAGTAGAAAAGAGGAGGGAAGGATGATGAGGTAAAGTTGTTAGAAAGGTTTTTGGCAAGGTGCCAGAAGGAGCGGGAAGAGTTCGAGTTAGAGAGTTGAGAGCATTTTGTACGGATGAAATTATTTTTAGCAGAGCGAAGAACAGACTTAGCACGATTCCGGGCAGAAATGTATAAAAGATGTGATTCAAGGGTGGGTTGGCTCTGGTACCTTTTATAGGCCCTCTCCTTGTTGCGGACAGCATTAGAACAAGTGTGATTAAACCAAGGCTTTCGTGCATTAGTCAAAGGATATGAGAAAGGAATGTATGCTTCCATGCCTGAGAGAATAACCTTCGTAATGCGCAAGGCACACCCAGATGGCTCCCGGCCATGGAAGCAATAATCATTCCAGGGAAAATCAAAGAAGTACTGCCTGAGGGCCTCCCAATCAGCAGCTCCAAAGTGCCACAGACTACGTTTTTTTGGAGGGTCCACAGGCCGTACCGGAGCAATAGGACAGGTTAAGGTAATAAGGTTGTGATCGGAGGAACCCAACGGAGAGAAAAGATTAACAGTGTAAGCAGAAGGATTAGTTGGAAGGAAGAGATCAAGTATGTTGGAGCTCTCTCCAAGGCGGTGAGGGATATGGTTAGGGTGCTGTACAAGCTGCTGTAGGTCATTAAAGATAGAAAAGGTGTAGGCTTGTTCACCAGGTGGATCAGTGAAAGGAGAGGAGAGCCAAAGGTGGTGGTGAACATTGAAATCTCCAAGAATGGAGATTTCAGAGAATGGAGAAATGGATAGAATGTGTTCCATCGTAGAAGTAAGATAGTCAAAGAATTTTTGATAGTCAGTAGAATTAGGAGATAAGTAAACAGCACAGATATATTTAGTCAGAGAATGACAGGATAGCCGAAGCCAGAGTATAGAGAATTCAGAAGAATCGAGTTCAGGAACATGAGAGCAAGATAAGTTGTTGCGTATATATACACAACAGCCACCTTTGGCTTTGAAATGAGTATAGAGAAAGTAGGAGGATACAGAAAAGGTTTTGCTGTCAGTTGCCTCAGACAGCTGAGTCTCAGTTAAGAAAAGAAGGTGAGGTTTAGAGGAGGAGAGGTGGTGCTCAACAGTGCGAAAGTTGGAGGAAAGGCCACGAATGTTGCAGAAATGAAGAAGAGAGTCAGACAGTGGTTCCAGGCACCTTGAGTTGTCACCGGGAGAGGGGCTGAAGGTGGGGGCATTTATGGTCCCCCCCTCCTGGGGACTCCGAGGCTATGTTAATCGACGCCATTTTTTTGAAAATTTTGAAAAGGAAGTGTGGTGTGTACTGTGCATGTAGTTTGGTGTTGATAGTTGGAGAAACTTGTATTGGAGAGCATGCTGGTTTACTCTCTGTGTTACTGAGACACTGAAAATGTTCAGCAAAGGGGGATGGTCGGGACCTAGTCCCGAGGGCTGATGAAACGGGAGCTCCAGCTCTCCCTGTCATCAGCTTTCCATCCACTTTGAGAGTACTGCCCTGCTCGACTGGTGCTACAGTCTATCTATCTATCTATCTATCTATCTATCTATATATATATATATATATATATATATATATATATATATATATATATATATATATATATATATACACACACACATACCGTGTATACACATATTTATATATACATATATATAGATAGATACTGTAGGTGGATAGATCCATCGATCGATTGATAGACAGAGACCTACAGTATAGATAAATAGATTGATATACTGTATACAGGGTGTCCAATAAGTCCGGCATCACGGGAAATTTTACAGAATCTGTTTATAATGACCCCCATATTCATATATCCGGACAGAAAAGAAATGTGCATTAATTCCTATGATGCGAGACTTATGGGACACCCCGTAGATTGACAGATAGGAGAGGGGCGCCCACCAACTACTCCCTCGATGTAATGCTGCGTTCGGCCGACTGTACACTGAGTAACATGCAAAATGGTTTCCTGTAAGCCAGGAAGCCATTTACGACTTTGGATGGTAGCCACAGAAGCAAATGACGCCCCGAGGTGTATAGGATTAAGACGCTCCAGCCGGATTTAAGGATGATTGGCGTTTATTGCTCACATAATGCCAATCAGGGGAGAGCGATTCAAATCATCGTAGCCATAAATGTCAGAATGGTTAGCCTAGCCCTGGGTTCCTACCCTCCTTACAGGGAAAAAAGGATTGGACGATGGATAAATAGAGAGATGGATTGATATATACATTAAACCTGGACTTCATCCAGGCTGGCCATGTACTGAAAAGTGACAATACTAACCTTCACCTTAGAAATTAGTCCTCTAGTAAAGTGACAGTTGAGTTTATTAATCATCCACCCACACAGTCGCAAGTAATCAACAGTAATCTACAATCAAACTGATGAAATCATCTGTACACAAAATTTAATTTTTGGTGATTTCATTTTGCCAGCTGGCAAATAGGGAGAAGCCCCGTCATCGCACGCAGGATTAGATCTGTACACCAACTTGCAAAAAAGTTCATTGCATCAGCTCATAGACTGTCCAGCACGAGGGGAAATCATGTTATTTCGTGCTCTGGTAATATCAGAAAACTGAGCGAGCAATGGTACGGTAGGAGGAGAATGTATTGCTAGTGATCACCTTATTTAACCTTAAGTTCATGGAAGGCTAGTTACGAAAAACTGCCCGGTAACAAAAAAGGTGATCCTCAAAAATTAAAGGTAATTGATGGTGTCAGTGACCGGAATCCACTTGTTCAAACATAAACATCAATGATGCATGGATACTATTCACAAGCTCTCAGTAAAACAAAGATGTTATAATGGATAACAACAGACGGCCTGCTGAAAATACCACTAGCAAATGGTGGAACATACACATTATGCACTGTTAATTTTTAAACCACACACTCAAAAATTATATAACCACAAAGAATCAAAACAGAAATTAAAATGACACGTCACCAAAACTAGTAAAAAAGAACGAACAACTTTGAAGTTCACGTCACAATTATAAGTAGATAAGGTCAACAGAATTTTGAGTTACATCAGAAACAAGAATGTAATATCACAAGCAAAAGACCCACTACAGTATAGTCGCCGCGCGCGACTCTGAGGTTGTTATCGTGCTTTGGCAACATACCATTCAAAAGTGCGTCTGATTTCATGTATAATATGAGAAGCTTGTGATTCGTGTATAATATGTTCGTGTGCAATAATATTCGTGTATAATATTTTCGTGCGTAATATTATGACTCGTGTATAATATGATACGAAATCGGACGCATTTTTGAATGGTAAGTTGCCAGGGCACGATAATGACAACCTCAGAGTCGTGCGCCGCGACTATAGTCACAGATAATGGAAAGCATACTGGCGATGAAACTGAGACGGATGAAATTCTTAACACATCTTTGTATACATATCTATAACAGAAAATACAGATTCAGTTTTTGTAACTTTTGTGTGTGTGTGTGTGTGTATATATATATATATATATATATATATATATATATATATATATATATATATATATATATATAACGGTAACATTATTAGCGACATTACAGTTAGAGTGAAAGCTGTACGTCTTGCAGTCAGTAAGCTTGGAGTGCAGATAAAATATCTCCGCGCATATTGAAGTAAAGATGTGGAAACTAGCACACATAAACTCAGTATTTAACAAAAAGCCACAAATCAAAATCGGAAAATTTCCTTCCTATTGATTTAATGTTTGTGGTTTGCAGGTTGTTGGAAGCGATTACCGAAGACAAGTTCGTCAAATACTTAAAAGTAATCTCATCATTGTGTGTTCTCTCTTGTCTTACGAGTCTCGGATCTTTTTTTTTAATTCGAATGACATATTAAAAGTAAACAGTGAAATCAGATTCTTTGATATTGTTTGCTTCAATAGTAATAATAATAATAAAAAATAAAATCAAGTTCCGCACAAAAGACTCCTTCGCAAACTGAAGCTCATAGTGTGCTCAGGTGGATCGATAATTAACTGACTTACATGACAAAAACAAAGAGTTGCATAAAATGGAAAAGAATCGGACTGGAAAGATGTTACTGGTGGAGTTAAACAGGAGTCACTTCTGGGTACAATACTGTTTTAAATATGTGTAAATGATACTAACGGGGTTTGTTTTGTAAAATATCTAAACTGATTGATGATATTACATCGGTAACAGAGTACACACAGCTTTAATGAGACAGGCAAGTCAAAATTATCTCAATCATCTGTTGTTAAGACTTAACAATTTGCCTAGATTCATTGGTACGGCATTCGAATATACATATGAAACTATCCTAACCTTGAATAATTAACTAGAACGCCCACACTAAATTACTGTGCTCAGTTCTGGTCACCCTATTACAGAGAAGAAAGAGAAATTTGAGAGTTCAACGAAAGGCGACATAAATGATACCAAACTTGAGAAACAAACCATACGAAGAAAGCATAAAAACACTTAATCTACTTATCCTAACTAAACATTTGTTACAAGGGGATTTTATTCAGGTATACACAATCTTTAAAGCTAAGTCTACTAATACCAAGTCTGATCACTTCCATCTAAAACGGGTCCAAGCTGGCGCAGGGGGCGGAGCATCGGAGTGACGTCAGCTTGCACGAAAGGTAAGTTCAGTTGACGCGTGACCGTGGTGGTGAGTGGGTGTATGCTACACTCCCCAGATCAAGACACATTTTGAGTCCGAAGTGAGGGAAGGGACTGAAATGTGTGAGGGAAGGCTTAAGGGTGTGAGGGAACCTACTGCTATGTTATACGGTTAAACAAGTCCGCACTTCTTCCCCTTCTTCGTTTTCCTTTATTATAAATGTTTAATTTGAGTCTGCCCTTTTATACATTTTCTGTTACTTAAGTCAACTGACGTCACACACAAGGTACGCCTCGCTGCGTCCTGAGGGAAGGTGAACAGACTTGGTATTAGTAGACTTGGCTTAAAAGGATATGATAATATGGTTGTTGAAAATACTTCACAGTAGGTTGGCCGAATTATTCTGAAGGTAATGCTTACATAACAAATGACAAACGATTTCAGTCACATAAGGATAAGCATTTCTTCTTCAATAGTGTTGTAAATACGTGAGCAAGTTGCCCTCCAGCGTAGTAAAAATTGATGATGTGTCAGCCTTTAAAAATCGCTTGGATAAGTACCCTCGGAAATCATAATCTCTAGCCCACCTGGGTCGGTTCCGGAGGTTAGTACAGTGACCGTTCTGGACGGCGGCCCACTCAAACTATCAGGAGGCAACACACGCACGAACACACACAGTCCTTATGAACCATTCGAAGCTTCACTCTGAGTGTGCCATATGTTTAATCATAATGCTAAGCAGTCACAGTCTGGCTGTATAGATGTCATTACGTATAAGAACTGTATGTGGCATTGTATACTCTGCATTATCTTCATTAAATAGGGACACGAAGAAAAACTACAGTAGGTTGTAGTTACGAAAGTAAGAATGGAAATAAAGACTTCCAAACCACTCAGTGATTCCACACAATGTTTTCAGTGTGTGTGTGTGTGTGTGTGTGTGTGTGTGTGTGTGTGTGCGTTTTCTGTAACGCCAAGTTTCATCCGTAGTAGGTATGATGTTTCCTAAAGTGGTATCTCCACCTAGCATCGGTGATAGCTAGCCCACTTGTCATTGTGAGCATCGTTCCATACCACACTGTGTCCATCAAAGCCATGGTTCATCCATATTTCTACTCTTCCGTGTTACTATATCGATACGGCTATGTGCTTGCTTTTCATTTCTTGATTTTCCAAACTAATGTGGATCAATAACCCGATATTTCACACACACATGCACATAGAGCAACAAGATTGTTTTGTAGGCATGACTATTGGTTACATGAAACCCCCCAAATATTTTAACATTTGTTATACATTAACATTGTAAACATACGTGTCTGGACAGATTCCTAAGAGTTATCCATATTTATACATAGACATTGTAAGCATGTTTATGTGAAGTGACGTAAAACCACACAGTAAAATACCTTAACAAATTTCCGAGAGTTAGGAATGAATGTGTATGTGGCCCCAACGAGGTTGCATGAAGCACTACCTCCCCCACCACCCCCTACAAGGCACCGTCGTGGGCGGAGATTTATTTCCTGACTACAGGATCCCGAGACAAAGCTGCTACCACTGAATTACCTCGTGCCCATAGGTTAATATCCTGTCCAACCTCCATCCGCTGCTATAACTTCAAGTAATCTGGTGGGCATGGAATCTACCAGATTGCTACATATGTTCAGCCTCCTCCTCATTCCCTCCCACACATTATGTGCGTGTCTCCTCACCATCTCCCTCTTTTTCTCCTCAGTAACCCATTCAGCAATCATATGCGGCCAAAGATTTTCTACTGGATTACAATCGGCCCTTTTAGGGAGCCAGTCCAATAGAATAATCTATGGGTGTGCCTCAAACCAACTCTTGACTGCCTGATTTGTATGGATTGGAATGCGGTCTTGCACCATATAGATTGGCTGTGGGTCTGGGATGGAATATTCTCGCACTGGTTGTGGAAAGGATGTCTCTAGAATATTTATATACTGCTATGCATCCATACGTCCCTCAATGTCCGTCAGTTCACCAACACCTCCCCACCACATCCATCCAAGCATGGAGGTTGTCACATGACCGCTTGTCGATGTCTCATGCATGTGTCGTCGATCATATCTTGCATTATGAAATCGCCAACACTGGCGACCGACTACTGCGACAGATGTGAAACATTTCTCATTGATGAAAATGACGGACCTCCAAAAATAGAATCCCACATCCACATACACCGCAGCAAACATTTCCATGCTTTCCTGTTTGCCTCTATTAATGTTTCCATATGCGCTGGGATGAAACATCGTCTCCCAGTCTCCCGTATTTGCCTCCTGGTAATCGGGTGACAATGAACTCCTGTTTCCCTCGTTATGCGCACGGCACTTGAGAGTTGTGCTCGCTCTGTGGTCCTTTGGATCTGTTGATCTGCCGCTGGTGTGGTGACTCGTGGTATTCCTGGTCCGGGCCTGGTGAGCACGTGACCCTCCTCCTCATATCTCCTTATCTAAAGCCTAACTGTATCCCTGGAGATACCAAGAAGGCGGGAAATCTCCTATATCCCCTTCCCTGCTTCGTGATATCCAATTATCCTGGCGCGAACTGTTATACTCATGCCGATTATCTCTCATCCGGGATGGCCTGAAATGATGTTGTGGCTGAACCTCCATAACTGTGATAATAAAGGATAAGGCATTAGTGCATGGGACCTTTAGTATACATTCATTAATGTATTATCAACATATTATAGGGTATGGAGTAACCATCAAAAGGCGGGTGAATTAAGGATGACAGCGAGACAATGCAGTGCTGTGAAACTGTTACTTTACAGCCTTATTGGTCTAACAGTCATTATCAGTGATATAGGCAACATGGTGAGTGTTAAAAAACATGTCCAGTCTCTTATAGCATTACTATATGTAACATACCCACGAAATGTGGCCTTTGGTGGGTAACCCATAATCTATCTATCTATCTATTGCCAGACGCCTCAATCCCGTTTGGGGTGGCCACAAACAAATCGCCTCCAAGTCGCCCTGTCCCCCGCCATTTCACTGCCCTGCTCCCAACTCACACCCCCCTCTCTCATATACCTCTCCACCCCATCCCTCCATCTCATCCTCGGTCTCCCCCTCCCTCTTCCACCCTCCACCTCACTCACATACACTCTCTTCGTCAATCTTTCACCCTCCATCCTCTCCACATGGCCAAACCACCTCAGTGTGTTCCTCACAACGCTTCCTATCACATCCACATCCACACCACAACGCTCCTTTATATCCTCATTCGTCAGCCTGTCTCTCCACGTGACTCCACAGGCTCCTCTTAAATAACTCATTTCCACTGCTCTCACTCTTGACTTGTGTCCTTCCAACAATGTCCAAGCTTCACTTCCGTACGTTAGAGTTGGTATCACAATACTGTCATGTAGTAACTTTTTTACTTCCATGCTCACTTCCCTGTTTCTTATCACTGCTTTTAAGGAACCAGCAACCTTTCTTCCCTGCTGTACCCTTTCAAGCACTTCACCCATAATCCGTCGGCTAATGACTGTCATTGCCCCTGGAAATGCTGTATTTAATAATGCCGATCTTAAGGCTTTATGACTGTGAATACGTATATAATTGACTGAATAGGCCACTGAGAAGGCCTTGCTAGGCTAGTAAGACCTTGTAGTACGAGGAAGATGGAAACAGAAAGGAGGAACAGCAAGCACGGAGGAAAATGAAGGCAAAGAGGGACAGCGGAAGAAAGGACAGGGATTGGCTCGGGTCCGAAGGGTCGTCAAAACCCTTAAAATAATGTCTATATCACTGCAGGCAATATTCTTCTATGGGGAACACTTACATGAGACACTAATACAGCAAATCAAACATGCTCAAAAATACAGCAATGTGGCTTCTGGAAATTGAACTTCAGTCTGGAAGCTTACTTGTCAGGCAATTTTCCCTTAAACTAATTGAGCCAAATTGGACTAGCGCAACATAGCTCTGGGGCAAGATTATAAGAGGCGTCTAGAATCACATCATCGTAAGCACCGCCGCAAGTGAAATGAAGTTAGTGTTACGTTTTTGTGATTCTAGCGCTCCATCCAGGGAAAGTCTGACAGCAACACTTTGTATAAGAAAAAATGACCCTATTGCTGGGATCACATAATCGTAAATCCATCATGACAAGACAGAGCAGGGTTTGGGGAGTAGCCTGGCAACACTAACTCCATTTTACCAGTGGTGGCGCTTACGATGTTGTGATTCTAGACACCTCAAAATAGATGTAAGTTAATTCTCTTTCCCTCACAAACGCGACCACTCCCCCATATGGCATCACAGGATCCTTCAGCCCACACGGACTGCTCAGGTTAAGGCGAAAAATGCATCTCCGTCACATAGTTTGGTTACTACTGGAAGCAGTTACATTTTGTTCTAACCCTACTCTGAATGAGTTTTGGGAGTAAAAGACTGCTGTTTTTGGCTATAAATCCTCTATCTATCTATATACCTAGGCTGCTTCCCCCACGGAAAGGGAGGTAGCCGAGACAGGACGACACACTCCCCATTTACTCATCCATTCAGACACAGTCATTCGCATCTTAGCCCCAAAGGGGAGATTCTAGACACTTCAAAATAGATGTAGGTTATTTCTTTTTCCCTCAAAAACGCGACCACTCCCCCGTATGACTATAAATCCAGTTACAGAAAAGGCATAAGCCATTTATTCCCACAATTTTTCCAAATACAGATGAAATATGAAGCAAGTTGGTTCATCTTTGCAAGATGCGACAGCAGTAACACATGGGAACAACAGTAACACGCGAACAGGAAGAGTAAACACGGGAACAACAGTAACATAAACAGGAATGACAGTTACACACTGGAACAACAGTTACACACGGGAACAACAATAACACAAGGGAACAACAGCAACACACAAACAGGAATGACAGTTACAAATGGAACAACAGTTACCCACGGGAACAACAGTAACACAGCTGATATGTATTATTTGTATGTCATTTAAATCACCACAGTATATCGACTTTATTATGCACTCAGCACTATTCACGTTTGGTTTTATCCCCCAAGTAATGTGGTGTTTTCATAAACATTTTTGCTTGATCACAGATTGTGTTAAATATACACTATACGTGCTTATTCTTTAGGATGAACCAACACCTAATACTATGGACTAAAATTAACCAAATATATACCTTACCCCACAAACCTGTAAGCCAGGAAACCATTTACAACGCTGGGTGGTAACCATATAACCAAACCATACGTGCTCCCTATGTGTCAACAAGTGGGTTGGTGGAGGGTTAGTGCCCCTCTCCGTAAAACAAATGACTCAGAGTCAAATGGCCACCCCTTACGGGATGATGGGGTCTGGTAATAGATAGATAGAGACAGACAAATAATGCTTTACATAGCAAATGAGTGTATATACCTTATTCCACTAAATGAACATACATACTTACAAACCATGAATAATCTGAAAGGAGGAAAAAATCAAATAACGGTTTGGATGAACACGCACTCATACATAATCGGAGGACTGACAGAGCTGGGAGGGTCCTGTGACATCAACACAGCCCAATGGATGCGGGCGAGTTAACATTATCTCGTTTAATCTTGCTCTGGGATACAGTGCCAGACCGGTAGGGTGTCAGATTCGGGTTCACTTCACGAATGTCATGTTTTTGAATTTGATCTGGACTGTAGATAACTTTTACAAGCAACAGTGCACCTTTCCCCGTAGGGATTCCCCTCATTACGTCTGTCACATGTTCTCAGTACGAGGCATTATGATTTGTATTGTATTCTCATGTCTCAGGAACACCCCCATACGTAATGATAGGTATTTATGAAACAGTCTGTTTATTTAAGGAATCCGTTATGTTCACGGATCACCGATGCGATAATACAGGATGGATTACTGGGAGGATGGTTAGCAGTCCTGTTGAACTGCCAGGTAGACAAAATAGACAACTCACAGTCAAACTGAAAGAAAACCCATGGACATCGAGACATTAGTAAAATATATTAGGTCATTTTCGTGCATGCACACAATTACATACAGACCTATTTGTCCTTACGAGGCTGTTTGGTTACACTATGCTAACTAGCCTGTTTCGGTGAGGGAGTAATATTAGAGACAGAGAGAGAGAGAGAGAGATCAGCTTATGTTTGAACTGGCTCGTATATGAATTAATTATATACAAACCTTCACTACTAAGGATGACGCCTGGTGCTACCTACCTACACACACACACAGACACACACACACACACACACACACACACACACACACACACACACACACACACACACACACACACACACACACACACACACACACACACACACAAACGCACGCACGTGAATACAAAAATTCACTTCCTTGTCTCGCTTGCACACACACACACACACACACACACACACACACACACACACACATATGCACATGAATACAGAAGTTCACTTCCCTGTCTCGCTTGCACACACACACACACACACACACTGAAAACATTGTGTGGAATCACTGAGTGGTTTGGAAGTCTTTATTTCCATTCTTACTTTCGTAACTACAACCTACGGTAGTTTTTCTTCGTGTCCCTATTTAATGAAGAAAATGCAGAATATATAATGCCATATACTGTTCTTATACAAAATGACATCTATACAGCCAGATTGTGACTGCTTAGCATTATGATTAAACATATGACACACTCACAGCAAAGCCTCGAATGGTTCATAAGGACTGTGTGTGTTCGTGCATGTGTTGCCTCGTGATAGTTTGAGTGGGCCGCAATCCAGAACGGTCACCGTACTAACCTCCGGCACCGACCCAGGTGGGCTAGAGATTATGGTGTCCGAGTGTACATGGCTACTGTCCCCAGCTGAATATAATCACTGCTAAGAATACAACGCTGACATAAAGAATTTCTTGTTTTACAGTTCGAAGCCTGGAGGACACATCTGTAGAATAACATCAATGTGTACATGTTGCTGACTTAGTGTTACTTTCCCTTTTAGCTAAGATAATGTAAAATATGATTTCTATTCCTTCTTTCCTATGAAATGTCCATGACAACTTTTATATGCTTCATGGTGGTCCTTCTCGTTATTGCCTGCCGGCTTGGGCTGCTGAGTTTGTTGGGCAAAGGAGAAGCCTTCCTGTTACATTATCCTTGTCTTTATCACGTAAAGCACATTTATTTATTAAAGCTTCTGTATAATGAATAGACCCAAAATGACCCACAATCTGTTGCTCTTTGCTCTCATATATATATATATATATATATATATATATATATATATATATATATATATATATAGAGAGAGAGAGAGAGAGAGAGAGAGAGAGAGAGAGAGAGAGATTAGGGAGTAGATTGTAGCACCAGTCGAACAGAGTGGTACTCCCAAGATGCATGGAAAGCTCATGACTGGAAGGGCTGGTCATTAGCCCTGGGGACTAGCTTCTGACCCTCTCCTTTTGCTGAACTTTTTCCAGTGTTTCAGTAACACGGAGAGTAGACTAGCATGCTCTCCAATACAAGTTCCTCTAACAGTCTACACCAAACTGCATGCCCATTACACACTACACTTCCTAGTCAAAATTCAAATAGAAAATAAATTGCACCTCATTACCAAGCCTCAGAGTCCCCAGGGGAAGGGATACCATCAAAACCCTTACCATCTGCCCCTCTCCCAGTGACGACCAAGCGAGATGCCTGGAACCACCTTCTGACCCACATCTACATTTATGAACATTCGCAGCCTTTCCTCTAACTTTCTGTTGAACACCACCTCTCCTCCATTAAACCTCACCTTCTCTTCCTAACTGAAACTCATCTGTCTAAGGCGAATGCTATCAAACCATTTTCTGTATCCTCCTATTTTCTCAATACTCATTTCAAAGCCAAAGGTGGCTTTTGTGTATACGTATGCAACAAAATATCTTGGTCTCGTGTCCCTGAACTTAAATTTTCTTATTTCTCTACTCTCAGGTTCGGCTGTCCTTTTATTCTCTGACTAAATATATCTGTGCTGTTTACTTATCCCCTAATTCTTCTGACTATGGAAAATTCTTCGACTATCTTACTTTTAAGATGGAACACATCCTATCAATTTCTCCTTTCTCTGAAATCTCTATTCTAGGAGATTTCAGTGTTCAAGACCATCTTTGGCTCTCCGCTCCTTTCACTTATCCACCTGCTGAACAAGTCTACATGACCTAGAGCAGCTTCTACAGTGCACCCTACCCGTATCCCAGACAGCCTTGGAGAGACTTCTAACATACTTCACCTCTTCCTTACAACTAATCTTACTTCTTACGCTGTTAATCTTTTCTCTCCACTGGGCTCCTCTGACCACAACCCGATCGCCTTGACCTGTCCTATCACTCCAATAAGGACTGTGGACCCTCCCAGGAAGAGACAGTTTGAGGCACTTTGGAGTTGCTGATTAGGAGGTCATCAGGCAGTACTTTTTTCATTTTCCTTGTGATTATTGCTTCTATGGCTGAGAGCCATCTGAGTGTGCCTTGCGCATTGCGGAGGTTATTCTCTCGAGCATGGAAGCATATATTCCTTTTTCATATCCCATGACTAGTGGAAAAAAAAAAACTTGGTTTAATCACGCTTGTTCTAATCCTGTTTACAACAAGAAGGAGGCCTACAAAAGGTACCGGAGCCAACCCACCCGTGAATCTCATCTCCTTTATGTTTCTGCCCAGAATCGTGCTAATTCTGTTCTTCACTCTTCTAGAAATAATTTCACTCGTACTAAATGCTCTAAACTCTCCGACTCAGATCTTCCTACTCCTTCTGGCACCTTGCCAAAAACCTTTCTAACAACTTTACCTAATCATTCTTCCTTCCTCTTTTCCACTCTGCTGGCTCTGTACCTATTGCTGTTGCTGATAAAACAGCACTCTTCACACAATCCTTCTCCTCCAATTCCACCTTAGACGATTCGGGTGCTGTTCCTCCATCAATTCCCCCCTCTGACTTCCTCATGGTTGACATTATAATTTCTTCAGCTGATGTATTTTCTGCCATCACTGGTCTCAGTACTAGCAAGGCACATAGGCCTGATGGGGTCCTTCCTGTTGTCCCCAAGAACTGTGCTTCTGTGCTTACACCCTGACCAAGTAAAACCTATCGCCTTTGTTTATCAAATTGTACCTTTCCTTCTTGCCGGAAGTTTGCTCCCATTCAGCCTGTCCCAAAGAAAAGTGACCATTTCGAACTCTCTAACTATTGCCCAATAGCTTTAACATCCTGTGTTTCAAAAGTTTTCGAGTCTATTCTTAACAAAAAATTTCTAAAGCATCTTTTCTGATCGTCAGTATGGGTTCCGTCACGGATGCTCCATTGGCAGTCTTCTCACCTACCTTTCAGACTCCTGGTCATCCTCCTCTCAGGACTTTCGCAAAAGCTTTGCCATTGCACTTGACATCTCAAGGACTTTCGATCGAGTCTGGCATAAATCTTTAATTTTCAGACTGCTCTCATACGGCTTCTATCCTTTTCTCCGTGCCTTCATCTCTAGCTTTCTTTCTGATCGTTCAATAGCGGCTATTGTAGACGACCACCGTTCTTCTCCTTGATATATCAATAGTGGTGTTCCTCAGGGCTCAGTCCTATCACCAGCTCTCTTTCTCTAATTCGTCAATGACCTTCTAAGCTGTACAGCACATTTAACTCCATCCACACATACACTGATGACTCCACGCTTCACCTTTTCATCCAGTTCCTACAGCGTCTATCTCAGAAGTTATTTCAACACACAAGGGATGAGGTTAGGCACACCTTATGTCTGACTTGGCTCATTTCTCTGGTTGGGGTAAAAGTAATTTTGATGTTTTTAATGCTTCAGAAACTCAGTTCTTACATCTATCATCCTGATAAAATCTTCAGCAGGAGTTTCCTCTGATTTTTAACAATATCCAACTCAGTCCTACATATAATCTTTAAGCATGCTTGGGGTTTCTTTCTCTCGGGATTTATCTTATATTACCTCTGTTGTAAAATCCGCTTTCAAGAGATTAGGTGTGTGAAGCTGACTCCGTGCCTTCTTTACCCCCGCACAGTTGCTGACTTTTTACAAGGGTTTTATTCGCCCCTGTGTATTGTACAACTCTCACATGTAGGGAGGCTTCCCACAAGCAACTCTTCTCGACAAGGTGGAGTCAAAGGCTTTTCGCCTCATTAACTCTCCTCTTCTTACTGGCTCCCTTCAATCTTTGTCTCTTCGCCGTACTCTTGCGTCATTATATCTTTTCTATCGCTACTTCAATGGTCACTGCTCATCTGAACTGTCGCTTGTATCCTTCCATTACTAAAGGGGGCATGTAGCACTGTCTCCCTCTGTCTGTATTTCCTACTGCCTATGATCCTGTCTTTCAAACGCAGTGTGTCCAGGCATCTCGAAATGAACGGATCTTGAATTTGGCTTTCTGTTATATTGTTTTTATTTTTTCTTGGAGGGAACAGTCTTTCGGGCGTCTGGCCTTTGGTTCCTTCTTTATGATAAAGAAAAAGATAATGAAGGGTATATCTGACGCCCGTTCGAGAAGTCTATCCAAATATAAATAAAATCGTCTATAGATAGAAAAAATATGATGAAATAATAAGTCACTGGATTGAAAAGGCTAAGAAAATGATTTCCTGTTACCCTCAATTTACTGCCCATGAAGGAATTTGGGATATTTGGGAAAACGTGAGTAACATATAAGCGCTTACTGAGTGATCCTTGGTGCCGACAGGTGTGAGGTGGGCCACATGGCGGCAGGCGAGATGGCAACGGTGGCTGTAAGTGGTTACGCTGTCCTCGCCGCCCTCAAGGTAAGCAATTTAACCTTCACATGTCATCACTTCGGCGCTGATAAGTATCGTCCATACTGAATACGTGTCAAGGCTGTTGCATTCAGGTCTGATGTTATGATCTAGCGGCAATATTTTCATGACATGTCTGTGTGTCTTGAGAAAGATAAGTAAAGTCTACTTTAATGAAATCAGATAATCAAAGAATTTGCTGTCCTGTATAAGATCAATAAAAGAAATCAGAAAATCATGCACACTCGACGTCAGTGTTACGTTAACCCTCCTAAAATTAAGAATATTGGATTCCCTTTGATAAGACTGCTATCAGGATAGACTAATCAGGCACCAGATCCTCGAGTTCATCCTGGGCAGCCACAACAGAAGTGCCTGCAACCTCCACAATCTCCACTTCTCTCCACTCCTTTCTATCAGTCCAAGCTGCCTTTCCTCAACTACAAATAATTTATCTTTACATCATGTTCTCTTGTTCTCATTATATATTCCTCTGTTAACTTTGGTTCTGCCGTATTACTGTAGATTTCATTCACTGTATCCAGACCTCAGTATATCACTGTTAACTGCATCTGTAACAAACATCAGCTTCCACTTCACTTTGGTGCATACTCGTTCGATTGTACGATTCTCTCTCCAGGTAACTCGTCAAGAATATCTCAGAGAACTTCTGGTCTTCTAGCATTTTGCACATATCACCCTTATTAGTCAAACCTGGTTCCAACTCGGTGATATACAGTAAAAGAACGTCTCTACATTCATTCTTACCATCCTATCCCCGATCACTCTTTTCAGTCGTCAGTTTCCTTCCTTGCTCGATTCCACATCGCAACATTATTTCTAAATTCCCCTCGCATTTTTTTTTTTTTTTTTTCAGAATTACCGGCTATCTCTTTCACTGAACTGTCTCACTTACGTAGGTAATGGGTATTCTATTATATTTGACGCCAGAAGAGTTTACTCAATAGTGGGAAACGCTTAGCAGCCGTAGAACTAAAACCACCCGGCTAACTTTTGTGTTAGCATTGTCTCAGTAATATATTTACAGACTATCCCTTTCGCTGAACTGTCTCACTCATGCAGGTATTGGGTACTCTGTTATATTTGACGTCAGAGTTTATTCAATATTGGGAAACGCTTAGTAGCCGAGGAGCTAAAACTATCCCTCTACTTTTGTGTTAGCATTGTCACAGTTATATATTTCATTCTTGTTAATATCAAACAGTTTTACACAACCAAAAGAAACCCCCAGCAGCCGAAGGGTTGACCTTCGTCACACATTCCCTCTCGAACGCATTCAGCTGTACAGATCACATAATAACAAAGTTTCTCTCAAATACCATGTTCACTTTCGAATTTCGTCACTCACAATATTGTTTTTACTGAACAGTGTCTGTAACTTTCCTTCTTCATATACGAACATCAAAGAATTATCTGGAAATAAGCAACAGTACATTCCAATCGTTTTCCCTCCAGTTTCAAGTCAACCCCATTGTCTTTTCATCAACTTCACTAATTACCTCATCCATATGCATACTGAAAACCCAAGAAGATAGCATACATCGGTCTTTCAGGTCCACCCTCAGCTCGAACTCCTCATTAAACTATCCTGCCAGTTTTAATGCTGCTTTTGTTCCATTGAAATCTGTACCGCTGCCACAAACCTAGGTTCCATCCATATACAGCAGTTAAAGATCTTCCATAGTGTCTATGTCTGTCTTGTTATAAGATGTTCGTAAATCAAGAATGCTGCGTGAGACTTGTTTTCCATTTCTAATGGTAGTATGCTACTGCTTTACTTTTCTTCAAGGGAAAATTCACATCCGCACACCCTCTACCAATCTCGGATTCGATTTTTTTTTTCGTTAACTCACCTAAGTCCCTCACTCTCTTGATGAAAATACTGCTGTACACTCATCATACCACTCTGAGAAAAATAATGTAAGTATAGCTCTCTATTCTCTTCATTCACTCTTTTCCCTGCATAGTGATAGAATTATATATATATATGAGCCTCTGTGGTACAGTGGTGAAGTGTGCGTTTCGCACGCTGATGGACGAGGGTTCGCCTTCCGCCAGAGTTGTAAAAACTTTGGGAATCGTTCACCAAGCCACTTGCTACTTTGGCGGACATAAGGGGTGCTGTGGTTGAACCAGTGTCGCATACTAATATGCTTGCACCCAATCGGCTTAAGGCGGGCCAATTACACTTGGTTCACAGACTACACACACATCCAAAGCCACTACAACACTACAATTACAATTACAAGCACTTCTCACCCTACATACAGTCTCTACCAGACAGCCTAAGCCACTGGGTAGAGGTACAGCTCCGTTCAGAAGTTCGTACTACACCCAGCGTGGAAGGCGCTAGTCTCTGCCCCTCCTTCCCGGACGACAGGTTACAGCTTCGGACCTCCCACGAGCAACCAGACTTTGGCTAGTATCAAAGCAGTGTCATTCGCTCACCGACTGTTAAATGAAATGAGAATTTTATTTTCATACTCACATATATCAGTCAATCTTACTGCTGATTAAATGATGAAAGTATGTTTATATTCGCCCGCCTTAAAAAAATAATAAAATAACAGCAGAAAAGCACATAACAGAATATTAGAAGCTCGGCTATGAATCAATATGATTATGCGAGTTAGTGAGTTATCGCATGTCTTAATCCCTAGACACGGGCAGTTTTTCAACTAACCATCTTAGCTCAGTATTTATGAACAGTTCTACCGTTTCAAGGAAAATCTAAGCAGCCAAAAATAATGTGTATGCAGCCAAGATATTCAAACATTTACGATGTATCTGAACAGCGAAAATTCATGTTCATACTCAAAAGTAGATGAAGACGATTGGTGGAGTCTAAGGAATAATGGAAATCATGTGTTTTAAGATGAAGTAGCAAACATGATGTTTCCTCTACGTAACCGTCGGTCTCTCTCTCTCTCTCTCTTTATCTCTGTCTGTCTGTCTGTCTGTCTGTCTGTCTCTGTCTCTGTCTGTCTGTCTGTCTGTCTGTCTGTCTCTCTCTCTCTCTCTCTCTCTCTCCTTATCTCTGTCTGTCTGTCTGTCTGTCTGTCTGTCTGTCTCTCTCTCTGTGGGGTGTGGAAGGGGGTGTTCCACCGAGGTGTTTTGGCTATCCTCTGCTCAAAGGTGAAATCAGTACCATCACGTGCCCCACCAAGTTGACATAAATCGGCGAGACGAGAAATTAATGCTCAGAGGTCAAATTTTTCGCGCTACGTGATGATGGCTTTTCCATCAGGGCAACAGCGCATCAACTTGACCTCACTACAAAAACTGTGATGAAGTGGATAAAGAGATGGGAGGAGAGTGCCAACCTTCAGGACCAACGTAAGTCATAAGTCTTTTGTCTGTAATGTTATGCTAATAATGAATAATTGTGAACAATAGCTCCCCGTTATATTCCAGTGCTAACAGAAACTAAAACTAGTTTTCAGCCCCTGTGGAAGATGTCAGTGAAAATAGCTTTATACAGTGGCGTAGTAAGGGGGTGGGAGTGGGGTTGCAACCTTCTTGAGCATCAGTTTTTGGGAGAGTGGCAAATTACGTCCTGAGTATTATAGTCAACGTTCCCATTTTACTTTTTGACGTGGTGTGGGTGACTAATGTAAAGCATATGCAACAGGTGTAAAAATAGTAATTATTATGCATTATTTTCATGGCCAAATATCCCCTACACTACATCCACAATTATTAGTGGCTGCCAGAGCCAGCGGGCGTGGCCACGCACGGTGGCCGATGTTCACTTCGCCTCTTCTGTTGCTTTCTCACGTCCACACACCTCACACCCGAATATTCATTATGCCTTGTAAAGTCGTGATTTACAAGCAATATATAATGTTCCGTGATACTTTCCCAGCCAATATTTGCTGAACCTTGATTGATGTTTCACAAAATATCAGACTTCGGTTCAGTGATGCACTGTCCACACAGTGTGTGGGGGGGGGGGATGTGAGAGTGGGTGTGGGAGTGTGGGAGTATAGGGGTGTGGGGGTGTAGGCCTGTGGGTGTGGGGGTATGGGTGAGGGTGTGGGGGTGTGGGTATGGGTGTGGGTCTGGGTATGGGTGTGGGTTTGTGGGTGTGGGTATGGGTGTGTGTGTATGTATGTGTTTGTGCCTGGGTGTGAGTGTGTCTGGCTATGAGTGTGTTTGGGTGTGGGTGTGTAATCACTTGAAACTCTTTGTATGGCATAGGGCGAAAATTATGGAGTAATGGAACTGGAAATGGGACTGTTTTGGAATGTGTGTGGCGTGCGTAAAGTGGGTTAAATAATGAACAATAGGAACTAAGAAATTGTTGGTGTGAGGAGCCTTATTAATAACATATAATGATATACAGTTGGTGTGGTCATGAAGAGAGAATGGATCTTGATAAGGTGGTGAAAAAGTAAATTCGAGTTTGAAAGTCGGCGGAGGTTTGGATGTTGT
Source organism: Coenobita brevimanus (assembly GCF_032717465.1). Taxonomy (NCBI): domain Eukaryota; kingdom Metazoa; phylum Arthropoda; class Malacostraca; order Decapoda; family Coenobitidae; genus Coenobita; species Coenobita brevimanus. The sequence goes on along the minus strand of NC_137000.1, from coordinate 17,688,914 downwards.
AGTTATTATTGTTGCAACCCCAGGTTCATCTCGTTGCGATCCCAATGGAAATCAGATGCTTCTACTCGTCGTTTCCAAAAGTCTTTGGTTGAGGTTATATTTAAAGACTGTGTTGCAATAGTGATGTGCATGTGGTGAATGAATGTGTTGTGGTGTGGGGGGTTGCCTTGCAGTGTGGGCAAAGTAACTTGTTTGTGAGTTGTATTTTGTGTCGGAACCGTAGCAGGGAACAGTGGTGACCACATCGCAGTCTGACTATACTTTTTTTTTTTTTTTTTTTTTTAAAGACGAAGATGCACTTGACAGGTTGATGATGACTGGCTGAATGCGACATGTCCGAGTAACATAGGTGTATTTCAAATAATTACCAAGTAATGTGACATTACCTGGTAATTATTTGAAATACGAGGATGTTATTGGGACTTGTTGCATTCAGCCAATCATCACCAACCTGTCAAGTGCATCTTCACCTCAATTTAAAAAAAAGAATGAGTATAGGTGTGTTCGTGTCTTTCTGTGTAGGGTTGATGAGGAGTGTATGTCTTGTGGTGGTTCACGAAGGATGCTGTTTGACTGATGGGTTTGGATGGCTGTGGTGGCTAATGGCTGTGTTTATGCACTGTATGTCTGTGATTTGTAGTGTTGGGTGATCTGTGATTTGTATTATTGGGTGGAGAAGGGGGTATGTTGCTGAGATAGTCTGTGTAGTGTTGGGCAGTTGTTCGTTTGTTTATTTTTGGATGGCGGTGATGCAACATGAAATTGCAAGGGTGAGATGGGTACTGAGCTACAGCAATTAACTGTCTCACGTATTCATATGATCTTTGGAAATAATTTTGCATCTTGATGAAAGTGATCTATAATAATGATTTTGATGCATACTGTACTTATTCTTTAGGCTTTGTTCGTCTCCTTAACTCTGCTGACTCCCTTCGGTCTCTCTCTCTCTCTCTCCAGGGATGGCCCGACCGGGAGAGGGGGGTCACCCCCCCCCCCCCCAGTGTGTGTTCTGAGTTAGTCAAAGAATTACTGAGTTGGTCAAAAATCGAGAAGTCATTTAGCAGGCTTAAGCTTTTAAAAACATAGGCCTATTTGCAAAACCGAACCAAAGAAAAAACGTTACATTATCTGATGGTTCTAGCTTGTGAAAGTGACCTAACTGATCAGTTAGATCTTCAAAAAAACTGCAAATTGGTGGAAACTCATGAAAACATGAATAAAATTCTAAAAGGCATTTTCATTACACAATCTGTATATACAGTACAGGTTGTTACTGCTGAATCCTTATTAATCCATTATCCACATTCACTTCAAGTTGACTCATCATTCGTTTTTCACCTTTTTCCTTATTTGACTTACCAAGTGTGATTTGTGTATGTGTGTTATTTTTTTTTTAAGTAGTCAGTTTAAGCATCTTGTATCTCTCACTGTATGACTGAAAATCAGTGAACAGTAGTGCAATTTTGAATTAAATTGTGTCTATATGCACCAGAAATCCAGAATGAGAGTTTGTTAAAATTTGTCACCAGTAAATAAATTACTTTCCAGGAAATACTGTAGGTCTGTTACAATAGAAAATACTTTCTCATAAATTTGGTTTGTTTCCATCTATTTAGTTGGTCAAACCGTAACGCCAAACGGATCAAATTGGTCAAAATTGTCCTTACCCTCCCCCCCAATCACATACTCGGGCCATCTCTGTCTCTCTCTCTCCCTCTACACACACACACACACACACACACACACACACACACCACTGTTCTTCTGAATTCTCTGCTTGTTTCTCTCCCCCATTACGACTGAAACGAGGCACTAGCCTTGCCCCATCCTCTCACCCGCTCTGTGATGCATCTGTTAACTAGTAATCTGCCTTTCTTGTATATGACTAGTTAATTGTTGAAATGTCTTAGGATGTCTTTTTCCAATGCATAGTGCCACATTATTCGAACGCTGTGCATCCAGGCATCTCAGTGAAATGGATATTTGTGTTTACGTTTCTTTGGATGGAGCTGACAGGGTTTTGATTTATGATGGTCACATACAAATCAGTCCTAGTCATTCTAAGAACGAGATTTCAATTCCCATCTCTTGATGTAGCTGTTGTTGTTGTTGTTGTTGTTGTGTAACCCTGGTCTGTCTGGCCAGCGCAGAGCCTTGACCACCGTCAAGCAATCGCGTCTGCAGGGCTGTCCCGTGCAGTGATGGGGTGAAACTAGAATATCCGGCCTTGAGCTGCATTTAGTCTCGCTACGCCACTGTCTTTATAGGCAGTAGTTTGTTTAGTACAACTGTTGCCCTTGTAACAATATTTTCATATCATACAATATATTTCAGCACAAGTATACATACTCGTAATGTTTTCCCAAACTAGACTTTCGGCGTTGATTTTTATTAGTGCCATATTTACTAATAGCGAATACTTTCATGTTAGAAAGGACGGGAGCCCCTCGAAGAACCACCCAGGCTGGAGATGCTGCTATTGTCGCAGCAGCAGGGGGAACACCTCTCACGATCGCGGTGGCCATAAGGGACAGTCGTCAGTGAGATGTGTCCGCGCTGACTGTCAGGCAAAGGCTGCATGACGCTGGTATACCCTATAGAATTCCAGCAATGATGGAAAGCCTGATACAACAACACAGAGAGGGGAGGTTAACCTTTGCTCAATGCTAGTTTCAGAAGAATCTAGACTTTTGGTTGCGAGTCATCTTCATGGATGAGAAGTGTTTCTCCTCCACCTCGCATGGTAGGGTTCACTGCTGGAGAAGAAACAACACCAGGTATATGATATTACCATTTTTATTACTGATAAAATTCCGTACTGTTATTCCACCCCCCCCCCCAAGGCTTCGTCTTCGTTGCAGTCATCTGTTTTCTGTTCACCTCGCTGTTACAATAATTAACCGATATTCAGACTTTCACCTATGGAATAGGTCAATAATGAAGCTGTCTTCCGTAGTCTGCATACCCCTCCGTCCTTGATTTCCAGCCTTTTAAAGGCAATATGACCAGGCATCTAAAATAATCAGGATCCCTTGTTTTGGTCTTATTCTGTTCATATTGTCCTGGAAAAAGACATGATTCCTTCTACTCTTTGCCTCTATTTTCTTTGTATAAAGACATTAGTGCCGAGAAAAACTGTGATCAGTTCTTAGGGGAACATGTCATCAACTAGTATTCTGTCTAATGGCTGCAACAATAAAAAAAAAAAAAGAAAATATATATTTCGCGTGCAGATGCGAGAGGGCCGACATTTGTGAGGAGGCACGATCGGGTCACGTTACCTGTAACATCTGGGGATACCTGACTCTACATGGCCTGGGTGACATGTTCAGCATCGAGGGGCGTTTTACTGCTGACCAGTGTGTCCATATCCTGAAGGAACGTTCTCTGCCATCTTTACGTGCAAAGGGTTTCCCGTTCCAAGATGGACCTGTAATTTCCATGCATGACCGGTGCCCCATCCACACAGCACGAGTAGTACGGCAGTGGTTTCAGAGACAAGACATACTTCATCTGTCAGACTGGCCCGCCAAAGGGGTCAATCTAAATGTAACAAACATGTTTGGGCTGACATGATTAATACCTGGCAGCCAGGAGACGAGAGGACAAGAAATGATCTCCTCGACCACGTAAACGCCCAGCAGGAACTTTGCCGGCGCAAACACGACTTCATCCGTGGCCTTGTAAGCTCCATGCCTGACAAGTTGCAAGCAGTGATTGAGAAAGAGGTAGGCTGGACCCGATATTGATGTGAAAAGTTAGGCAACAGTTATCATTATATTAAGGATATGTATGCATATTATACAGATAGATAGATAGATAGATACTGTTGATAGATAGAGATAGATAGATGTAATAGACACAATAGCTAGATATAATAGTTACAATAGACATATATTATAGATAGTTAGATAGATAAATATAATAAAGATGTAGATATAAATATGATATAGATAATTAGATATGGTATAGAGACAGATATAGAAATACTATAGATAGATATAGATATAATACAGATTATACTCGTGTATATATATATTGTTGACTATAAAATAGAAATAAAAATAAAATTGTCTTTTTTGTCTGAAAACTTCCGTATAATTATGCTTGTATATTATCCACCTCCTATTAGATGCAAGATTATATATATATATATATATATATATATATATATATATATATATATATATATATATATATATAATTTGGTTTTACGCCAGGTATCCCCGAAGGGCCAATGCGTTGCCCCTGGGTAGAGGACTTCTGAACTAGAGCGTGTAGCATTTTATGACCGGATGCCCTTCCTGATGTCTACCAATGACCCTTGGGTGGATTCGATCCTCCGACCCTTCGGTCAGAGCGGAGCGCTCTAACCCACTGAACCACGGCTGCAAGATTACTCACTCGTAATAAATATAATGTGTTCCTTGGCCTTCCCATACAAACAGGACGGATAAAGTAAACTATTGCAATGTCTTTTCCTCCACAATTATGCGATTTGTTAATGCGTCGGTGGTGGTGGACGGTGGTTGCGGAGGTGATGGTGGATTGTGAGTGTTGGTGGGTGGCGGCGGTGGCGGCAGCGGCGACGTTGATGGTGGTGGGTGGTTGTGGTGGGTGGCAAGTGGCGGAGACTGTGGTGGTGGTGGCTGTTGTTGTTATTGTTGTTGTTCTTATGAGTTTGTGTTGTGTGTTTGTGTGTGTGTGTGTGTTTATGTGTTTGTGTGTTTGTGTGTGTGTGTTTGTTTGTGCGTGTATGTGTGTTTGTGTGTGCGTGTGTGAGTTTGTGTGTGCATGTGTGTGTTTTGTGTGTGTGTGTGTGTGTGTGTGTGTGTGTGTTTCATTGGGAGAAAAGTCAGCTCACAAATCACTTATTGATTCATATCAGAGTTCTTCATTTCCCTCTATTTGTGTATTGTAAATTATTACTTGTATACATATTTTCATCACAACCGCATAATGTCCACGTATTTCCTTCATTAATATGTAATAATACTTGCCAATATCTGTATAAATATCCGTTTCATCTCAATTTTCGCATTCGTCGTGTGACTGAAACTGTTCCGGTATTTGCTGCTCTGTCTGGGGTGGCGAGCGGTTCGGGGTATTAACATGTCGTCCAGAAAGAGCTGACCGAGGCTTGTGCCTTCCACTTTGAGTGTAGTACGAACTTCTGAACGGAGCTGTACATTGGCTTGTATCGCCCCTGCTTCGGTAGGGATAGGCCGGTCCTGCAGTGGACCTCAACGGCTGATGATGATATATATATATATATATATATATATATATATATATATATATATATATATATATATATATATATATATATATAATCTACCTATCTATAGATAGATATCTTCCTTCTAATCATTCACTATCCTTCCATTAAATTAAATAAAGGAACAAAACGTAATCATGCCACTGCCACTGCAGCCTATACTTCTGCATTTCATCACTTATCTGCTTCTGAAGCCTTTCCTAACTTCAGTACCTCGGAATTGCCACCTGTCTGTCACGTCTAACTGTACTCTTTCTCAGTCTAATTTCCACTCTTGTTAATCTTAAAAATAGAATCGTAGTCTCGTTCTCGCAGTTTACATTCAGCAGCTCATAAAAGTGCTCTCTCTCCACCCCGTATATACTGTGCTCCTTTGCTCCTCACCTCGTTACTTCCACTCATGTCACTTGCCTCATGACGTCTGCTGTCTTCGCCTCCAGTTACCTTTTTGACCTGTTTTTTCATATCAGTTCTCCGCTTTGCTCTATGTTTTCTTCCATTGTTTCACCTGCTGTAGCCATGTTTTATCTCAGTGAATACTTAAACTCTATTTTGGGCCATATACACAACAAGGTCTCCCATAAAACACGATCGTCTTCGCTTATTAACTAATCTTTATTTGGTTCCTAATCGCTGACCTTCCACGCCTTCGTTTCAGCAAACTGTAACTTTTGCTCCAATTCCCCCTCGCATTTCATATATAACCATTGTTCTCATTATTCAGCTCCATGCTGGCGTATCCTAACCCTGATCAGACACTTTTCTCCTGCCTCTCATTTGATTCAGTTTCTTGTAGTTTTCTTATTCTCCCAACTGTATATCGCTCATTAGACCTAACATCACTGATTAACGATCAGACAGTTCTTGACAACTGATTGTGCCTTAGTATCACAAACGTCTTTTCTCACTCATGCATGAATATACACGTAATAAATCAGCTTGTAATATTCTTCTTGTCCACCAATTACACTCACCATTCTCCACCTACACTTATGCATGATTTTATGTTGAACGAGAACCTTTGCCAAACCAAACCCCATTTCACCATCACCAGAGTGTTTTCATTTTTAACTACGTTTGATTCTACACGTAAACGATTCACCAGGTTCCTTGGCTTCCTCACAGTGGCTTTCATATTCCCAAGCAACGCCAGTCTTTCCCTCTTGCCAACATTCCACACATTCAGTTTATTCTTTTGACAGTTCCTTCCCTATAATTCAATGACACACATCGCACACAAAATCCATGAGTGTTTACCTGTTTTTAAATTAAGTCTTAAAGTTCTTGCTCCCATCTCACCCCAGAAATCTTTTAATAACGCAGTAGTATTAGTGGCTCAGCTGCAGCCGGTGGATACAGAACAGCACAGTTCTAATCTTACAAGCAGAAGAAAGAATATACAGTATCTATACTTTGAAAGCAAAGGTATCTGTGTGTGTGTGTGTGTGTGTGTGTGTGTGTGTGTGTGTCTCTCTCTCTCTCTCTCTCTCTCTCTGAATGAGCGTGTGTGTGTGTGTGTGTGTGTGTGTGTGTGTGTGTGTGTGTGTGTGTGTGTGTGTGAAAACTTGCATGTCATCCTACCGGTGCAGACTGGTGGTGGGGTGAGTAGATTGGTGGGCTGATGAATGGGGTGGGTGAATGAACAAGCAGAGTGGGCAGATTGGGTGGGAAGTTGTGGGCCGGGTGTGTGGCACTGAGCTCTACATTATGCAGACTTTCTCGTGAGTAGCACCGCATAATTTACATAGCCGCCACCAGGGTGGCGCTGGTGTAGCAGCAGCCATGTTACACCACGCCTGACGCCAGTGTTTTTGTATTGAGTTGCTCTGTGGGTTTTTGAAAGCAGCTGATGATTCCGGAAAATATAGTGCTATGGTCCACAGTGCAGCTTATGGATACGAAAATGGGCACAGGAATTCATCGAAGAGAGATGGCGTTACATTTCACAAGTAAGAAATATATTTTGTCGCTAATTCTACAACATTACTGTCCCTCGGGTTGGGTCCGGAAGATTCTTCCCCAGTATCCCTGCATGAATGAGGCCACTAAAAGGGGCCCATTTACCTCCAGTCTTTCTCTCCATGTCCTTTTCTCTTCTGTTCACACTCTCTTGTAGATATTTCCATGTTTCTTCCTGTCTTTATCAATTTGGACATTCAGTTTCATGGCGTGGATAGTTTAAGGACTTCTCACACCATTTCAACACCATTACTTCGATGTAAAACAGCTTCATCACTCTCATTTCAACGTTAATACCACACCATCTCTTACCTTTCTGGCATTACCTTTCTCTGCCTTAGTGCCGTAAAGAGTAAATTCTGCACTGCAGCAACCTATGGCGTTGTTTTATACACATTGGCTAAATATACTCCAAATAATTCGTTGAACTAGGCCGAGAAAAAAGTCACAATTCATACGTTTTTGTATTATAAGCGACAAGTGTAAGTTTTTCAGTATGGAGCCCAAAATCACGCTCTCGCAGCGGAGATAGCGTCTTCATCCTATAGTGCTCAGTGGTGTGTGGATACCGTGGGTGGTTGGGTGCGTGGATAGGCAAGCGGTTTGAAGTGGTCAGGGTGGAGCGTAAACTGGCAGGATGGGTGGCGTGAATGGCGTGTGTGGGCAGTGTAGGTGTGGTGGGTGGGAATGGTGGGTAGGCAGGGTTGGGTGGGTGGGTGGGATGGGCCGGTGTGTGGGGGAAAACAGGTCTCTGTGAGGAAAACTGGTTCATGGGGGCAAACAGGTCCATGAGGAAACTAGGTCCATGGGGAAAAAAAAAATAGGTACATAGAGTTAAAAAAAAAGAAGTCCATGACAAAAATATGTCCATGGGGAAAACAGGTTCATTGTGAGATTATCTTCATGGTAACAATAGGTCCGTTGAGGAAAATAGGCCTGAGGGAGATAATTGGTCTGTCAGCCTATCTGTAGTCACACACGTTAAAGCTATAAGGGATAGCCACAAACAAATCGCCTCCATGTCACTTTGTCCTCTGTCATCAGGCTGCCCTCTGTGTAACCCACACCCCCTTCTCTCATATATATCTCTCTGCTCCATCCCTCCATCTTATTCTCTGTCTCCTTCGCCCCTCTTGCCCCTTATCATACTTACATACCCTTGAAGTCAGACTCGTTCTGCTCCCTCTCCACGTGGCCAAACAATGTCAGATCATTTCCTCTTAGCTTTCAGTCACAACCACATCAATACCACCAGTAGAGTGCGCTTTGTGAGCGTGACGAGCGAGCGAGCGTCTGTACATATGCCTATCATCGTATTTTCATCTTGATGTAAACTTTCCACATTTCTGATGGCAGAGTTGAACAATAGCAGAAGAATAATTGAACTAAAATATTAATTAACTTTCTCAAGTTTTTTCTCTCTTAAACACACCCTTGCTGATTTCACCCCCTAACCATAGAAAAAACGTTCATGTAAAATTATGAGCGTAATATCCGATGTTTAATTGTTAGAATTCATGCAAGAAGCATACTTTTACAACAGGAAATCTTCCATTCGATTTCATATTAGAACATGTCAACTGAAGCCCTAGGTACATTTCCATGGATAGCTTGGATTCCAAGGGGTTTCTTTGGTCTCATGAGTAAATATATAGCTAAAAACAAAATTTATTGAATGTATCTATTACCTGCTGAAAGAGTCTTATCTCTGTCTCACATAATAGAAAAGTTATTAGCCTCTGAACACCATCGTGGTTGGCCTGTGTCGTGTCAGGCTGGGCTGGGTTATGTCGGGCCGCTCATTTTTCAGCTAAACATAAACATCGTTTCGCTACACTTGCTCACTGGTTCATAACAACGCTCCTTCATTTCCTCATTGGTCAGTCTGTTTCTCCACATAACTCCGCATTCTTTTCTCGAATAAGTCATTTCCACTTCTCTCACTCTTGACCTGTGTCCTTCCAAAAGGGTCCAAGCTTCACTTCCATAGCTCAAAGTAGGATCATAATACTGTCCCATAGCATCTTTTTAACTTCCATGTTCACGTCCCTATTATTTATCACTGTTTCAACGAACCAGCAACAAATTTTCCCTGCTGTACCCTTTCGAGCACATCATCATATAAACGTCCATCCTTACTCATTACACTACCTACATACTTGACGGCACTCACATTCTCCATTTCCTAACCATCCAGCCTCGCCATGCATTCTGTGCTTTCATTTCTACCGAAGACCATAGCTTTATTCTTAGCTAAATTCACTTTTAGATTTCGCTTCCTACACACATTGCCAGATTCATTCATCAAGCTTTGCAACTTCCATTTGTCTTCATTTGTCAATATGGTATCATCAGAAAACAACAGCACAGGCAGTTTCCAAACCCTACCCTCACTCAGTAAGGACAAGCCAGCATCCACTGCCCTATGTTGTATATCTTTTAAAATGTCATCCATATAATAACGTACAACCGCGTAGACATGATGCACCCATATTTCAGTCCAACATTCAAAAAAAAAGAAATTATTAGATTCATTCTCTATGCGCATCGTTACTGTAGCACCCTCATACAAACTCTTGACAGCAAATCAGGCGCTGAGTTCATTACCGGACTAAGCGCCAAAACTACAAAATGCCAGAAAATGTGTTTAAAGTCTGGCAACTTTAAAACTTTGGTATCTCGGTAACTGCTTGAGTTATTTTGATATGTGTTTTTTTTTAAGTGTAGCTTATGGTATTTCCTTTATTGCAATAACTTCTATTTTGCGCTATCTGTCATTAATCATGATGATATCGTGTGAAGAAGGATAATTTTGCCCCCCATTGCCTAACCGATCGGCTAAGAAAATATTCTGATCCTACTACCAACTACAGAAATGCATCATAAGAGGCCAATAATATATTAGCATAATGTCCCAGGAGTGTCATACTGTGGAATAAAATCAAAGTTCTATGACATAAATATTATTATTTTCACAATAATAACAGTTTAAAGGTCGGAAACTTTGCGTGTTTTTCTCGGAGTTTTTGCCACCAATAAACACGAGCCACATCACAAAACATCAAGAAAAACATTAAAAATTATTATATTGCTGATAATGATAAAAAAGTAAGACAGCATTCAATGTATGAGGACATTATTAGAACACCCCTGTAACCTGGATGATAAAAAAAAAAAGAACCCATAACCTGAAAAAAAAAAATAAAAAAAACACAGTTACGAGTACCAGTAACTTCACAAACACAATGGCAATATTAATAATAGCAATAATGGTTAAAAAACATTATAATAATAATGAGACAGCACTCACAAGGCAGGTGAGAGAACAATACTGTCTCTTCTCTTCCCTCCAAAGCTGCTGGTGGGAGTAGTATCAGGCATCAGCTTATTGGCTAGCTGCAGTGCAACCCAACTATCTGATTGGCCAGCTTCAAGGGGGGTAGGGTAGCCTGGTAATGCTCTCACATTCACTTCAACAAAAGGGGGGAGTCAACATAAGGAACATAGGACAGGCTGAACTCATAGGAAAAGCGACCATACAGCTGGCGGAAGTCTGGACCCAGTCGCCTGCCTTGAGCACTAGTGCGGAACAGGACTTTTTTTTTTTTTTTTTTTTTTTGCTGTGTGGCACGACAGCGCAACACACGTCTACTCAGCCAGGAGTTTGACCCCTTTGTAGGTTGTTTCTCAGCACTTTTTTACTTCTGGCGTATAAAGGGATGGTTTAGCTGTTTGGTGCATGTAGGTGCTTGGCGGCCATTTTAGCGCTTAGCCCGGTAATGAACTCAGCACCTCAAATACTATAGTTGTGGCGCACTACTCTGAGGTTGTCATTATCGTGCCCTGGCAACTAGCCGTCAACAGTGCTCCTAGTTTCGTGTATAATATATGCTTGTGATTCGTTTATAACATGTTCGTGTATAATAATATTCATGTATACTATATTAGGTTATAATAATATGATTAGTGTATAATATGATACGAAATTGGACGCACTGTTGACAGGTAGGTTGCCAGGGTACGATAATGGCAACCTCAGAGTCGTGCGCCGCGACTACAGCTTCCAATCGACTCCTAATAGCTTCCCATCGACTCCATGTATTTTCAATACCTTTCACATTCTTGTCTATCAACTTCGTCACATGCTTTTTCCAAAACCATGAAGGCAGCATACAACTTTTTTCCTTTTTCTAAATGCTCTTCCATTAAATATCTGAGAACGAATATCTGATCTACACGACTCCTTCACTTTCAAAAACCCCATTGTTCACTGCAACTATTATAGTTCCTCGGTTATCTCCCCATCTTTATCGATAAGTAGCCTACCATTTATAGTTACTATTGCACTGAGAAGAGAAATACTAGTACCCCTATGACTCACACATTTCTCTTTTCCATTTTCCTTTGTAAAAGGAAACATTTACACTTGACTTCCAATCCTCCCTTACCTGACCCCCAGGCCATTCTACTCTTCCTCTAAATCCAGTCTGTCACTGTTTCCTCTGTATTTCAACGTTTCGTCGTACACTCAATCAATTCCTGGGACTTTCTTCATTTTGACTGTTTTCAGTGCTTCAGTTACTTCCATTCTATTGATCTCTTCCGTCTTCTCGCTTCTCTCCTATTCCCAGCCATTCCCCATGCATTCATACTTGCGCTACTTCCATTCTCTATATTCAGCAGCGCCTTGAAATGTTCTCTCCATCTGCTCACTTTCTCTCTCTTCTCCAGCAACATTCTGCCATATTATTTTTTCACCCTTCTCTTACTCTCCGTGTCACCTTGCCTTACTTTCTTCACCTCTTTCCAACACAGTTTCTCATATTCCCTCCATTATACACTCACATATCTTCCAAACTCCTTATGTACTATTTTCTTACTCTCTCATACTGGTTTCTTCATCTCATTCCTCTTCTCAACAGGCATTTCTCTTTTCCGTTTCTCTACATCCTTCATTACTCTACTTTCCATCCAGTCTCTGTATTCCTTCTTCGTCTTTTCTACAGTTCATTTCACCTCTTCATTCCACCATGCTGTTCCTTTCACCCCCACATGTCTTCTCTCCACCCTGCACACTACCTCAAACGCTGCACTAATTTCTTCTGTGAATATCTTACACGTATCTTCCACCTCATCCATATGCCCCAGATAACATATACCCACTCTCTCCACTTCTCTCATGTACTCCGCTTTATTTTTTCCTCCTCCAACCTTTCTTGTCTCTTTCGAGGAACTGCTTTCTCCTGTCTTTCTCTACTCCTGTTCACTCATGGCTTTTGCATCTCGATCTTTACCACCACAATGTAGTGGTCAGACAGTCCACTCCTCCAACCTCTATACATCCATGTTAATCACAAATCTTCTCATTCGATCATTCTGTCATTACCTTACGTGAATCCAACTCATCACCCATCCTCTTTATCACTTATTATGTGTACCTGTGGATCATCTAGTGCCAGAAGAGGGTATTGGCTATCACCAAGCCATTCCAAGCACAAACGTCCACCAGAGCACTACTGTTCTCATCGTCCACTTCAGTGGGTACACCCCACTGTCTAACTACCCCTTATTTTCCAGCACCTCACGCTTATTTATTCATACCTTCAGTGAGAAACACTCTTACTTCTCTCAGATTTTACCATGCATGTTTCCACATCTGCCTTATCTTTCACTCTAGGCGCTTGGCCCTCTGCTGAAGCATACACACAAACAGTAGCCAACACATGTATTCCTACTTTCATTCTGACTCATACAATCTTTGGACTTTCTGACTCCTACTCCTTTATGCTAGCCTTCACCTCTTGCATACAGCAATGCAAACATCTTTTACTCTCTCATTCTCCTCAACTCCAGTACATTGTTATGCAGTCCATACTTCCATTCTCTTGCGCACTCACCCCACCATTTGGTGTCGGTCAGTCCACATATATTGACATTTGCCTCCTCAAGTACCTGTAAAATCTCTTTTTCTTCCATCTCACCATTCGCACCTCACATATTCCACTCTGCCATCTTTAATGTGTCCCTTGTCTGACCTTTGGTCGTCAGTTGTTGGTCCATCCGGGTTTCAGGCTTGGTGCTTCTTTTTCAGTTTGCTGTTTCACAGGGCGGGACAGTAGCCCTCGGTAAATCCAATTTATCGCCCTAACACGTTGGGAACATGTAGCTTTGGTAGTAAGATTGCTACCCAGCGCAGAAAATATTTTCCTGATTTGCAGGAAGCCATTTGATTTTCCACTCAGTGTAAACTTACTTCAGATTAACCGCACACCGAGTAAGTGAATGATGGACTTCCCCATCCACCATAAATGTGTCAGTGGAAGAAAATGAGGCCATTGGGTGATAATAGGTGCATAAAGGAAAATGGGTGATTGTGGAAATGACCCATTGGGGTTGTAGCTGGAGACTGGCTTACGTACTCGTAAGTCTACAATTACAGCTGGGATGCTAGGCGTGAGATGGTCATGTAAGATAGGAGTAAGATGTTCAGGCACAACTAGATAGCCCAAGCTTCCTGCTGAGAAAGTCCAGGGCGAGAAGGTGCACTGGGAAGGTGGATTGTGATGGTCTGATGAAGTGAATGTTATATGACCTGGTATCGGTAGACAACCTAAGCTCTCAGTGGGAGAAAATGGCTGGGGACATCTCTGTCCAGTGGGGACAGATGTTAAAATCCTGAAGTTGAAATGACCTCTCTCTTTAGGTTGTGGTGGTTCCTCTTTCTGAGGTGATAATTGTATGATACCCTGGTGGGCCAGCTGAGATAGCCAAGAGATGACCCTATGGTGTAGGTATGAGACTGCCTGGTCAAGTAGGCATGAAAGAATCATGTGTAGGTGGATGGCCTGAGCTCACAGAATGAGGTCGCTATGAGACAAATGGGTGTGAGACTGTACGGTGTGTGGTTATCACCTAGAGTGTCTCTCTCCTGGTAGTAGATTCACGGAGATACAAAGCCTCTGGTAAGGTAAAAGCTTTAGTTGTTCACCTACCCAGGCATTTATTTTACCATCGTGTACGTGAAACTTACATATGATTACATTAGAACACTTCAGACCTTATGGTAAATCCTCTTGTAACGAGATCAGCAAGGACTTAATAATAGGAATACTCAACATTATCGCAATTTTGGCTACACTTTTATTTGTCACATTCAGTTATTTAAACTGGCGTCATACTTGCAACCAGAGTTTACCGTAAATACTTACTGAGCCAGAAAACGTTTTCCCCACACTCCCGATTACGACTGTATGCGGCAAGCGAATACCCAAATGACTCCACAATACAAACTTCTGATACAAATACCATCATTTGTGTGTGGCAACAAATATATATATATATATATATATATATATATATATATATAGAGAGAGAGAGAGAGAGAGAGAGAGAGAGAGAGAGAGATTGTATGTCTATCTATCTATCTATCTATCTATCTGTTTAGTAATTTACGGAGGTCTCCGGTCGACGATAAAAAGCCAGAAATGAGTCATAATTTGGGAACCGGTGGCCCGGTTGGACTGGAAGTTGTTTTACTTTTCATGTTAAGTTGGAGCATTTTAACGATACCGTGTTCCAACAAAAAATGCCCTACGTTGTGCTGTTTTTGCTGTTACGGTAACAAACCAACCAACCAACATTATATATATATATGTATATATATATATATATATATATATATATATATAATATATAATATATATATATATGTATATATATATAGGGGAGTCGGTGGCTGAATCAGTAGAGAGGCGGCCTGCAGTCCTCATGGACCCAGGTTCGAATCCCGGCTGGGGCAGGAAACAGCTTAACGATTTGAAGTTCATAAAAGCAGACTTCTTGACCTACCAGATGACCCGCCGACTTGTAAAAGTACCCTCGCTAAAACCAGTACACCAGTCCTGTATTAGACAACCCTAGCATGTATTCAGCATGGACGGTGGGTGTTAGCGCCGAAGTGGTGACATGTGGAGGTGTAGGAGGATTTCTGGGCTTTGGGATGGGCTACTGCCCCCGAGATATAGGCCCTGGAGCCTTTATATATATATATATATATATATATATATATATATATATATATTATATTTTTATATTGTACAAGGATTTATTCACCCATATATGGAGTATGGCCCACACTTGTTGGATTCTTACCTTGCACAATACTTTTAACCCTTACACCGCGGGCATGTTTACCAATGTTTTGCGTGTCCCGCGGGGTTATTCGGGCTCCGACAGACTCTCAAAAAATATTTGCCAAAAATCAGTTATTAGTCCTAGAATATTAAAATTACATATGCTTATGGCACATACCTTCAGCTTTCTCCTGGAATGTTTGCTGAGCCTTCGTCTGTTACCGTAGGACTTGTGGAGACCTCTGAAGTTGGGTAACGAAGTCTCCACTTTACACTTCCCGACAACCCGTAATATGATTACCACAGCCAGATATTAACACTATAAACACTACTCTATGATTATCAAGTAGTTTGGGATCCATACTCCAAAAAAAAAAAAACACTGTGAAAGCAATGAAAATTACGAGCGCGTATGACCTTCGCACTTGTGCTAGTTCGCTCTTGGTACTCTGTCATTTATTATTCATAAAACCCCTCACACTTTATATTTCTATTACTATATAACACTTATATATATCTGGAGCTTTTATCCATAAGTTTCCTTCAGTAGTATTAGTTTATTGTCACTGAAGTCATTCAATTTTTCATTCAGTAAAATACGTAGAGAGCCACGGATTCACTTTCACTGTTATAACATAAAGTATTTGTACTCATATTCTTATATTACTAATTACTTACATTACTATTTACATTTTCCATTGTATTTTCAATATATACACTTCTGTTTTACTTACACTATGTTATTCACTGTCATTTTCAGTAAGATAAAACTATAATACACTGTTCAATCATATGTACTGAACATCCATTGCTTTCACTTGCTATTTACACATTATTTACACATTATTTCCACATTACTCTCCTTTCCCACTTGCACTTTTAGAACTGCTTCTGGCTGTGGTTATCAAAGAAGCAGGTAACACAGAGGGGAACCTGGCACTCAGCGCACTGTCAAGAGGTGCGATTGAGCTCAGGTGTGCGTCAGGTGGTCTGTGCACACAACTGGCACCTGCGGATCGCAGCCTTCCTTTTGCCTGTGGCAGGCATTAGCACCAGTCTGTGCCGATCCATATACACCCTCTGCTCAAGTCGGTCGGGAAGTGTTACTGGATGGCGCCTTGGAGTTGCTGCTGTCACCCTACCATATCTTTCCAGCAGCTGCTGAACACAAGTCCTGGCGAACAACCTCAGGGAGAAGGACTTGGGTGGCTTGACCTTCATCTTGTACAGGATGAAGGCGTTCAGCATCGTCATATCTATGAGATGGAGAAAAACTTTCCTGTTCCACCTAGTATTCTTCCTGAGGCAGTCGATCTCACCAATCATGTCGGACTTGTCCACCAGCCGCATGGTGATATTGTTGTCTAACACAACATCAGGTTTCATCACAGGTTCGCCTGTCCTACGGTCGACTTCCCACTGTCTCTCATTTCCCCCTTATGTACGGTGGTGAGCATGTGCACAACCCTCTTGTCATGCCACCGTATTGCCAGCATCTTCTCAGACTTGCGAAGGTGCACGTCTCCTCACTGCGAGGTTCCTGCCTCTGTGAATTTAGGGAAGTGGGCACGATTACTTTTCACAGTGCCGCAGGAGCCAATGCCGTGCTCTGAAAGGTATTTGGCAAGTTTCGGTGCTGTATAATAGTTGTCTGTATACAGCACATGATTCCCACCAAAATACTTTTCAAGGAGCACTTTCACTACACAGCCTGAGAAGCCAAGGGGGTGTGTTTTATCCAGATCGACAGTGCTGGCTGAATAAATGATGAAGTCAAGGATGTACCCCGTCTTACAGTCGCACAGTACAAAGAACTTGATTCCAAAGCGATGGCGTTTGCTCGGAATGTACTGTACAAACCGAAGACGTCCTCTGAACAAAACCAAGGATTCGTCAATGACAACCATCTGAAAGGGGTGGAAAAATGACATAAACTTATCCTTCATTCTGCTCAGAATCTCCCTGATCTTCCAGAGTGGGTCGGTTTGGGAAGGTACATCGTTGTCGGCAAAGTGCAGTATTTCCCATGATGTTCCGGAAGCGATCTCTGGCCATGTACTTATTGAAGGTGGGTGAGGGTAGTAAGGGGTCCATGGACCAGTATTCTTCCAACTCATGCTTCTTTGAGTGTGGCATGAGAAGCATGAGGGCAAAGAACACATACAGCTCCTGCACTCCCAGCATGGACCACTGTTGCATCTTGGCTGCACCTGTACCACTTGCAGCACGTTGTGATTCATACCTGTTGGTCTCATCACATATGTGCTGCATGGCTTCGTCATCTAGGAAGGCCAAAAGGAAGTCCACACACTCAGCATCATCGTCAAGAGTGAAGGCAGGCTGTACTCCTGAGGAACTCTCATCAAAAACTAAATGTTCTGGCACAAAATTGGACCCTTCCGTCCACGCGAAGGCATCCAGGATTCCCTGTCGTGGCGGTGTAGGATGGGTGAGGGTGGTGGGTGGCTGTAAGGGAGATTTACCCCGTTCAAGGTCACTCGCACTGACACTGAGTTGCCGTACAGCACTAGCAGCCCTTACTCTAGTAGCAACACTACTTTTACTGGTCCAGGATTTACCTCTTCCTCTACGGCCTGCCTTCACTGTTGATGCTGGTGGTGACTCCAACGATGAAGACTCCAGAGATAATTCAGCAGACGAAGAGGAAGAAATGAGTGAAGTGGGGAGGTGAATCAACTCGGGACTCATGGCGGGCTGGGTCACGCGGGGACATTGTTCTGGGGCTAACACTCCTCCTTTTCACTCCCTTCCCAAATTCCTTCCCTTGCTGCACTAACGGCTCCTTTCCCTTGGAGCTAGGGATAACTTTCGACACTGAAGCACTCGTACTAGCACTTTCTGGCACGATTTCCTCACCCAGCTCATCACACGATTCCCCCGAAGGGTCAAAATCACTATCCATCATCACCATTGACAATTTCGCTAGTTCACGTTCCACTGCAGAGTCCTTTCCTGCTTCCCTCACGACTTTTTCTGGGTGTAGAGGTCACGGGGCCCTTTGCAATGGGCTCAGAAGCGGCAGAAATGGCGGGGCGCGAGTGCGACATGTTTTGACCACAGCGGAGGACAAGGAACTAAATGCCGCGGCTTATCTGAGAAGGCAAGGGTTGACAATGACAATGAGGATGACAGCTGCTAACTTACATGCTAATAAATTATTGGTAGAAAATCTCACCAATACATAAAGAAATAGGTAGTTCCAGGTGAACGTAAATGTCACTTAGGCTTCTCCCTTCCTTACTGATATATATTTTTATTACAGACATAGATTACAAGGCATAATTCAAAGGGGAAATTACTATGGTAATGTAGCGAATGAATGCATGTGAGGTGTTGTCAGGTGATAATTAGCCAATTCCTGGTGTATACCACTATCACTTACCTTATTTTTTTTTGGTATATATTATTTTGTATAAGTATAGGGCATAGGGCTTATTTCAATGGATGAAATCTGTGGAAAAATCTGGGGGAGATTTGCTTAGCGCAGCGCGGCCTGGGAGGTGAGAGGACAGGGTAATGGAGGGGAGGTAGGGAGGAGAATCAGGAAGGGGGGAAAATCGCTAAAATGTCAACAATGGATGGGAGTACAGATGAGATTTGGAGTGCTGACTAGTGTTGGACATTGGCAGTACTGATAGATGATACAAGCCACCACTTGAAAGCCTAGGATAATTCAAAATAACACAGAATCACAAAAGTGACGCCCTGCAGTATGATCCATTGCGCCCGAGCGTCACAAAAGTGACGCCCCGCGGTTAAGAGGTTAAATAGGGTACAGTCAACGGCTTTTTGTCTCATCAGCTCTCATTCTTTCACTGACTCCATCAGCATCGCTCTGTGAAGCAGTGCTCTCTCTCTCTCTCTCTCTCTCTCTCTCTCTCTCCTATTGTTAGTACCCTGGCCTCTGTTCTTCTGAGTCCTCTGTTTGCATTCCTGCACATGATGGTGGGCACTAATTGTTTTATCTTTTTTTTTTTTTTTTTTTTTTTTTTTTTTTTTTTTTTTAAGGGTAACGTGCCCTTGAGGTGGAGTCAGGATTCCGGGGGATTGAACGGTGACGGGATGAGTGTGTCGACTATTTATTTGGGCATTCTGTTGTTTAGTTCTCTCTCAGTTATGTTTTTCTCTTTCCTTGTTTTCTGGAGATACCTCACCAAATCTTTGGGTGAGGAAACGAGACTGGATGATGATAATGGTAATGATGATTATGATTTATTTTTTTGTTTTGTTCGTGGTCCGTTGCACCAACTTGAACCTACACCAGCTGAGTGTTCACTGTTATAAAATCAGCCACCCGCTACTGATTTTTGTACGATTTTTATACATGGAGCTTTTCCCCTTGTCTATGATTGCCTGAACGCAATTTCAGTGCGCAAACGTGTTCTGCTCCCCACACTGCTGAGTGTGGTCAGCTACTGGGTGGTTGGCCACACTCCAAACTCACGGTAGTACCGCACTGTAGGCTAATTCCAAACAACAATGGTACTTACCCGTTTCTGTTGTGCCGGTTCTTTACAGGAAGCCAAAGTAATGCCCATAATTCATGCTGAATTAGTGTGGCGTTGTTTTCCTATTCACTTTCCAAAGTTAATAATTATAGAGGAACATAGCACCTTTAGTAAACTCTATGTACCAGTACCTTGAGTAAACAAAAGCCTAATATCAACCATGTTCCCCACAGCACACAACAGGTAGGACCCTCATTGAGGTGAGGTCCGAGGGAGTGGTGGAGGTGGGAGAACAAGAGTATCAGCTGTTGGCACATTCTGATGACACTTACTCTAGTAGCAACACTACTTTTACTGGTCCAGGATTTACCTCTTCCTCTACGGCCTGCCTTCACTGTTGATGCTGGTGGTGACTCCAACGATGAAGACTCCAGAGATAATTCAGCAGACGAAGAGGAAGAAATGAGTGAAGTGGGGAGGTGAATCAACTCGGGACTCATGGCGGGCTGGGTCACGCGGGGACATTGTTCTGGGGCTAACACTCCTCCTTTTCACTCCCTTCCCAAATTCCTCCCCTTGCTGCACTAACGGCTCCTTTCTCTTGGAGCTAGGGATAACTTTCGAAACTGAAGCATTCGTACTAGCACTTTCTGGCACGATTTCCTCACCCGACTCATCACACGATTCCCCGAAGGGTCAAAATCACTATCCATCATCACCATTGACAATTCCACTAGTTCACGTTCCACTGCAGAGTCCTTTCCTGCTTCCCTCACGACTTTTTCTGGGTGTAGAGGTCACGGGGCCCTTTGCAATGGGCTCAGAAGCGGCAGAAATGGCGGGGCGCGAGTGCGACATGTTTTGACCACAGCGGAGGACAAGGAACTAAATGCCGCGGCTTATCTGAGAAGGCAAGGGTTGACAATGACAATGAGGATGACAGCTGCTAACTTACATGCTAATAAATTATTGGTAGAAAATCTCACCAATACATAAAGAAATAGGTAGTTCCAGGTGAACGTAAATGTCACTTAGGCTTCTCCCTTCCTTACTGATATATATTTTTATTACAGACATAGATTACAAGGCATAATTCAAAGGGGAAATTACTATGGTAATGTAGCGAATGAATGCATGTGAGGTGTTGTCAGGTGATAATTAGCCAATTCCTGGTGTATACCACTATCACTTACCTTATTTTTTTTTGGTATATATTATTTTGTATAAGTATAGGGCATAGGGCTTATTTCAATGGATGAAATCTGTGGAAAAATCTGGGGGAGATTTGCTTAGCGCAGCGCGGCCTGGGAGGTGAGAGGACAGGGTAATGGAGGGGAGGTAGGGAGGAGAATCAGGAAGGGGGGAAAATCGCTAAAATGTCAACAATGGATGGGAGTACAGATGAGATTTGGAGTGCTGACTAGTGTTGGACATTGGCAGTACTGATAGATGATACAAGCCACCACTTGAAAGCCTAGGATAATTCAAAATAACACAGAATCACAAAAGTGACGCCCTGCAGTATGATCCATTGCGCCCGAGCGTCACAAAAGTGACGCCCCGCGGTTAAGAGGTTAAATAGGGTACAGTCAACGGCTTTTTGTCTCATCAGCTCTCATTCTTTCACTGACTCCATCAGCATCGCTCTGTGAAGCAGTGCTCTCTCTCTCTCTCTCTCTCTCTCTCTCTCTCCTATTGTTAGTACCCTGGCCTCTGTTCTTCTGAGTCCTCTGTTTGCATTCCTGCACATGATGGTGGGCACTAATTGTAGTATCTTTTTTTTTTTTTTTTTTTTTTTTTTTAAGGGTAACATGCCCTTGAGGTGGAGTCAGGATTCCGGGGGGATTGAACGGTGACTGGATGAGTGTGTCGACTATTTATTTGGGCATTCTGTTGCTTAGTTCTCTCTCAGTTGTTTTTCTCTTTCCTTGTTTTCTGGAGATACCTCACCAAATCTTTGGGTGAGGAAACGAGACTGGATGATGATAATGGTAATGATGATTATGATTTATTTTTTTGTTTTGTTCGTGGTCCGTTGCACCAACTTGAACCTACACCAGCTGAGTGTTCACTGTTATAAAATCAGCCACCCGCTACTGATTTTTGTACGATTTTTATACATGGAGCTTTTCCCCTTGTCTATGATTGCCTGAACGCAATTTCAGTGCGCAAACGTGTTCTGCTCCCCACACTGCTGAGTGTGGTCAGCTACTGGGTGGTTGGCCACACTCCAAACTCACGGTAGTACCGCACTGTAGGCTAATTCCAAACAACAATGGTACTTACCCGTTTCTGTTGTGCCGGTTCTTTACAGGAAGCCAAAGTAATGCCCATAATTCATGCTGAATTAGTGTGGCGTTGTTTTCCTATTCACTTTCCAAAGTTAATAATTATAGAGGAACATAGCACCTTTAGTAAACTCTATGTACCAGTACCTTGAGTAAACAAAAGCCTAATATCAACCATGTTCCCCACAGCACACAACAGGTAGGACCCTCATTGAGGTGAGGTCCGAGGGAGTGGTGGAGGTGGGAGAACAAGAGTATCAGCTGTTGGCACATTCTGATGACACTTACTCTAGTAGCAACACTACTTTTACTGGTCCAGGATTTACCTCTTCCTCTACGGCCTGCCTTCACTGTTGATGCTGGTGGTGACTCCAACGATGAAGACTCCAGAGATAATTCAGCAGACGAAGAGGAAGAAATGAGTGAAGTGGGGAGGTGAATCAACTCGGGACTCATGGCGGGCTGGGTCACGCGGGGACATTGTTCTGGGGCTAACACTCCTCCTTTTCACTCCCTTCCCAAATTCCTTCCCTTGCTGCACTAACGGCTCCTTTCCCTTGGAGCTAGGGATAACTTTCGACACTGAAGCACTCGTACTAGCACTTTCTGGCACGATTTCCTCACCCAGCTCATCACACGATTCCCCCGAAGGGTCAAAATCACTATCCATCATCACCATTGACAATTTCGCTAGTTCACGTTCCACTGCAGAGTCCTTTCCTGCTTCCCTCACGACTTTTCTGGGTGTAGAGGTCACGGGGCCCTTTGCAATGGGCTCAGAAGCGGCAGAAATGGCGGGGCGCGAGTGCGACATGTTTTGACCACAGCGGAGGACAAGGAACTAAATGCCGCGGCTTATCTGAGAAGGCAAGGGTTGACAATGACAATGAGGATGACAGCTGCTAACTTACATGCTAATAAATTATTGGTAGAAAATCTCACCAATACATAAAGAAATAGGTAGTTCCAGGTGAACGTAAATGTCACTTAGGCTTCTCCCTTCCTTACTGATATATATTTTTATTACAGACATAGATTACAAGGCATAATTCAAAGGGGAAATTACTATGGTAATGTAGCGAATGAATGCATGTGAGGTGTTGTCAGGTGATAATTAGCCAATTCCTGGTGTATACCACTATCACTTACCTTATTATTTTTGGTATATATTATTTTGTATAAGTATAGGGCATAGGGCTTATTTCAATGGATGAAATCTGTGGAAAAATCCGGGGAAGATTTGCTTAGCGCAGCGCGGCCTGGGAGGTGAGAGGACAGGGTAATGGAGGGGAGGTAGGGAGGAGAATCAGGAAGGGGGGAAAATCGCTAAAATGTCAACAATGGATGGGAGTACAGATGAGATTTGGAGTGCTGACTAGTGTTGGACATTGGCAGTACTGATAGATGATACAAGCCACCACTTGAAAGCCTAGGATAATTCAAAATAACACAGAATCACAAAAGTGACGCCCTGCAGTATGATCCATTGCGCCCGAGCGTCACAAAAGTGACGCCCCGCGGTTAAGAGGTTAAATAGGGTACAGTCAACGGCTTTTTGTCTCATCAGCTCTCATTCTTTCACTGACTCCATCAGCATCGCTCTGTGAAGCAGTGCTCTCTCTCTCTCTCTCTCTCTCTCTCTCTCTCTCTCCTATTGTTAGTACCCTGGCCTCTGTTCTTCTGAGTCCTCTGTTTGCATTCCTGCACATGATGGTGGGCACTAATTGTAGTATCTTTTTTTTTTTTTTTTTTTTTTTTTTTTTTAGGGTAAAATGCCCCTTGAGGTGGAGTCAGGATTCCGGGGGGATTGAACGGTGACTGGATGAGTGTGTCGACTATTTATTTGGGCATTCTGTTGCTTAGTTCTCTCTCAGTTATGTTTTTCTCTTTCCTTGTTTTCTGGAGATACCTCACCAAATCTTTGGGTGAGGAAACGAGACTGGATGATGATAATGGTAATGATGATTATGATTTATTTTTTTGTTTTGTTCGTGGTCCGTTGCACCAACTTGAACCTACACCAGCTGAGTGTTCACTGTTATAAAATCAGCCACCCGCTACTGATTTTTGTACGATTTTTATACATGGAGCTTTTCCCCTTGTCTATGATTGCCTGAACGCAATTTCAGTGCACAAACGTGTTCTGCTCCCCACACTGCTGAGTGTGGTCAGCTACTGGGTGGTTGGCCACACTCCAAACTCACGGTAGTACCGCACTGTAGGCTAATTCCAAACAACAATGGTACTTACCCGTTTCTGTTGTGCCGGTTCTTTACAGGAAGCCAAAGTAATGCCCATAATTCATGCTGAATTAGTGTGGCGTTGTTTTCCTATTCACTTTCCAAAGTTAATAATTATAGAGGAACATAGCACCTTTAGTAAACTCTATGTACCAGTACCTTGAGTAAACAAAAGCCTAATATCAACCATGTTCCCCACAGCACACAACAGGTAGGACCCTCATTGAGGTGAGGTCCGAGGGAGTGGTGGAGGTGGGAGAACAAGAGTATCAGCTGTTGGCACATTCTGATGACACTTACTCTAGTAGCAACACTACTTTTACTGGTCCAGGATTTACCTCTTCCTCTACGGCCTGCCTTCACTGTTGATGCTGGTGGTGACTCCAACGATGAAGACTCCAGAGATAATTCAGCAGACGAAGAGGAAGAAATGAGTGAAGTGGGGAGGTGAATCAACTCGGGACTCATGGCGGGCTGGGTCACGCGGGGACATTGTTCTGGGGCTAACACTCCTCCTTTTCACTCCCTTCCCAAATTCCTTCCCTTGCTGCACTAACGGCTCCTTTCCCTTGGAGCTAGGGATAACTTTCGACACTGAAGCACTCGTACTAGCACTTTCTGGCACGATTTCCTCACCCAGCTCATCACACGATTCCCCCGAAGGGTCAAAATCACTATCCATCATCACCATTGACAATTTCGCTAGTTCACGTTCCACTGCAGAGTCCTTTCCTGCTTCCCTCACGACTTTTTCTGGGTGTAGAGGTCACGGGGCCCTTTGCAATGGGCTCAGAAGCGGCAGAAATGGCGGGGCGCGAGTGCGACATGTTTTGACCACAGCGGAGGACAAGGAACTAAATGCCGCGGCTTATCTGAGAAGGCAAGGGTTGACAATGACAATGAGGATGACAGCTGCTAACTTACATGCTAATAAATTATTGGTAGAAAATCTCACCAATACATAAAGAAATAGGTAGTTCCAGGTGAACGTAAATGTCACTTAGGCTTCTCCCTTCCTTACTGATATATATTTTTATTACAGACATAGATTACAAGGCATAATTCAAAGGGGAAATTACTATGGTAATGTAGCGAATGAATGCATGTGAGGTGTTGTCAGGTGATAATTAGCCAATTCCTGGTGTATACCACTATCACTTACCTTATTTTTTTTTGGTATATATTATTTTGTATAAGTATAGGGCATAGGGCTTATTTCAATGGATGAAATCTGTGGAAAAATCTGGGGGAGATTTGCTTAGCGCAGCGCGGCCTGGGAGGTGAGAGGACAGGGTAATGGAGGGGAGGTAGGGAGGAGAATCAGGAAGGGGGGAAAATCGCTAAAATGTCAACAATGGATGGGAGTACAGATGAGATTTGGAGTGCTGACTAGTGTTGGACATTGGCAGTACTGATAGATGATACAAGCCACCACTTGAAAGCCTAGGATAATTCAAAATAACACAGAATCACAAAAGTGACGCCCTGCAGTATGATCCATTGCGCCCGAGCGTCACAAAAGTGACGCCCCGCGGTTAAGAGGTTAAATAGGGTACAGTCAACGGCTTTTTGTCTCATCAGCTCTCATTCTTTCACTGACTCCATCAGCATCGCTCTGTGAAGCAGTGCTCTCTCTCTCTCTCTCTCTCTCTCTCTCTCTCTCTCTCTCTCTCTCTCCTATTGTTAGTACCCTGGCCTCTGTTCTTCTGAGTCCTCTGTTTGCATTCCTGCACATGATGGTGGGCACTAATTGTAGTATCTTTTTTTTTTTTTTTTTTTTTTTTTTTTTAAGGGTAACATGCCCTTGAGGTGGAGTCAGGATTCCGGGGGGATTGAACGGTGACTGGATGAGTGTGTCGACTATTTATTTGGGCATTCTGTTGCTTAGTTCTCTCTCAGTTATGTTTTTCTCTTTCCTTGTTTTCTGGAGATACCTCACCAAATCTTTGGGTGAGGAAACGAGACTGGATGATGATAATGGTAATGATGATTATGATTTATTTTTTTGTTTTGTTCGTGGTCCGTTGCACCAACTTGAACCTACACCAGCTGAGTGTTCACTGTTATAAAATCAGCCACCCGCTACTGATTTTTGTACGATTTTTATACATGGAGCTTTTCCCCTTGTCTATGATTGCCTGAACGCAATTTCAGTGCGCAAACGTGTTCTGCTCCCCACACTGCTGAGTGTGGTCAGCTACTGGGTGGTTGGCCACACTCCAAACTCACGGTAGTACCGCACTGTAGGCTAATTCCAAACAACAATGGTACTTACCCGTTTCTGTTGTGCCGGTTCTTTACAGGAAGCCAAAGTAATGCCCATAATTCATGCTGAATTAGTGTGGCGTTTTCCTATTCACTTTCCAAAGTTAATAATTACAGAGGAACATAGCACCTTGAGTAAACTCTATGTACCAGTACCTTGAGTAAACAAAAGCCTAATATCAACCATGTTCCCCACAGCACACAACAGGTAGGACCCTCATTGAGGTGAGGTCCGAGGGAGTGGTGGAGGTGGGAGAACAAGAGTATCAGCTGTTGGCACATTCTGATGACACTTCTGCCACCGCCGCCACCATCACTGCCACTGCCAGTACACAAATCTTCATCACCGGCGGCACCTCGGTCAGTTTCGGGGAGTGGGGATGGGGTTGAATCTTTGTCCCACTCTAACTCACATCTCGGTGGCTACGTGTACTGTACATCATACATTACTGTTATTTAAATAATATAATAATTCTGAAGATAAATCAGTTCCAATATGTCAGTGTAAAACGAATATTTAGTAGAGGTAGGCACAAATTTCAGAACACAGAGTACAGTAGTCTACAGAAATTTCTGACTACCGTGACTGCCCCTACAGGTGGTGTCTGTGTCGGTGCTGAAGCGACTGCCCTGGTGGAGTTGGTTGGCCGTGATAGCTGCCAGCGCTCTCATCCTTACCATTGTGGCTTCCGGTCTTGCCATGGTCAGTGACCGATATTTATCAGTTTTCATCCTTCATGTGTCTAAACCATTAGCCCATGCAACCTAACCTAACCTGACCCAACTTAACTTGATCTAACCTCACCTGACCACTAAGCAACTCTATGTCACTTCAACTCTCTTCCTGCAGGCTGGATTTTTCAAGAGGAAGAATATACCGGATGGGAGTACCAGTGACAACACCCAAAGCGGAAAAGGCGCCAAGCAAAGTCAAAACAATGAAGAGGAGGAGCCAACAGAAACCACTAAGATGTAAAGACCAGGATTTCCTATGTTTTGTGCCACACCGCTCTAGACATGTGGACTTCTTCAACCCTTTCAGCCCAACAACATACTTTCCATTATTATCTTATTACATGTTTAGTGTGGCCAATTGGTTGTTTATCCGAGTCGTCCGCCAGGGACTGGGTTAATGAAGGCCAATAGTTCCGTAATACCCCTGCAATCGATATCTCTCCTAAACCTGATATATCATCTATCAGCACTAAGATATAAATATACAAATTGTAAGCTTACTGATGTGGGTAACTGGATATGTCGACCACACAGCTGCAGAGACCAGCTAAATTTTTTATTTAAATAACAGAGCAGAGGAAGGAAAAACAAATAAAAAAATAATATAATATGTGGAGTTACCCCGAATGAATATTGGAAGATTTGAGAATCTTACTGAAAACAAATAAAAAAAATAATATAATATGTGCAGTTACCCCGGAATGAATATTGGAAGATTTGAGAATCTTATCGATAGTCTGACCATTTCATAAAACCCCTATTATGTCTTCAGAATCCAGTTTGAATAGACAGATCGGCAGTCAAGGGAAATATTTTCATCAAGAATCGCTGTAAACATCTTGTTTTCTTATATAACTCTTAAAATGTGACTTTAAAAATCTTACACAGTAGGAGAAAGATTATGTTACGATTTCATGTCCACAACTCCAGTCTGGCGTGTGTTGGGCAGGGTCATCTATTGGTGGTGAAAACAGTGTGTGTCTGGGTAGTTGTGAAAGAATCTTAATTGTCTCGTTCGTTCGATTGCCCGCCAGCATTTAATATGTGGCGTTGACTTGGGGGGGGGGGGGTTGATCATTGTTTTCAATTGTATACCCAGCAGTAAGGAAGGAGATGGCGCAGCTGACACGACGGGAGAAGAAAGAGAATAATAGGCCTGAGAATGTAGGAGTCAAACTTGCGTATGACTGGAAGAACCGTGTGACCCTCCCGTATATGGCGCTGTGATGATGTTACCAAGTTGAAACTATGCTCATGGAATATTGGTGGAGCAAAAGTTTAGTTACAGAATCCAGATATCCTTAGAGTTTTTGTTAAATTACGACAGTGTATGGATGCTGGAAGTGAACAAAAAAACAAAAATCAGAAAAGTGCTCCAGGCTTTAATGTGTTTTCTATGAAGTCAAACAATGGCCGCCACACACCACAGGAAAGGTGTGATGATGTTAAGTGTATGCTGTCAAGTTATATAACTCAAATCTCTTGTTGATACTAATGTTGAAGATATGATGAGATTAGGACTGTTATTATACCCAGATATAAGGTTGGGAGGGTTATACGTGACTAGATGGCTCACCTTATTATGAATAGGCTATAATTATATGGTGTACTGAATGCTTGTTTTCTTGACTATAGAAAACCATGCTCGTGTGGGCGTGCCTCGGATCGAAGCGGAGATGATGACTGTATATGACTGTGCCTGGGTGAAATGAAACCGTAAACAACCATGTACTAATACTGGTGAATATTTACAATAAGTGAAACTGTTGTGGCAAACTATTTAAAGGTTAATAGAAAAATCCTGAAAGGGGACTTGTCTTTTAAACGAAGTGAGATATGGAGTTCAGAAATTAATTTACATATAATGAAAAGGAGTTGCGTTCACTTAGTGAAAGAGGTATGTGCCAAACTGTTAAAGGTTCGGACCACGTACCGTTGCAGGTAACATTTAATACACAAGGAATGAATTACATGACCCCTGCAATGTTAATATAACCATCTGGGGACCTGGGTGTGTCTTGCCAAATGAATAGTAATTATCACTTAGAAAAAGTCCCAAGCATGATGTGGTGGATGTGGAAGACTTTAAAATTTTAGTGTGATGGAGGGCATGACACCAACACACCTCGAGACCAATGATTGTGTGAATATTGAGCATCCCATGAAAATTGTAAGGTTGTCGATTAAGTAACCCGGCGGTGTCTCAGACGGGGGGTGACGTACGGTACGACTTGGTATGAGAACCAGCCAAGGTGGAAGAGACTAGTTGACCCTATTGACTCAAAGCTGATGTGGAAATCCATTAAATGAAACGATAACACTGACTGAACGACGAATATGAACCAGAAGATGAACAGTTTAGAAAGCATAAAAAAAAAAAAAAAAGTTTAATCCGGCTCAGCAAACAATGACGCAGGATGTAGTTGACATAGTCTGCTCCGACAGTCCCAGTGCAAGATATTCCGTTTACATTGCAAGAGCTGGACAAGGTTTTTGAGGACATGGACAAATGCAAGCGTTATGTGGGTATACGCCCTTGTCTGATTTGTAACCTGCCAGTTTCTTAGTTTTGAATTCTTTTGAGTATCTTTTTAATGTTGTACTTTTTAACTTGTGTTATCCCGTTAAACTGTGTTATAAAAAGCTGCGTGTAATATTTAAAACTGGTGAAAAATTAGATTATGATAACTACAGAGGAAGAAGCATATATACTATATACTTTTTTTTAATAACAGAACGGAGGAAGGAAAAACTAATGAATAAAAAAAAAATCCATACACCAGATTACTGGTGTCCTCTGTTTATAAAATATCTGTAACAGTTAGATTTGAACAGCTGTAGGTTGAAATTTGGAGGGAAACAACTCTGGGGAAGTGAGTTCCAGAGAGATGCAGTTCGGGGAATGAAAGAATTCTGATAGGCAAAAGTTCTGCAATATGGCTGAGTGACACTCCAGTCATGAGCGCTACCAGATGCCCGTGTAGCACGAGGGAAGGCGTGGAGAGGTGGCACCATGGACACAACTTTGTCTGAGCATTTGCCATAAAAATATCTGTAAAATAATGCAAGGGAAGCAACATTCCTTCTTACTTGCAGGGGAGGTAGTTTATTTGCAATGGCAGGGTTGTTAATAATTCTAACAGCTTTGTTCTGAATTTTGTCTACTTGTTTTAATGCAACCTCTCCACATCCATTCCACAAGGGTGAGCAATATTCAAGCTGAGAGCACACATGACTCTTATAATTATAGCTAACTGCTCATCAGTGAAGAAGTTACGGACTCTGTACAATAATCCAAGTTTTCTTGAGGCCGTTTTAGCAAGTGATCTAACATGAGAGGTCCAGCTGAGGGCATTGTTAAGTGAGAAGCCAAAAACTTCAATACTTTTGGAGATGGGAATATTAGTAGCACTGAAGGTAATGTACAAATCTGGCAATATCTGTCTATTAGTAAATTGTATATATTTAGCTTTACTAGCATTAAATGAGACAAGGTTGTTTAGTCCTCATTCACTGATCGTAGATAGGTCTTGATTTATGAAGATGGCTGTACAGAGTTGAGAGGTAGAAATATTAGACTTTGTAAATGGGTGTCTGAGTGTTGAGTCATCTGCGTATGAGTGGATGGGATTGTGGGTGACAGATAAGAGATCATTAATATGAACCAGGAATAAGGTTGGCACCAGAACTGATTCCTACGGCACGCCGGCGTTAATTGAGTGAAAACTGGAACAGACATCATCCACCTTTACTCTAAAGGACACTAGCAAAAATGTGTGACGTACTGATCTTATACAGACTTAAATTATGGGCTAACAGACAAAAAATCAGACGGGTGTACGACAAGGACGAGGTTGTACAGAGTAGATTATCTAAACCGTGTGTGTCGTATTTAGCTTACAGCAAAGCTTATGATAGGGTCCCACGTAACATGCTACTTAGAGTCCTCAGATCATTAGGCTGCAGAAAGGTGATGTGAGCTGCAATCAAGGCCACTTATGAGTGTACTAGGAATGTGTTACGGTCTGCAGCAGTCACAATTACGGTGGGTTTGAGGAGAGGAGCACCATCTAACTGTATACTCGTATTCTTTAGTATCTCCATAGACCAAATTTAATGATACGGATGCTTTCAACGAATAATTGATGTAGTTGGGTTCTGAGGATGGTTGCACTGATTGCTGTTGATGGACGGCACGGCGATCCTAGCAACGTCACGTGAAATGTGTCTGATCTAATATGGTGATGGAATATAGTCAAGACTATAGAATGGTAATAAATTTTAAAGAACTAAATTCTTGTTGAAAATCGGTGATGATGGTGACGGAACCTCACTGTTAGGACGTGTGACTGAAATAAAGTATTCATGTAGTTATTTGTACCCAGGGGCTTGGTTCAGTGACGAAGCAATGACTTACACCGCACTGTCACTGCATGGAACATCAAATGAAGCAACAACCAATAAGTATGTTGTGTTCTGTGGCGTCAGTATTAATATGCTATACGAGTACGTTTACAAACAGAGTGTGTTTGCTGCAGTTGTAACTACTTACTACTGTATAGCTGTGAATCCTGATTTACAGATAACCCTGGATCAGTAACTGCAATTTACAACAAAACTATCAAATTTTTGTTGGGCGTGAGGGAGAACATAAACTTACTAGTATTTATATGCCTCATCGAGTCAGGAGTCCATCCACCACTATGTGACTGGAAAAAGAAGGCGAAGATTTCTTGAGTCATAATTTGAAGTGCTTGATGGAAAAAAAAAAAAGTTTTATTTTGTGTTTTAAATGTGCCGACAGACCAAAATGCCAGCTTATAGATTTATTAGAGATGCATTACTGTTTGATTGTGACGCCGATCCTTTAGACAGGATAAGCACACATACCAACGACAAACCAGTTAATGTTACACAACACATAACTTACAGAACCAACCTCAACCCCACCGTTAGTGTACACCAGACTTATAGAAACAGGGAGTTCATTCCATATTACAAGCATCAAGTGTTAACTAGATTACGTTTAATGATGTGTCATAACCTTACGATTGAGACGGGCAGGTGAAGCCGTACGCCAGCCGAAATGCGGTTGTGTACATGTACTGAGAGTGTAATACATGTTCTGTTTTAACTGTCCTCTCTTGGCTCCTTGTCATCCAGGGTTGGACTCTTCTGACATAAATGCATTGCATGGTGAGAATAGTAACATACCAAAAACATGTTGGTATGCTTATGAGGTATTAAAATTTTATGTGTAGTGTTGATTATAGCATCAAAATGCCAAGTATTTTTTGTAATGTTCTGTCATCCTTGTAGGCTTGGATCATTTAATATTTACAGGCCATTTGATTTTCAAAATTGTTAAATAATCCTAAAATACCAAGTACTGTCTTATCACAGCTGCCCCTGCATTATTAACGTAATGTACAGTCTCCAGCAAAAAAAGAGCCACCGGCTCGACGAGCAGGTTGGTATATGTGGCACCGCCACACCCCCAGTTTCATCCCACCGCCTCCCTGCCTTGTTCCCTCCATCCTCCCCACATCCAAGGGCAAGAGAGTAAAGTAATGCCTACTCGCATTGTCTCAACATCTCTTCCATCATCCATCTGTCTTGGGAAATAGTGGTTTTGTTATGATCACGAATAAAAACACATTACACAGTGTTTTACTCCACAAGATAGTTATTTATACACCACGATCTGAATGCAGGATGATATAAAATAGTAATATATTCGTATGATAGTGAGGTATGTAATCATACAATTTATCATTTTGACGGTTGTATCCAGTCAGTGTGTAATATTAAACAGTTGGAAGCTACAGGTAGATGTTTGTAGTGATCGGTGGTGTGTGTGGGGGGTAGCTGGCCGTCACACGTTGTGGTGGGGGTACAGGGAGGAGTTGGGCCCGGGGTCGACGGCTCTGCCCGGGGTGGATTGTGTGTGTGTGTGTGTGTGTGTGTGTGTGTGTGTGTGTGTGTGTGTGTGTGTGTGTGTGTGTATTTTCCACCAGTGCTCATAAACACGTCTTTATTATCACCATGAAGTGTGCATTACAATATTGTCCACTGTGCAATATAATAGTGATATTTATAGTTCAACGATACGGAAAATAAATATTTAATGATCATTACACAGTAAGACCTAATTTTCTAAATGTAATTCACTCAGATACCCAGTGCAGATTATAATGCATTAGAGTCTGAACGTAGCCTTTAACTTTGCAGGGTAAGTCAGGCTAGAACACCAGGTCTCTAGTAAAATATTCAGTATTATCACAATACCACATGTTATTGATATTGTAGGGCAACTGGAACAGGGCGATAGCAAAGATGGTGGATGGTCCTACTCGGTGTTGACAGGCCCTTATCACTCCCCCAGTTACCCACAACATGCCATTATCATATAAATCCAATGTCTGACCCCATTGTTTCATATAGTTTTAAAATGTGTTCTTAAATATACCGGTAGTCAGTTAGTCTTCCTTATTAAATATTTGCGTATCCAAAACCGTTTGTCCATATTAACATCCTTCCCTCTCTGAGGCAATTGACGTTTCGGCTGACGATAGCTAATGGGAAAAACCATGGTCACACAGAGACAGAGGAAAGTAGTAACAGACATACTGTAGGACACAAGTTGAAGAGCAAATAATCATAAGGTTAACCTGACCACTACGTCTATTATGTTGCTATAAGTAACACTGACCATTGTGAACTGTAACTCATCAAACCTTTGTTGATAACGTGCTCGTTGAAAACGAACAAACTGAATTATCTGTTGTACGGCATGATAATGTTGATTAGCGTAAGCTGCAATCGAGACAAGTTTGTTTGGTTACCATGCAGATCATCCATTCGGCCAATTTAGTTAATGGTTACTTTTTTCGAAATACGCCTTGTTATAAACGTGTGAATCGCAAATTACACCCTATTGCAGTTATAACTAAATAAGGCAAGGTTATATTTCTCATATTGTTATGAGGAGGTGGCGGGTCCCTTGCTGGACTGAGTGGCGATAAGTGGCTGAGGCAATGGGTGGAGGGGGTTGGTTGTATGCAGGGCCGGATTAACCCTGCTGTTGCCTGGTAGGCAAGGCAGACGGTTGGCCTGCAACATATAGATCTCTTTTTTCCGTTATTTCCAGTGAAATTTTGAGATGCCATAATAATGGCCGTTTTTGAAGGCCTGATGGATGATGACACTTATTTGGACGCCCAAAACGTATATTTATTTCGCTTTGGAAGTCTGGATGGCCTGTGACAGGCCGTGGCCTGGTAGGCAGTTGCTCATTTTCCTTTTACCTGGTAATCCGACCCTGGTTGTATGGTGTGTACGGGGTCAGCACACCACGCGGCTCACTCTACTGTTGGCTGTCCTGTGTATGAAATTGACCTTGATACTTATAACACTGTCAGCAGCAATGAATGGCGTCTTAATATTGACTGACCTTTGGTAATGCCAGCAACCACGTCATGGCCTCGGCTTAACCACCAGACAAACTGTCATCCAGTCCCTGTTGCCCAACGTTATCCGATAACATGTACTAAGACATCAATAACCAAGATATTACTGATCATGTCTTTTACTTATCAGCAACACTTTGCTATTATCACACGTGAGGTATTAGTAGTAACTAATGGTACTGACCTATAACAGAGTTTGTAAAGTAACAGTGATTATGTCGAGTAAGGGAAGGAGCACACCACCTACCACTAAAAACATCTACTTATAGCTTCCAGCTGTTTAATGTTACACACTGACTGGATACAACTGTCTGTCTGTCTGTCTGTCTATTGCCAGACGCCCCAATCCCGTACGGGGTGGCCACAAACAAATCGCCTCCACGTCGCCCTGTTCCCCGCCATCTCACTGTCCTGCTCCCAACTCACACCCCCCTCTCTCTTATACCTTTCCACTTCATCCCTCCATCTCATCCTCAGCCTTCCTCTCCCTCTCCCCCCTCCACCTCACTCACATACACTCTCCTCGTCAGTCTCTCACCCTCCATCCTCTCCACATGGCCAAACCACCTCAGTGTATTCCTCCTAACGCTTCCTATCACATCCACATCCACACCACAATGCTCCTTTATATCCTCATTTGTCAGCCTGTCTATCCATGTGACTCCACAGGCTCTTGTTAAATAACTCATTTCCATTGCTCTCACTCCTGATTTGTGTCCTTCCAACAACGTCCAAGCTTCACTTCCATACGTTAGAGTTGGTATCACAATACTGTCATGTAGTAACTTTTTCACTTCCATGCTCACTTCCCTGTTTCTTATCACTGCTTTCAAGGAACCAGCAACCTTTCTTTCTTGCTGTACTTTTTCAAGCAGTTCACCCTTTAAATTTCCATCTTAACTCATCACACTACCCAAGTACTTAAACGCACTCACATTTTGCATTTCCTCACCATCCAGCCTCACTGTCATTCACTGATTTCACTTCTCTCAAAGACCATCACTTTACTCTTCCCTACATTCACATTTAGATTCCGTTTCTTACACACTCTCCCAAACTCATCCACCAAGCCTTGCGGCTCCCTTTCGTCTTCACTCAACAACACAGTATCATCTGCAAACAACAGTACAGGGAGTTTCCAAACACTACCCTCTCTCATTAGGGCCACTCCAACATCCACTGCCCTACCTTCTATCTCTTTTTTTACCCCATCCATGTACAGATTGAACAACCATGGAGACATGACACATCCCTGTTTCAACCCAACCTTCAAAGAGAAAAATTCATTCAGTTCACCATCCACAAGCACTGCAGCCTTAGCACCATCATACATACTCTTCACAGCATTCAACAACTTTCCATTTACTTCACATATTCATAATACTTTCCACAATCTTTGTCTATCCACCCTGTCATATGCTTTCTCCAGAACCATGAAGGCCGCATACAACTTCTTTCCCTTCTCCAGAAACTTTTCCACTAAAGGTCTAAGAATGAATATCTGATCTACACAACCTCTTCCCTTCCTAAAGCCTCCCTATTGTTCTCCAACTAATTCCTCTGTTATTTCCCTAACACTGTCAATAAGTGTCCTACCATACACTTTTCCTATTACACTAAGAAAACAAATGCCCCTATGATTACCACACACTTCTTTTTCTCCTTTTCCTTTGTACACGGGAATAATTATACCTGACTTCCAATCCTCCGGGACTCTACCATCCTCCCAGGCCAATCAGCACATCTGCCACATCCATTCTACTACTATCTCTCCCCCATGCTTCAGCATTCAACACACACTCCATCAATTCCCTGGGATTTCCCCAATTTCACTTTCTTCATTGCTTCCACAACTTCTATCCTACTGATTTCTTCCTGTCTTCTCACATCCCTCCTTCTCCCAGCCATTTCCCAGCCACTTATACTCGCATTACTTCCATTCTCTATGTTCAACAATTCCTTCAAGTGTTCTCTCCATCTGCTCACATTTTCTCCCATCTCCACTAGTAATCTACCATTTTTACCTTTCACTCCCCTACTAACTTCACTACCACCCTGTCTTACTCTCTTCACCTCTTTCCAGAACATTTTCTTACAGTTCCTCCACTTTACACTCAAATTCCTTCCAAATTCCTCATCCACCCTCTTCTTACTCTGTCTTACTAATCTTTTCACCTCTCTCTTCCTTTCTACATATAACTCTCTCTTCCGCCTCTCAACTTCTTCCACGTCCTTATTTCTCATCCACTCATTGTATGCTTTCTTCTTTTGTGCCACACCCTCTCTCACCTCTTCATTCCACCATTCTGTTCCTTGCACCCCCTTCCATCTTCTCTTCACCCCACACACCACCTTACATGCTGCACATATTTCTTCTGTGAATATCTTGCACAGACCTTCCACGTCCCCCATTTGCTCCAGTTCATATTTACCCAATCGTTCCTCCACTTCTCTCTTATATTTTTCATTTTTCTCATCCTCTTGTAACCTTTCCACTCTCCTTGCAACTACTCCTTCCTCCCGTCCTTCCCTTCTTCTATTTCTCCATCTTACTTGGATCTTGATTCTGGCCACCACCAAGTAGTGGTCAGAAAGTCCACTCCCCCAACCTCTATCAGCTCTTGCATCCATTTCACATCTTCGCATTCTTTCATCCAGACACACATAATCAATCATTGCCTTCCTTTCATATTCAGTTCACCACCCACCCTTCTCATCACGCGCCATGTATACCTGTGGATCATTTTGTGCCTGAGGAGGGTATTAGGTATCACCAACCCCCTCCCGGCACAAATGTCCACAACTGTCAAAATGATAAATTGTATGATTACAGACCTCCCTATCATACGAATATACTACTATTTTAGATCACCCTGCATGCAGATCGTGATGTATAAATAACTATACTATGGAGTGAAACACTATGTAATATGTTTCTTTTCTTCGTTATCATAACAAAACCATTATTTCCCAGGACCACAGGATGACCGAAGAGTGGTTGAGACAATGCGAATAGACCTTACTTTACTCTCGTGCCCTTGGATGTGGGAAGGGTGGAGGGTAGGAGAATGAATGGGAACGAGGCGAGGGTGGGGAGGGGTTGAAACTGGGGGTGTGGTGGTGCCACATATACCAACCTGCTCGTCGAGCCGGTCGCTCTGTTTTTGCTGGAGACTGTACTATACTGACCATACATATGTTAAATTGGAAATGGCATGTCTGTGGACAAAATATTGCATATTTTGTGTATGTGTGCTGAAATATGCAAGGGATGATGTCACTAAGCTAACTAGGTAACTAATTAACTGTGTGAGTGTGTGTGTGTGTGTGTGTGTGTGTGTGTGTGTGTGTGTGTGTGTGTGTGTGTGTGTGTGTGTGTGTGTGTGTGTGTGTGTGTGTGTGTGTACATGAACTTATTCATACTTGGAATTAATTCTTGGAGTTTCTTATGCATTTAACTCTTATGAAATCAAAAGAGGGAATAAAGCAAAATGAATAATTATTTCATGTGATTTTGACTTTCATATTATCAGTAACTATTTGTAAGAACTGCCCCTCCAAACAGTATTTTCAGCACAGTTGTTTTGAGGAGTGGTCTATGGTATCATTTTGTCTACTTTTACAGAACTGAATTGTAAAACGATATCGAAAATCTCGTACTATCAGTACAAAACAATATAGAGCCTGGTGTTATGTTATGTAACCTTTACAATAAACTTAAGAGGGTTCGTTGGCTTTTACTTTATTGTCTGTGATCTGTATAGTAGTATTTGTATTAATATTAGGCAAAATGCAGCATTACGGCACACACCTAGGATAGTTTAATCTGTATTCTGATAAAACAAGCAAGTTTTGCTGAAATTTTTGTATGTTGCCAAGAAACTGTGCTAAAAGTTTATTCACAAATTTCAAGACTTAATTCTACATTCTCTCATCCATGACTGTATTTATAAAACGAAGAATACAAGAAAGTCTGTCTCCTCTCTTTACATTCATTTCAACACCTTCACCCCACCACCGTCACACACACTCAGCACCACTCTCACCTCACCACGAACCTCACCGTCAACAATTTCACTCCAACATCACACTCAGATGACCACCACCTTCACCACACTATCCCTACCACCACCACTCACCTCACCACCATCCTCGACCACCATCACACTCACCCACCACTACCACAATCAGCCTAGCACCACTCTTTATCAAACGCACCCTCAACCCGTCATCGCCACCATCACCATCACCCCACCACCACCACCTCAACTCACCACCACCACCCTCATCCCATCACCACCTCACCACCTCCACCATCACCACTCCTTCCTCATCCCACCACTGCTCACCCCCACCATCTCCACCACCACAACCTCACAGCCTCCACCTCCACCACACTTATCACACCACCACCATCTCCATCACCACCACTACCACATCACCTCACCAGCTCCACTACCATCACCGTCATCCATCACCTCCACCTGTGTGAGACAGCTGTAGCAGTTATTCAGTATAGACAGTGGGTGTTAAAGCCGAAATGGTGAGATGTGTAGGTGTATGGTATGTAGGAGGACTACTGGGCCTTGGGAACAAGCTGCGATGCCTATGGCCAGAGTCGGACACACACACACAGACACACAGACACACACACACACACACACACACACACACACACACACACACACACACACACACACACACACAAAATGATACTGACGAAGGCTTGTTTTTGTGAAATATCCAAATTGGATGATGATGCAAAAGCCAGCAACAGACACATCTTTACGAAGGCAGGCTATTTAGAGAAATCTTTACCAACAGTTGAGTTGGTTAAAAAAAAAAAAAAAATGGCAGACTGACTGAAGTATTTGTAAATGCTGAACACTGAAAGCAAAAATGGAAAAGTTAGCTCTTCTTTGAATTACATCCAACTTAATAATGCAGCCCACGAAAAAGACACAGAAATGGTAATCATAAATTACTTGAAACCAAGAAAATTATGTACAGAAACTGTTAAGGAAGTCTCCCCCCCCAAAAAAAAAAAAAAAAAAATTGGATTCATATACAGTATAAAGTATTTCATTATAAATTAGAAAATATCATCCTCACCTTATATAACTCCCATTTACGTGTAGCCTACTCACACTTAGAATATTATAAACAGTTCTGATCATCTATTACAAAACAGGTATGGAGAAGTTTGAGACCGTAAGGTGAAGTGACAAAAATTATACCTACAGAAATAAACTACATGAGGAATGTTTTGTTTGTGGCCACCCCAAACGGGATTGAGGCGTCTGGCAATAGATAGATAGAGGAATGTTTAGAAGAGCAACATCTGCATATCTTGCAGTGTAACAAGAGATTAACTCTTGAATATGGTGCTGGTCGAGAGGAAGTGTAATGGAAAGGATGCACAGCCTTAGTGTTGTTTCATTCTGTCTTTAAGCTACGTGAAATAGGTTACAAAAGGACGATAATCTCCCCCGAGTCAAAGGGAATGACCTATAGCTGCAGACGACTAGAAATTTAATTCAAGTATGCAAAATCTCCGAAGGATATGATAATGTGGAAGTCAAAAAACACTTCACAGGAAACAGGTCGAACTATATACGAAAGGTAATGGTCATAAAATTGTTTGCAAACGATTGCAGTGTCATGAAGCTAAGCATTTCTTCTTCAAAAGAGTTGTAGGCCTAAATCTATGAATCAAATTGGGTAGTGTTTGGAAACTCCCTGTACTGTTTGCAGATGATACTGTGTTGTTGGTTGAAGACGAAGGGGAGCTGCAAGGCTTGGTGGATGAGTTTGAGAGAGTGTGTAAGAAATGGAATCTAAAGGTGAATGTAGGGAAGAGTAAAATGATGTTCTTTGAGAGAGGTGAAATCAGTGAATGTACAGCGGGTTGGATGGTGAGGAACTGGAAAATGTGAGTACGTTTCAGTACTTGGGTAGTGTGATGAGTAAGGATGGAGGTTTGGAGGGTGAAGTTCTTGAAAGGGTAAAGCAGGGAAGAAAGGTTGCTGGTTTCTTGAAAGCAGTGATTAGAAATAGGGAAGTGAGCATGGAAGTGAAAAAGTTACTACATGACAGTATTGTGATACCAACTCTAACGTATGGAAGTGAAGCTTGGACGTTGCTGGAAGGACACAAATCAAGAGTGAGAGCAATGGAAATGAGTTATTTAAGAGGAGCCTGTGGAGTCACATGGAGAGATAGGCTGACAAATGAGGATATAGAGGAGCATTGTGGTGTGGATGTGGATGTGATAGGAAGCGTTAGGAGGAATACACTGAGGTGGTTTGGCCATGTGGAGAGGATGGAGGGTGAAAGACTGACGAAGAGAGTGTATGTGAGTGAGGTGGAGGGGGGGAGAGGGAGGGTGAGGCCGAGGATGAGATGGAGGGATGGGGTGAAGAGGTATATGAGAGAGGGGGGTGTGAGTTGGAAGCAGGGCAGTGAAATGGCGGGGGACAGGTCGACGTGGAGTCGATTTGTTTGTGGCAACCCCGAACGGGATTGAGGCGTCTGGCAATAGATAGATAGATAGAAATTGCCACTCAGTGTAGATCAATCCTAATTTATATATTTCTAACGCATTATGTTTCCTACACCGCAAAGCATAGAGCACATGGCCATGTACAGTCACCCAGGGATATTTCTACGCTAAAAATCTGTCCACGAATTCGAAGCCCCGAGAGTGAACCTTGTGAAGTCAACGCACCTGTCACGATATCATTAACGATCCCTGTGTTTATGGAGGCGGGGGTGGGTGTATGAGAGGGTATGAGGAGAGGGGTAACGGGTGACGGTGTGTTGGCGCAGAAGTGGCAAGCTAAAATGCAGATAAGTGGATAATAATAGTTAGTATGGCTTTGCGGATATACAGTACATAAAATCTATACGGACTTTCCAATTATAAAATCTACAGTTATGAAGCCGATGTGCTTACGGGAATCACTTAAATAACTGAGAAGCAATATTAAGCAGTTAATGTATATATGACTGCAAATATTCAAATGTGGAGTGCATGCAAATTCATTCATTAACACACACACACACACACACACACACACACACACACACACACACACACACTCGCTGGTGCAGTGGTAACGTTCTCGCTTGCCAACTGGTGAACGGGAGTTCGCGCCTCGCTCAGGTTGCGAAAAGTTTCACTGACGAAGTGGGTGGTTACTGTCCCCCTTGCGCAAGGGGACGGGTGTGTGCGTGTGTGAAGGTCACAGCCTTACCCTTAGATCGGACTATATGAGCTCTCAGCTCCCTTCCGGGAGGGTAAAAAGCTGACGATCACGACCATCAAGTGATCATGACCGACCCGGTGAATTACACACACACACACACACACACACACACACACACACACACACACACTTACCTTTGTGGTAGGGAGTTTGTATGAATTGTTATGAGTAGTCACACTCGTACAGTAATGGTGCTGGAGTTGTTTTGTAGGTTATGCTCCAGTAAAATAATGTGCAGTCGCATTTGAAGTTTCGTCATAAGGCTTCCCAGACAACTTTGGGCTCGCGATCACAGACGGCTTTAGAATATGTTTTTCTTATTACTGTCAGTACTCAGGCAATTACATCGACAACTTTTGCAACTGACTCTCTGTCCCATAACTTAAATAAAGTGGAAGAAAATTTTAACAAAGTGCTGTTTGTCTTTGGTTTCTCATGTTCATCTCGGTGACATAACCAGCAAAGGAGTGAGGGAAACGCTGGACATTCGGGGAAGGGAGGGAGCTAGAATAAGCTTCGTTCTTACACCCATAATTTACAAAAACTTACATCCAGGCAGTGGTTAACACACGAACGTATTAAAGCTAAATAAATCTTTTATCACCTATCTATGTAACCCTAAAACAAATGACAGCCATTTGTTGTTTTATGCTCTACCCTCATCCAACAAGTGCCCTCATCCC
This sequence comes from Coenobita brevimanus, assembly GCF_032717465.1. Classification (NCBI taxonomy): domain Eukaryota; kingdom Metazoa; phylum Arthropoda; class Malacostraca; order Decapoda; family Coenobitidae; genus Coenobita; species Coenobita brevimanus. Next base: position 17,646,128 of record NC_137000.1, on the reverse strand, counting down.
CCCCCCCCTACACACACAGAACCCTCAAACCACCTCATCTCAAAATCGCCTTCACCCCACCGACACCACTACGCTCACCCTTATTCTCAATAAAACCCTTCTCACCCCCATCACCATCCTTACCGATACCCCCATCCCAACTCCTACAACCCTTTCTCATCCCCACCACCATAATTCTCTCCCTCTACATTCCCACCATCATCCCCACCACTACCCTCAACCCCACCACCAATCTTCTTACCCCCATCACCACCACCTCACCTCCACCACCCTCACTATACCATCGTCATCACCATCCTATTATCATCGTTACCTCCCATTTCCCTCAGCCCATCACCACCCTCACTCTCCATCACTACCCTCTCCCTCCGCCACCACGCTCACCCTCCACCACCATGATGAAGCACAATAACCCACTGCTCTCTCTCTCTCTCTCTCTCTCTCTCTCTCTCTCTCTCTCTCTCTTTCTCTCTCCCCGCAATAAACACTATTTTCCTGTTACATTGTTGTATTTCCTGTGCAGCTAAAACCATTCTATTACCGTCCTCCCCTCTCCCCCATCAGGTGCACACCACACATTCAACCTTCCTTTGTCATCTTTCCTTATTTAGTCCAAGTTCCGGCTGGGCGTTTGTTTTCTTACTTCCCTTTCTCCCTTCCTCCTCCCCCTCCTCTATCTTTCTGTCTGTCTTTCTATGTATCTGTTTATCTCTTGTTACTTTCTCTCCTTTAGAAAAGTATTTAGTATTGCCTCATTTAATACCACATTCCTCATCACTCAGATTCTTTAGTATTCGTCGCGTTACTTTAACTCCTCATTACACAAGTCGGCCACCCCCCACCTCTGTCGAATATGATAGCCTATAATTGCCATTCACGTTTGTTCCCACACCTGTTCAGCAGAAATAAGTCACATCAGACACAGTAAACTAGGGTTTGACAAGCGGACGGAAGTGTACGTCACGGCGATTGCCAGCATGAAAAATGGTATGCGACAACAGCGACCAAAATGACCCCTTGCATCCAGGTAACGTTTTTGGTTCATTCATCCTGCCCGCAATTCGTTGTGTAAGGGGTGCAGGTGCTCGTCGGCGTTTATTTATTTGTGAGTCCGTGCACCAATTATCTCTTGAGCCAATGGACGGATCATCTTCAGACTTTGCACACAGGTTGGGTATGACACACAGAGAAAGCGATTCGATTTTGGTGAAAATGCCTCAGGGTTAAGGGCCTTGAATTTGACCTTGAATGGTCCAATTCACGGTCATCCATATTTTCAGGCCTGAAATCAGCCACATAGACACATAGTTACTATTAATCACTAATAGGAAATCATATACGAAGATTCTATTGACACCATCAGATGTGACCTTTGGTGACTTTCAGAAGACAGACTCAAGGTCAGGCAGATTCTGAGGCCTGAAAACGGCCAAATGATGTGAGACAGATGCATGGTTACTTTGTCAGTAATAGGAAGTTATATGTGGGGATTCTATTGGCACCATTACAGTTGACCTTGGGTGACCTTGAAAGGTCAAAGTCAAGGTCACATATTTTGACTGCTTAAATCAGCCAAACGGTGAGAGATGGGCACATGGTTACTATTAATCACTAACAAGAAGTCATATATAGAGATTCTCTTGGCACCGTAAGATGCGGTTTTGAATGACCATGAAAGGACAAACTCAAGGTCGATCAAGTTTTAAAGCTGTTAATCTCAGAAACTGCCATTTCTTTTGGTAATAATGCTATTATCAATGCATAAAAGTTCATTTAACCCAATTTCCTTTCACCCTAAGTGACTTTGACCCCAGCCGGCGTGGTCGGGGTGTTGTGACCTCGAGTCACTTTACTCTACCTCTTGCTTCAAACTGTTGACTGTATGCAACTTAAGAAAGGTCTCTTGTTTGATGAGAGTTATGAAGGTTATACACATGCACTCTAGTTCGAAAAGTTAATCCAAGTCTGAATGATAGAGTCAGATGTCAAGGGGGAAAAAAAAAAGTACATCCTTGGGCTCCGTAGGTTTATATGGCATTAAATGTAACCGCGTGACACTAATATGAAATTTTGAGTCTGCGAGGCAACGGTCCAAGTAGAAATAATATTAGTCTGAATCCTTTCTGAAAGAAATATCAGTTCCAGATAAAGTATATATCATCCTCACTTCCATGATCTCCAGCACCACCATCAGTAGCAGGCAAATACTGGGAAATATTCTACCTCCTCTTGAATCCACTGACGTATTCTAAACATTATTCTTGTTACCGTCGGACGATTTTATTCAGCTTAGGGAGAGAAATCTAGTAATGAATGGGTCGGTGAAGACTGTAATCTCATCATTACAATTAGTTCTTCCAATATGAAGAAAATCGTTTAGAAATATCACACATCTCGCTAAATCAAACTTTCACCACAGCCTAGCATTCAGACAACTAAAAAGTTCTAATGACAATAAGATATTCTGGTCAACTCTCATTTCTTTCAATAATAACTTTAACAAGTGATCACCCATTCCCCCACTAAAATCTTCAGATGGTAATATTACAGAATAATGACCCGCGTGATAAAGCGAATATCCTTTCCAGTATATATGCCAGAAACTCTACGTCAGAGGATGTCAGCCAGAACATCTCAGTACTAGAACCTGACTGTCTCGAAACTGCTCCACTTAAAATAGACTAGATACGTAAAATCCATCCTAGACAATTTTCCAACCAACAAAGCTCCAAGCCCTCATGGAATTCTCCAATTGCTTTGAAAATGTGCTCCCCAGAACCTGCTTCTGTTCTAGCTAAATTTTTCAGACTATGCATACGTACTTCTTCGTTCCCCAGTTCTTGGAATAAAGCCAATATCCACCCAATTCCGAAGAAATTCCCTCTGACCCCTCCGATTACAGAACAATATCTATCACGTCTTCTCTTGGTAAAGTATACTTAAACATCTTGAATCCAACAACTCAATAAGTGATAGCCAGTATGGTTATCGCCACGAAGGATCCACCATTGATAAACTCAGTCTCCTGACTCATACCATACATCAGTCGATTGACCAACATGGAGAAAACCTTGCAGTAGCCCTTGATACTTCTAAAGTTTTTGGCAGTGTAACACAGTTCCCTGCTATCCAAATTCCCTTGCTATGGCCTAAAGTCTTTTCTTCCACTGATTTCCTCATATCTCAACGACAGAAAGATAAGAGTAGATGATGTACGTTCCTGTCTCCACTCAAATAACGCCGGCGTGCAACAAGGGTCAGTTCTGCCTCCAGCCCTATTCCTAATTCATATTAAGGATCTCTTATCTGTTACTCATAATTCCATCTATTCAAATGCAGATGACTCAACACCTCACAGTACATTCACACTTAAACACCCATTCCCAAAGAAAAATAACCGTGTCTCATTTAATGGTAGTAAAATCAAATATATACAATTTACTAATAAACAAATATTGCCAGATACCTATATTACATTCAAAGCTCCTAATATTCCTATCTCCATAAGTATTGAAATTCTCGGTGTTTCACTTCACAGTGCCCTCAGCTAGATCTCTCATGTCAGATCACTTGCTAAAATCGCCTCAAAGAAACTTGGATTATTGTACAGAGTTCGTAACTTCTTCAATGGCGAACAGTTAGCCATGGTTTATAAGAGTCATGTGCGCTCACAGCTGGAATATTGCTCACCCTTGTGGAATGCATGTGGAGAGGTTGCACTAAAATAGCTAGACAAAATTCAGAACAAAACTGTTGGAAATATTAATAACCCTGCTACTACCAATTAACTATCCCCCCCCCCTGCAGGTAAGCAGGAATGTTGCCTCTATTGCATTATATTACAGATATTTTTATGGCAAATGCTCAGACGAAGTTGCATCCATTGTGCCACCTCTCCAGCCTTCCCCTGTGCTACACGGGAATCTGGTAGCGCTCATGACTGGAATGTCACACTGCCATATTGCAGAACTTTCGCCGATCAGAAATCTTTTATTCCCGGAACTGCATCTCTTTGGAATTCGCTTCCCCAGGGTTGTTTCGCCGCAAACTTCAACCTACAGCTGTTCAAGTCCAACTGTTATTGATTTTTTAACGAATGGAGGACACCTGTAATCTTGTGTATAGTTTTTTTTGTTCTATTCATTTGTTTTTCCTTCCTCTGTTATGTTATAAAAAAACAAGAAAAAGGTCGTCGGCTTGAAAAGTCTAAGCAGCAACACTGACATCAAGATCATCAGTAAACCTACAAAAAAGACAGATTTTCCTATCACCTTCATGGCACCAACTGCCAAGGCCACCATCATAAGGTCACTATTTTTTTTTTTTTTTTTTTTGACTCACCTGAAGAGGACAGCACATTGTGTGATTCCATATGAGTCCCCGTTATCGATGTTATCGGCTTTCCTTTGAAAATCTGGGTGATTTTTTTTTTTCCCCATACTCATTCACTGCTTGCACTCTCGACAGTAGTGTTCAGTCACGTTACAAAGAATACAAACTTGTCATCAGAGTTACCTGTCCAAACATTGCATCGTAACCTACGTGGGGACAGCATATGTCTAGCAAATATACCGAATCAAGCAGCAATAATGTAAACTCCAGTGATGAAAATATTTGAATTACTGAACAGCATTACTAAAGGGGACCCACTGTCATGACGTTTCAAGACAGACATACACATAAGATCAGAAGTCAGAGAGATAACGTACGCTGGAGATCTTGCAGGAGATGGAAAGATTACCGTCAATTAACAATGAGACCTGTTAAGAATACCGCGACCTATGGTTTGGTCACTATTTAAATGCTACAACGTCTGTCTTGATAACAGAACCATTGCATTATGATTAGCTTATACCAATATTCACATACAGCACACCATTGCTGAAGTTATCAAGGAAATTCATATATAACTAAAATCGTAAAAAAAAACTTATGGGATCATAATATGTAGACATTAATGGTCGATGGATAAAAGATACTCACATTGTTAGATACAACAAAGGCAGAAACTATAGCTGCTCATAAGGCATTTATACACTGCGTTCAACTTCCTAAAAGTACAATTCCAAAAGCAGAACCACTACAAATATTGCCAAAGGAAAACCGCCAACCAGGGCTTCGGTGACCCTGTCTCCCAAACTTCGAGGTCAGAATACTACAAATCTAGATGCTCTCATCGTGCAAGAACACCCAGACCTTAACTACTCTGCATCTGTGGCTGAACATACACAATCATAAGCTGTTAAAGTGAGTTCAGACCACAAGAAGCGCGTGATATCAGTCTCTCATTATGGAAGTGCTGGACACAAAGAAAACATCCAATACAGTACTGTTTGTAGACAGAAAAAGAAATTAAATGTTGATCACCATTCGGAAACTTCGATCTGGTTAACCTTTTTTTTTTTTTTTTGCTAAAGTGGAAAAAACAACCTATTACGCGGAAATTAAGTGATGCAGTTCTCTTAAGGTACTGACTGCCAATCGATGGTCAGCTCAGGCTCTGCCCATAAGCAGCTCCCTTTAATGTGGTATATATCACGTTTGCAACAAAGGGAAATCTACTGTACTTCTATATGTAGGGCTCAGAGACCGAGAATCGCCACAACGTGCTGCGGATGATATACTAACTAAGCATAAAGTAAAAATAATGTCGCTTATAAGTTGGTAAAAACCATTCACAACGCCTTATGGAAGTTTTCTGTTTTTTGAGTCCAGTAATCATGAAGACGTACGGTACACTGAGGGACAACAGCCCCGGCCTCCACCAGCCAGCTACATCACTGACCTCCACCATGAGATGCCCATCTACCTGACCTTGTCTTGATCTGATGTGCGCATAGATTATTTTGAATCAGTTATTGCATTTACTTAAGGAAATTTGTGCATGCGTGTGTGTGTGTGTGTGTGTGTGTGTGTGTGTGTGTGTGTGTGTGTGTGTGTGTGTGTGTGTGTGTGTGTGTGTGTGTGTGCGCGCGTGTGTGTGTTATTTCTTTCTTTCCCATAACTTTGCTTATACGTTGATTGCCTGAATATTACCATGAACATACTAGAGCCTGGTATCTCAGGATAACGATCTCAGATATTCGATTTAGGTCTTTGAAATAATTTCATAACCCCAAACTGAAAACAAATGGGCTCATAAATGAAAAAAAAAAAAAAAAACGCACAAAGAACCATCATATGCCCAAACAGTAAAGGCACGTGTTTTACTCAACGTGTTTAACCAACGCGGTTACAGTTCGGGCCAAGTTAAGGGAAAGTGCCTTATAGTACGTTTGTTTATTTGTTTGTTTGTTTTTTTACGAGTTATAATCACAGGCAAACACATGTCTACATTTACATGTAAGAAGCAAACTTCAGGAAATGCCATGCATTTGCTCGCAAACACTGTGTGTCTAGTTGTAACCGATTTAGTAATATTCCAGTGTTGCTGTGTGCTGATGATACAGTATTGTTGGGCGAAGATGACAGGGAGTTGCAAGGTTTGGTGAATGAATCTGGGACAGTGTGTAGGAAGAGGAGTCTGAAAGTGAATGTAAACAAGAGTAAAGCTATAGTGCTTGAGAGGAGTGAAGTCACAGAATGCACAGTGAGGTTGGATAGTGAGGATATGGAGAATGTGAGTGCATTCAAGTACTTGGATAGTGTGACGAGTAAGGAAGGAAGTTTGGGGGATGAAGTGCTTGAAAGGGTACAGCAGGGAAGGAAGGTTGTTGGTTCACTGAAAGCAGTGATGAGAAATAGGGAGGTGAGTATGGAAGTTAAGAAGTCACTGCATGACAGTATTGTGATACATACCCTGACGTATGGAAGCGAGGCATGGACCTTGCTAGAGGGGAAGAAATCAAGAGTGAGAGCAGTGGAAATTAGTTACTTGAGAGGATCATGTGGAGTGACATGGAGAGACAGATTGACGAATGAAGAAGTGAAGGAACGTTGTGGAGGAGGTGGCTTGGACATGTGGAGAGAATGGAGAATGAAAGATTATGAGGGTGTACGTAGGTGAAGTAGAGGGAGGGAGAGCGAGGGGAAGACCGAGGATAAGGTGAAGGGATGGAGCTGAGAGGTATCTGAGGGAGAGGGGCGTGAGTTGGGGGAAGGGCAGTCAAATGGTGGGTGACAGAGCGACTTGGAGGCGTTTTGTCTGCGGCCACCCTTTGCTGGATTAGGGCGTCGAGCTATAGATAGATAAATGGAACATCACAGGAACACGACACAGAATGTTACGTCTTAGCTAACATGAAATATATTTTCTCTCACTGAGGACCACATACTGCAAAGAAAAAGGTTCTAATTGACTTATTTTTTGGTCAAGTATAAAGAGTTAAACCGTTAGAAACTAGCTTCATTCTGTTTGGTGACTGCTGAACAGTAACACATCCTCTGTTGCCCATCTCACTGGATATTGTACAACGATTTTGAAGGGTGGGCCTTCAACACAACCTATTGTATGCATAAATATGTACAATCAAAAAATGGCCCAGAAACTTAGACAAAATATTTACAAGCTGGGTTTGCTGGAGGGTGATAGGTCTCAGATACCGGAAATTCAGTAGACGTGGCCGTTTCCATAGCCCTATTGTGTATAAACTGTTCCACAACCAAAGGTGAACTGATTATTAAAATATGATTTTCCACAACCTGTGGTGCGATGGTACTGCCAAGGGAGTTTACAAGGATGGATCTGATAAATGCTGGCCTGGGACAATGGTTATTTCTGAAAGGGGGATTGACTAAATCATTGCTTTCACCAAAGCATCTTATACGAGACATGCTCATCTGTTAACCCGGGTGAGCAGGGGTAATTTATCTAAGTGGCTCACATCAGTGCCTAAAAAAGGGTGTCAGAGCTCATATATGTATATGTATATGTGTATACATAGAGAGACAGACAGACAGACAGAGACAGAAAGAGACACAGAGAGAGAACAGATAAATAAATAGATAGATAGATAGACACACACACACACACACACACACACACACACATATATATATATATATATATATATATATATATATATATATATATATATATATATATATATATATATATATATACATATATATATATATATATATATATATGTATATTTTTTTTTATGCGAGGAAGAAGGAACCAAAGGCCATGAGCTCGCAGTAACAGTTCCCTCCAAGAGAAAAACAAAATACAATAGAGAGCCAAATTCAAGATCCGATCATTTTGAGATGCCTGGACACACTACGTTTGAAAGACTGGAGATCATAGGCAGCAGGAAATACAGACAGAGGGAGACAGTTCCAGAGCTGACCTGTTGCATAAATGAAAGACTGGGAGTAACGGTTAACTCTTGCATTAGAGAGTTGGACAGAAAAGGGATGAGAGTTTGCTGCCAGACGGGTGCTACGCGCCCGTCTTAGAGGTGGAGGAATGCAAGCAGACAGTTCAGAGGAGCAGTGACCATTAAAGTAGCGATAGAAAAGAGATAAAGATGCAACAGTGCGGCGAAGAGACAGAGGTTGAAGGGAGTCAGTAAGAGGAGGAGAGTTAATGAGACGAAAAGCCTTTGACTCCACCCTATTGAGAAAAGCTGTATGTGGGGAGCCTCCCCACACATGAGAGTTGTACTCCACACAGGGGCGGATAAAACCCCTGTATAGAGTCAACAATTGTGCAGGGGTAAAGAAAGAGTGGAGTCGGCTTAGCACACCCAATCTCTTGGAAGCAGATTTTACAAGAGATGCAATATGATCTTTCCAAGATAAGTCCCAAGTAAATGAAACCCCAAGCATGTTCAAGGATGATGCAGGATTAAGCTGAATATTATTAAACATTAGTGGGTATACCTGTGGAAGATTTTGTCGGGTTGATAGGTGTAAGAACTGAGTCTTAGATGCATTAAAGACAACCATATTATTTTTACCCCAGTCAGAGATATGAACCAAGTCAGACATTAGGTGTGCCATAGCCTCATCCCTTGTTTCTTGAAGTAACTGTTGAGATGGGCGTTGCGGGAACCGAATGGAAAGGTGAATGGTGGAGTCATCAACGTATGAGTGGATAGGGTTAGATGTACAGCTTAGAAGATCATTGATGAATAAAAGGAAGAGAGTTTGGAAATTAAAGATTTATGCCAGACTCGATCGAAAGCCTTTGAGATGTCAAGTGCAATGGCAAAGCTTTCGCCAAAGTCCCGAAAGGAGGATGACCAGGAGTCTGAAAGGTAGGCGAGAAGATCGCCAGTGGAGCGTCCCTGACATATATATATATATATATATCATCATCATCATCATCATCAGCCGTTGAGGTCCACTGCAGGACCGGCCTATCCCTACCGAAGTAGGGACGATACAGCCAATGTATCTCTACCAAGTGGCTTAGGGTCTGGTAGAGACTGTATGTAGGGTGAGAAGTGCTTGTAAGTGTGATTGTAGTGTTGTAATGTATGTGTATGTAGTCTGTGAACCAAGTGTAATCGGCACGCCTTAAGCCGATTGGGTAAAGCATACTAGTATGCGACACTGGTTCAGCCACAGCACCCCTTATGTCCGCCAAAATAGCAAGTGGCTTTGTGAACGCTTCCCAAAGTTTTTACAACTCTGGCGGGAGGCGAACCCACGCTCACTAGCGTGCGAAAAGCACACTCTACCACTGTGGCTCCATATATATATATATATATATATATATATAATGTATAATGTGGTAGGTGGGGGCGCTCACCATCCACTCACTTCATGTAGTGCTGCTCTCGGGTGTCTGCCCTTTCCTCTCCTCCATCCTTCTTTCCATCCATCCTCTTCTGTCTTTCTTTCCTTCATTCTTTCCTCTTTCTTCTGCCTACGGGTGACTTTACACTCCCTCTTGTGTCTTTCTTTCCTTCATTCTTTCCTCTTCCTTCTGCCTGTGGGTGACTCTACACTGAGTGACAACCAAAATGGTTTCCTGTACACCAGGAAACCATTTACTATGCTGGGTGGTAACTATATAACCAAATTATGGCGCCTGGTGGTTTAGTGGGTAATAACGGTGCTCCAATCGGATTGTGCTGGTGAAGGTTTATATCCAAGAAGTGGTTGGGGTTATTGCTCACGTAATGCCACTCAGGGATGAGTGAGGATGGTCACTCATCTTAAATGCCAGGACCAACTTGCCTAGCCCCGGGCTCCTACGCTTCTCATGGGGCAACGTAGGATTGGATGATGATGGATGGATATATATATATATATATATATATATATATATATATATATATATATATATATATATATATATGTATGTGTGTGTGTGTGTGTGTGTGTGTGTGTGTGTGTGTGTGTGCTTAACTGTCTGAGTCAGAGCAGTCGTCTTTTTTCTGGTTGATGCCAAAACATTTTAACCGCTTCATGGTCACATCTGTGAATGAATGGGGTTGAAAAATATCTCCATTTGGATACATGGAAGTCACACATCCTCTTATTCTTTTGACTGGTGGTTACCTGCAATGACGTGCATGTAAGGGAGGGGAGGTTACTGCCCCTACCGTTTATGCTCTCATTGCCCAAGTGCCCCTCTTTTCAATGGGCACTCTTTTTAACCAGGCTATATGTGCGCCCTAATGGTACTGGTACACTGCCATGCCTCATTTTTACCCTAAAGTTATAACAGAGGGCGTTTGAGCTGCCCAAAAAGCCCCTTTGGTTGTCCCACACATTGTTGCCTGGTACCTCAGAGGCAGAAACAAATTTGTGGATGTTCTCATATTCTAGGTGTTATCTGCTGTGTAATAAATTTTTCTGTCTATCTATCTATCTATTGCCAGACGCCTTAATCCCGCAAGAGGTGGCCACAAACAAATCGCCTCCATGTCGCCCTGTCCCCTGCCATTTCACTGCCCTTCTCCCAGCTCACCCCCCCCCTCTCTCATATACCTCTCCACCCCATCCCTCCATCTCATCCTTGGCCTCCCCCTCCCTCTCCCTCCCTCCATCCCACTTACATACACTCTCCTCCTCAGTCTCTCACTCTCCATCGTCTCCACATGGCCAAACCACCTCAATGTGTTTCTCCTAACGCAGTGGTTCTCAACTAGTTTCAGGCCACGGACCACCAGCCCAATTAAATAAAAATATCGTGGACCATTTCTTTTTTTAATAATGACAAGTAAAGCATAGACAACAAACATTTTGGTTTGAAGTATATTTCTTACAAACAGAATTTCGAGAAATGATATAAAATGGTAGACAGCTGACATTTTGGTCTGAAACATATTTCTTACAAACATGATTTCCAGAATATACATGAATTCTTATCTAACATTTTGCTGTGAAATCTATTTCTAACAAAGAGAATTTTGAAATTATGTAAGAGGAGTATACAACTATCGTTTATCTTTTAAATTTGATTAATTCATTTTTGTTTGCAACCAGACTTTTGGATTCTCTTCTCAATGACAAGCTTTTCAATGTTAGGAGTGGTACTTGATAATACACAACGGATATCGCTTTCCACTGCGAGCCAGTTTCTCTGGTTGGACTTAATAACGTGCAACAAACATGAAAATCCTCTCTCACACATGGAAGTTGATGCAAAGGGCAAAAGACATCTGACTGCATGTGTTGACAGATTTGGGTAAGTACCAATCATACTGGCCTAAAATTTTTCTATGGTAGACCGCTGGTACACATCTTGAACCGCCAAAACAATTTTCAGATTCAAGAATTCCTCCTGCAGATCCTCTGGAACACTATGAACATCCGTTGCGCATGGATTCATGATGAAGATTCCTGATGAATGGCCAATTATTTATTTTGATAAAATTTTTCATACTGCAATTTTAATACATTAAAAAATATATGCACAAATCTCCAGTTTATTACCAAATATAGTGAACGTCCTATGGACCACCCCAAAAGTTACCATGGACCACCAGTTAAGAACCACTGTCCTAACGCTTCCTATCACATCCACATCCAGACCACAACGCTCCTTCACATCCTCATTTGTCAGTCTGTCTCTCCATATGACTCGACATGCTTCTCTCAAATAACTCATTTCCACTGCTCTCACTCTTGACTTCAGTTCCTCCAACAAGGTCCAAGCTTCACTTCCATACGTTAGAGCTGATTCACAATACTGCCATGTAGTAACTTTTTCACTTCAGTGCTAGCTTCCCTGTTCCTTATCACTGCTTTCAAAGAACCAGCAACCTTTCTTCCTTGTTGTATCCTTTCAAGCACTTCACCCTCCAAACTTCCATCCTTACTCTCACACTACCCAGATACTTAAACGCACTCACATTTACCATTTTCTTCTCATCCAACCTCACTGTACATTCACAGACTTTGCTTCTCTCGAAGACCATATCTTTACTCCTCCCTACATTCACCTTTAGATTCCGTTTCTTACACACTCTCCCAAACTCATCCACCAAGCCTTGCAGCTCCCCTTTGTCTTCACTTAACAACACAGTATGATCTGCAGACAATTATACAGGGAGTTTCCAAACACTGTCGTCTCTCATTTGGGCCACCCAACATGCACTGCCCTACCTTATAATGTATCTCTTTTATAACCCCATCCATATACAGACTGAACAACCATGGAGACATGACACATCCCTGTTTCAATCCAACTTCAAGTAGAAAAATTAACTCAGTTCACTATCCACATGCACTACAGCTTAGCACCCTCATACATACTGTACTCTTCACAGCATTCAGCAACTTCCCCTTTACTCCATATATTCTTAATACTTTCCACAATCCTTGTGTATCCACTCTGTATGCTTTCTCCAAATCCATGAAGGCCGCATACAACTTCTTTCCCTTCTCTAGAAACTTCTCCACTATAGATCTAAGAATGAATATCTGATCTACACAATCTCTTCCCTTCCTAAAACCTCCCTGTACTTCTCCAACTAATTCCTCTGTTCTTACCCTAACTCTGTCAATAAGTATCCTACCATATACTTTTCCTGTTACACTAAGAAGACAAATGCCCCCGTGATTACCACACATTTCTTTTTCCCCTTTTCCTTTGTATAAGGGAACAATTATACCTGACTTCCAATCCTCCGGGACTCTACCTTCCTCCCAGGCCAATCTGCCCATCTTCCACATCCATTCTACTACAATCTCTCCCCCATCCTTCAGCATTTCACCACACACTCCATCAATTCCTGGGGCTTTCCCCATTTTGTCTTTCTTCATTGCTTCCACAGCTTCCATCCTACTGATTTCTTCCTCTCTTCTCACATCCTTCCTTCTCCAAGCCATTTCCCAGCCACTTATACTCGCATTACTTTCATTCACTACGTCCTTCAATTCCTTAAAATGTTCTCTCCATCTACTCACTTTTTCTTCATTCTCCATAATAATCTATCATTTTTATCTTTCACTCCCCGACTAACTTCATTGCCACCCTGTCTGACTCTCTTTACCTCTTTCCACAACATTTTCTTACATTCCCTCTACTTTACACTCAAATTCCTTGCAAATTTCTCATCCACACTCGTCTTACTCTCTCTTACTAATTTTTTCACCTCTCTCTTCCTCTCTACATATAACTCTGTCTTCCGTCTCTCAACTTCTTCCACGCCCCTGTTTCTCATCCACTTATTATTTGCTTACTTCTTTTGTGCCACAGCCTGTCTCACCTCTTCATTCCACATTGTTGTTCCTTGCACCCCCTTTCGTCTTCTTTTCGCCCCACACACCACCTTACATGCTGCACAGAATTCTTCTGTGAATATCTTGCACACACCTTCCACGTCCCCCACCTGCTCCAGTCCATATTTACCCAATCGCTCCTCCACTTCTCTTTTATATTCTGCCTCTTTCTCATCCTCTGGTAACCTTTCCACTCTCCTTGCGTACACTAATTCCTTCAGTCCTTCTCTTCTTCCATTTCTGCAATTCAGTTGGACCTTGTGGTGGTGGTTAGAAAGTCCACCCCCTCAGCCTCTATACGCTCTTGCATCCATTACGCACCTTCGCATCCTTTCATCCATACACACATAATCATTGCCTTCCATTCATTCAGTTTACCACTCACCATTCTCAACACTCGCCATGTATACCTATGGATCATTTTGTGCCTGAAGAGGGTATTGGTTATCACCAACTCCCTCCCTTAACAAATGTCTGGTAAAGCACTACCATTCTCATCCATCTCAGCAGGAACATCCCACTTACCAACTTCTCCATCCACCTTCACATTCTCTGCTTTTCCAATCATATCGCCAATAAAAAATACCCTCTCATTCCTTTCAAACTTTTCCATGCACGCTTCCACATTTGTCCAGAACTCTTCTCTCACTCTGCTTGCATGATCTTGCGTTGGCGCATACACTCTTACAATCGCCCACATTTGTAGTCCTACTTTCAGTCATGCCCACACAATCCTTCAGTCAACTGATTCATACTCTTTTATATTCTCCTCACATCTGTTACTCACTACAATACACACTCCTTCATTTGCCCTCTCCTTCTCACCTACTCCCGCACATGTATCCGATCCATACACCCATTCTCTCACACTCTCACATCGCCAATTTGTTTCAGTTAATCCTAAATGGCTCACTTGGTAAGCTGCTGTACTCACGCAGTTGCAACCGCTGGTTCGAATCCTCGCAATATTTAATTTATTATGCCAACGACCATACCACGTTGAGTACACCGCTTCCCGTCCGATCAGCGAAGTTAAGCAATGTTGGGTCTGGTTAGTACTTGGATGGGTGACCGCCTGGGAACACCAGATGCTGTTGGCATAAGGTTCTCCCTACGTGTCAAGTGGGGTTGGTGGAGGATTAGTGCCCCTCCCTGTAAAACAATTAACTCTAAGTCCTTGACCACCCCGTTTGGGATACATGGCGTCTGGCAATGATGATAATCCACATACATCCACTTTCGCACCCTCAAGCACCTGGACAATCTCTCTTTCACCTTATCATTTGCACCTCTTACATTCCAAGTCGCCATCCGTATCGTGTCCTTTGTTCTGTCCTTAGTTGTCACCTTTTGGTCCGTCCTGGTCCGAGGCTTCTTGTTCGTATTTTTAGATAGTTGTTTTCCGAGGAGGAGCACTAACCCTCCGCCAACCCATTTGTTGTCACGTAGGGAACACGTGTTGGTTGGTTATAAGATTACCACCTAGCGTTGTAAATGCTTTCCTGGTTTACAGGAAATCATTTGGCTTGCCACTCAGTGTAGAGCTACCCTACAACCAGAGTACTACTGCACCAAGTGGGTGGATGATGAGCGTCCCCACCCACCACATAGCGTCCCCACCCACCAAATTTTTTTTTAATACCACATTTTTGAATACTCTTATTTTGGTCAACCTTAGATAAAGACATCACAATGAGTGAGGATGGAGATGTATTTGGTGATGCCAAGGAGAGGGGTAAAGATGAGGAAGATATCAGGTAGAGAAATGAGAGAGAGGTTACGAGGGTGACATGATAAGTAAAGTGCCAGTCGAAGAGAAAACGGTGAAGAGGGTATACCAGGACAAAAGATGATGAGGATGATGCCAGAGAGAGAGATGATACAGAAGATGTCAGGAAAGAGATGCTGAGGAGGGAGATGTCATTGTGAGGAATGAGTAAAAAGATGGAAGTATCTGGCAAGCAAGAAGAGAACTGGATGGAGTTGCGAGGCACCTGAAAGATATGGAAACAGGACCTGGTGAAAATCAAAAGTACTGGCAACAAATAACACAGAGCCATGAGTATAAGACACTGCACACGCGTTCGCATTGAAATATCCCAATGATCCTTCACATGTTCAAAAACAGAACCTAATGAACACGGAGAGATTTGTGTGATTCTGCTGCTTTACTGGGCCTTGTCAGCCAGTTGTCTGATATCCCATGACAGAAGGGTGCTTATTCACAGGGAATAATATAATGGAACGCCCTTGTTGGAATACTTTGTGAACAATGTTTTGATGATATGCTTTAGTTACCATCCCTTTCTGAAAGAAGCGGAAGACACCATGGTGAAGAGTGAGGTATAAAAATGAAAAAAAAGAAAAAAAAAAGTGAAAGCATATACAGAAATTCACCCTGATAGACATAGCACTGCATCTTGCCAGACAAGACGAGACACTGCAGGACTATAATGTGAGCAGCACATATTCAAACAATGGCAGCTTCCTAAGACCAGAAGATCTGCTTGATAAAGTACATCCTGTCATAAAACTGCAGCTCAAGTCTATCAAATATATCAAGAACAAAGAATGATATAATCAAGGTCTATCTCAAAAGAAATGGATGACTTCAAAATCTTCTTTGTTCTCGTGGAAAAGACCACACATATTTCATACTAAAACCAAGTGCTCTTTGATATAAGATCTGTCCACAATATAGAAATAAAGGACCGATTCATGCAAGTGTGTGACGCGGCTACAACAAATTGTAAAAATTTGGAGAATGCTGTGATATCACTTTTTGAGGGTAATGAATCAAAGACTGAGAACATTATGGGTCAGGGCTATGATGGAGTTGCAGTTGTGAGTGGAAGTTACACTGGTTTTCAGTCTAGAACCCATACTCATAATGGCAAAACTTTTGGTGAGCACTTCTATACTTACTGCCTCAACATCGTCTTGGTAGAGAGTGTCCAATACAATCGATATTTTGTTCAATTTATTGATTTGATTTAGAGCAGGGGTTCCCAACCTTTTTAGCATTGCGCCCCCCTTTGGTCAGGACTGTATTCATGATGCCCCCCTCCCCACCCCTCTGTCGCCCAAACAACGATGTTTCTATATGTTCCATGTGGATGCTGCAGATGCTAGATGGCAACACTGCATTTGGTTGCTCTAAATGATGGTTGTGAACTTTTCCTGTCATAGCCTCGTATTCATACATATCTTTCGGAACCCCCTGTATGCATTTGAATGGCCTAGCCCTACATTGAACTTTGATTACCCCACGCCCCCCCTAGCATTCTCAAACGCCCCCCCGGGGGGCGCACCCCCCAGGTTGGGAAACGCTGATTTAGGAGGCGCTATGAAACTTTCGTATAAACTCAGCAGACTGTATATTCAGAGCAGGGAGTTAATGAGCTGAAAAGACTGTCTGACACTCGGTGGGCTTGCAGAGAAGATACCCCAAGAACTCTGACGGAATTGTTCTGCGGTCTGGAATAGATGCCTCAGGATATAGCCGAGAGTGATCCACCAGTTTCATCTGCCGGAAATGTGTGGTACATATTCTGAATTCACACTATACGTGGAGGCACTGAAGACTGCCACACCAGCCTTCACGGACACTGCCATTGTACCTGCCACACTTGAAGGGAAAAGTGTTGCTCTGGTAGTTTCATAAACAGTAGTTGATGGGGTCAGGAAAAGGCTGTCAGAAATAAGGATAGACGAGGAGTTTAAGATCCCGCTTGTAAAGGTCAAGGAGCGATCAGAGGCAAATAGAAGTGAGATTTCAGATCAAATGCCTGAACAAGTTAGAAAAACAAAGGAACCAGCAAAATACACAGGCAACTTCCAATCAGCAACTTAGGATTACCAAATTTAGATCTAAAAAGAGAACTGTCTGGGGAAGGTTTACTTCACGTTTCTAGACACCCTCACACAGGAGATGATTCTACTCTTCAAGGGAAGGGAGGACGTCCAACTGATGGAATTCTTACTCCTCTGCACACTCTGACCGTATCCAACTGAACAAAGGTAAGAGATGAAGAAACAGATCAATCTGTCAGTAAAGTCTGTCAGTTCTATGAGATGGACGGAGAGCCTGCTTTGGCTGTGTTCCATTCATCATATTCCTTATCCAGTAGCAATGTACAAGAGCCTTTAAGAAAACAACGCGGAGAGAGTTTTCCCTACCCTAACAAAACCTGTTAAAATATATGCCACATTTCCAGTTACAACCACGTCAGTGAAGCGCTCATTTTAAAGACTGAAGCTGATGAAAACCAAGTTCCGTAACAGTTGATTTGAGGGAAGGCTCTCGGAACTACTCCTGCTATCCATGGAGTATTTAACATCAGTATTTAACATTTTGAAAGCTCAGTAAAAGGGAAAATTTTTATTGTGAATCCAGTCTGGTACAGGAAAATGGAGTATGTTCTGCAGGCCAGCCCTTATCCCTCATTTTTACACCCGCCCTCGAAAAGAGAGAGCTGGTTACGTTTTGTGCAGCTATGTATATGTGTGTGTGTATTTGTGGTGTGTGTGTGTGTGTGTGTGTGTGTGTGTGTGTGTGTGTGTGTGTGTGTGTGTGTGTGTGTGTGTGTGTGTGTGTGTGTGTGTGTGTGTGTGTGTGTGTGTGTGTGTGTGTGTGTGTGTGTGTGTGTGTGTGTGTGTGTGTGTGTGTGTGTGTGTGTGTGTGTTATAAGGGTCAGCCACAGGGGATACTTACATGTATTTTTTTTTAACAATAGACCAAAGATCACAGGGCTAGGTTAAACGCTGATCCAACAAAATGAACTTAAACAGTGCATATCCAGTTATGATCAACCTTGGGGGAAGGGTTGAGGGAAAAAAAATTAATTAATTCATTTAGGAATATTCAATAAAAGATCAAGGCCAATTCAACCCGTAGGTGTGAGGGTATGAAGAGAATAATGAAAGCAGTTTTGGGGGACATTTGTCTTCTTAGTGTAATTGGAAAAGTATATGGTAGGATACTTATTGACAAAGTTAGGGAAATAGCAGGAATTAATTGGAGAAGAACAGGGAGGTTTTAGGAAGGGAAGAGGTTGTGTAGATCAGATAATCATTATTAGGTCTTTAGTGGAAAAGTTTCTAGAGATGGGAAAGAAGTTGTATGTGGCTTTCATAGATTTGGAGAAAGCATATGGCAAGGTGGACAGACAAGGATTGTGGAAAGTATTAATATATGGAGTAAAGGGAAAATTGCTGAATGCCATGAAGAGTATGTATGAGGGTGCTATGGCTGCAGAGCGTGTGGATGGTGAATTGAGTGAATTTTTCAATTTGAAGGTTGGATTGAAACAGGGATGTGTCATGTCTCCATGGTTGTTCAATCTGTATATGGATGGAGTTATAAAAGAGATACAAGGTAGGGCAGTGGATGTTGGAGCGGCCCTAATGAGAGAGGGCAGTGTTTGGAAACTCCCTGTACTGTTGTTTGCAGATGATTCTGTGTTGTTAAGTGAAGACGAAGGGGAGCTGCCAGGCTTGATGGATGAGTTTGAGAGAGTGTGTAAGAAACGGAATCTAAAGGTGAATGTAGAGAAGAGTAAAGTTATGGTCTCAGAAGTGAAGTCAGTGAATGTACAGTGAGGTTGGATGAGAAGAAAATGGAAAATGTGAGTGCGATTAAGTATTTGGGTTGTGTGATGACGAAGGATGGAAGTTTAGAGGGTGAAGTGCTCGAAAGGGTACAACAATGAAGAATGGTTGCTGGTGCTTTGAAAGCAGTAATAAGAAACAGGGAAGTGAGCACTGAAGCGAAAAAATTACTACATGAAAGTTTTGTGATACCAACTCTAACGTATGGAAGTGAAGCTTGGACCTTGTTGCTGGCACACAAGTCAAGAATGACAGCAGTGGAAATGAGTTATTTGAGAAAAGAATGCAGTATCCATTGGAGAGACAAACTGACAAATTAGGAAGTGAAAACACGTTTTGGTGTGGATGTGGATGTTATAGGAAGCGTTAGGAGAATCACTCTGAGGTAGTTTGACCATATGGAGAAGATGGAGAGCGAGAGACTGACGAGGAGAGTGTATGTGAGTGAGTTGGAATGGGAGAGAGAGAGAGGGGGAGACCAAGGATGAGATGAAGGGATGGAATGAAGAGGTATATTAGAGATGGGGGTGTGAGCTGGGAGCAGGGCAGTGAAATGGTGGGAGACAGGGCGACATGGAGGCGATTTGTTTGTGGCCACCCCTTACGAGATTGAGGTGTCTGGCGATAGACAGATAGATGGTTTTGATCCTATTTCAACAAAACTTGGTGGAGGGAAGTGACGTAAGCCAATAAAAGAAAACTGTCCTCGTTGAGAACAATAGGTCAAAGGTCAAGGTCAAAGTGCAAGGTAAACTTAAACCGTTTTAATCCGATTTAGACCATGCTTTGTAGACGGGGTGAAGATAAGGCCAGTTAAGAGGAGTCATTTTTTTTTTTTTTTTAACAATCAGTCACAAGCCAAGGTAACAAGGAAAAGTTAGATCGAACAGCTGTGTCTGATTTAAGCCAACCTTGATGAAAGTTTTAACATCAGGCAAGAAGGAAAAGATTCAATTCTGAAAACAATCAGTTAAACGTCAATCATTCAGGGTCACATGGCAAGGTCAGTTTTCAACCCCTATGTCTGAGAGTGAACAAAGTAACTAAAACAACTTTCATCTGATCTGGGTTGTTAATGTAGTTGTTATTGATGTTGTTTAACCCAAATGTGCCTGACCAAGAAGACCTGTCGGCCTCAATGGAAAAAGATGGGAGAGGTCTTTGTCCTGCAGAGGACGACGACGATAATAATGATGATGATGACTTACATTCTTGAGAAATCTCAGTACCGTAGTAATATCTATCTATCTATCTATTGCCAGACGCCTCAATCCCGTTTGGGGTGGCCACAAACAAATCGCCTCCAAGTCGCCCTGTCCCCCGCCATTTCACTGCCCTGCTCCCAACTCACACCCCCCTCTCTCATATACCTCTCCACCCCATCCCTCCATCTCATCCTGGGCCTCCCCCTCCCTCTTTCCCCCTCCACCTCACTCACATACACTCTCTTCGTCAGTCTTTCACCCTCCATCCTCTCCACATGGCCAAACCACCTCAGTGTGTTCCTCATAACGCATCCTATCACATCCACATCAACTGAAAAATAATGCTGAAGAGAACATGACTTTTTTCTCTGGGGCATTTGGGCTTTGACGTTAAGACATTTTCAGCGTATAAAGAAGACAAAGGAAGCTTTTTCCTAATATGCTGTATATAACAAAATAAGTACTGATATGGTAAAGTAAGTACTAATTAAGAAGAATAAGTACTAATTAGCATGAAACAGTGTTAATTTTTCATAAAAGACAGTAACTCAAAAGAGGTTTTGACAAAATTATGCATTAGCATGAGCAAAGTGACCCAAGGTCACAACACCCGCCCACACCGGCTGAATTGGGGTCAAAGTCCCCTAGGTGAAAGTTGTTGTTGTTGTTTAAAGATTTTTCTCTGCTGTGCAGAGGATCGGGTCTTATATTGACCCAGTCGGTGGGGTTTGGCTTTCACCAAGGTTGTCCTCTGGTGGGCAGCTCTGCCATCCACCAGAGTCCCCTAGTGGGCAGCCCAGCTGTCCGCCAGGGCAGCCCAGTTGCCCACCAGAGGGCTCACTGGGTGTGGTGAGCAAGGGGGGTGAAATGAAATTTGGTTGAATGAAGTTTTATGACCTGATAATAGCACTATTACCAAAAGAAATGGCAGTTTCTGTGATTTAAATCTTTAAACTTTGATTGATCTTGAAACTGTCTTTTCAAGGTCATTCAAGGTCGCAACTTATGGTGCCAATAGAATCTCCATATATGACTTGCAATTAGTGATTAACAGTAACCACATGCCCATCTCTCACCGTTTGGTTGATTTAATCATTCATAATATGCATGACCTTGACATTGATCTTTCAAGGTCACCCAGTGCCAACAGAATCACCATATATGACTACCTATTAGTGACTGAGAGTAACCATGCATCTATCTCTCATCATTTGGCTGTCTTCAGGTCTCAAAATCTGTGTGACCTTGAGTTTGACCTTTCAAGTCTTGAAATGTCACATCTGATGGTGTCAATAGGATCTTCATATGTGACTTTCTACTAGTGATTAACACCTATGCACTGGTTGACGTGTAAAGCTATCATGATTTCAGGCGAGGAGCAATGCCGATTGACGTGTATAGCCTCAAGCATCTTCCCACCACCCTTTGAACCCAGGTCCATTTTCTATGACAACCATAGGGTAGGTAGGTACCCAAGGTACCCCACTGATGCACGGCTCAGTCTGTACACAGCACTGGTAGAGTGTAGAGTGATGTCTTCCTCATCCTCCTCATCTGTTTCTGCTCCCCCCCCCACACGGGCCCGATTGTGTCGTCAACCCCTGCAAAAGTTCTTCCCTTACCGCCGGGAAAAGGGCTCAGTGCCTGAGCATGTGTGTGGGAAACTGTAAAATGTAAATAGTAAACATGTATGCACAAGTATTTTTTTAAGACATGAGTGAACTGTAAGATATTATAAGTTATATCTTGTAAGTGTTATGATATGTGTTTTATAATAAATTTTACAAGTGCAATGCAATAAGTGTTACTGTTTATGGTTATTTGTGAAATAATGATTGGAAATACATTGAGTAACCCTAACTGCTACATGAAAGAAAACCAGGAGTGTGTGGGCAAGAAAGATGACCTGGGTGGCTCTAACTAATCTTTTTCCTTCGTTCCTTATAAAGGTGAATATGTGAAAATAAGCTTATTTAAAATGTGTAGTACAAAAAAAATGTAAGATAAGTAGAACACTGGTAATATTTTCATGATGCCCCTGATTAGTACAAATTAGTCACAATTTTTGGACAAGTAATTACCTCATCATCCCATCATCCACCCAGTTAATGTAGTGGTACTCAGTGTAGCTCTACACTGAGTGGCAAGCCAAATAATTTCCTGTAGACCAGGAAAGCATTTACAATGCGGGTGGTAACATTACAACCAACCAACATGTGTTCCCTACGTGACAATAAGTGGGTTGGAAGAGGGTTAGTGCCCCTCCCCGGAAAACAACTAACTGAAAATACGAACAAGAAGCCTTGGACCAGGACTGGCCAAAAAGTGACGACTAAGGACTGAACAAAGGACATGGTGTGGATAGCTACTTGGAATGTAAGGGGTGCAAATGATGAGGTGAAAGAAAGAGAGATTGTACAGGTATTTG
The DNA here is from genome assembly GCF_032717465.1 of Coenobita brevimanus. Classification (NCBI taxonomy): domain Eukaryota; kingdom Metazoa; phylum Arthropoda; class Malacostraca; order Decapoda; family Coenobitidae; genus Coenobita; species Coenobita brevimanus. Next base: position 17,623,259 of record NC_137000.1, on the reverse strand, counting down.
AGGGTGCGAAAGTGAATGTGTGTGGATTAACTGAAACTAAATGGCGAGGTGAGAGTGTGAGAGAATGGAAGTATAGATGGGGTATATGTGCAGGAGTAGGTAAGAGTGAGAGGGCAAGAGAGTTTGTATTGTTGTACCAGATGGAAGGAGAATATGAGAGTATGGATCGATTGGCTCAAGGATTGTGTGAATAAAATTGAAAGCTGGACTACAAATCTGGGAGATTGTGTGGGTGTATGCGCCAACACAATATTGTGCAAGCAGAGTGAGAGAAGAGTTCTGGACAAATATGGAAGCGTGTATGGAAAAGTTTGATAAGAATGAGTGAGTGTTTTTGACTGGAAATATGAATGGAAAAGTAGGGAATGTGAAGGTGGATGGAGTAGTTGGTGAGTGGGGTGTGCCTGCAGAGATGGATGAGAATGGCAGTGCTTTAGTGGACATTTGCCTGGCAAGGGATTGGTGATAGCCAATACCCTCTGCAGGCACAAAATGATCCATAGATATACATGGCGAGTGATGAGAAGCGTGAGTAGTGAACTGAATGAATGGAAGGCAATGACTGATTATGTGTGTGTGGATGAAAAAATGAGAAGGTGCGTAACGGATTCAAGAGTATACAGCGGCTGAGGAAGTGGACCTTCTGTGCACTACTTGGTGGTGGTCAGAATCAAGGTCCAAAGGAAATGAAGAAATGAAGAAGGGAAGGTCAGGAGGAAGTAGTTCATGCAAGGAGAGTAAAAGGGTTGCAAGAGGATGGAAAAAAGGCAGAATATAAGAAAGAAGTGGAGGAGCGACTGGGTAAATATGGACTGGAGCAGATGGCGGACATCGATGGTGTGTGCAAGATATTCACAGAAGAAATGAGTGCAGCATGTGAGGTGGTGTGTGGGTTAAAGAGAAGACGAATAGAGGTGCAGGGAACAGCATGGTGGAATGAAGAGGTGAGAGAGCCTTTGGTACAAAAGAAGAAAGCATATAGTGAGTGGAGGAGAAACAGGGGCGTGAAAGAAGTTGAGAGACAGAAGAATGGATGAGGAGGAAGTGGAAAATGTGAGTGCGTTTAAGTACTTGGGTAGTGTGATGAGTGAGGATGAGAGTTTAGAGGGTGAAGTGCTTGAAAGAGTACAACAAGAAAGAAAGGTTGCTGGTTCTTTGAAAGGAGATGATAAGAAACAGGGAAGTGAGCATTGAAGTGAAAAATTACTACATGACAGTATTGTGATACCAACTCTAAGGTATGGAAGTGAAGCTTGGACCTTGTTGGAGGGACACAAGTCAAGAGTGAGAGCAGTGAAAATGAGTTATCTGAGAGGAGCATTTGGAGTCGAATGGAGAGACAGACTGACAAATGAGAAAGTGAAGGAGCGTTGTGGTGTGGATGTGGATGTGATAGGAAGCGTTAGGAAAAACGCACTGAGGTGGTTTGGCCATGTAGAGAGGATGGAGAGTGAAAGACTGACGAGGAAAGCGTATGTGAGTGAGGTGAAGGGGGGGAGAGGGAGGGGCAGGCCAAGGATGAGATGAAGGGATGGAGTGGAGAGGTGTATGAGAGAGGGGTGTGTGAGCTGGGAGCAGGGCAATGGAATGACGGGGAACAAGGTGACATGGAGGCGATTTGTTTGTGGCCACCCCTTACGGGATTAAGGCGTCTGGTAACAGAGATAAAATAGAATTACCTCATACTCAACCATCCTGCTTGAAGTGCAAATATGTGTGCTGCAGTAGAGGGAAATTATTACAATTGATGCAAGAAGTGAGTACAGAAAATCAGAGCTATTCGTTTCCTACAAACCCGCGGGGCATAGTGGTACTATGAAACGGGCAGAAAACCCTGTGGAGGGCCACATGAACAGGGTGATGACTCAACCTTATGACGGTGAGTAAGGAAAAGTCGAAGATTGAGTTGAAAATTCTGGGTTTCCTTGAAGGAAGGCCGGGCAGTGTTACATTCACCACTCTGGTCAGTGCTGCTAACGCCAACCAGCGAGTCCAACGTCACTGGCAGTGCCGTGTGCTCGGAAACAGCCCGCCAAAACACGGAAAACCAGTTATCTTTAACTTATCGTTACTCATGGACTCATTACTCATTACTGGAGGCATGGAGATACTTTCACTTGAAAGAGGAAAAGTTGGTGAGTCTTATGTATTTTTAATTTTTTCTCTTGCTATTGATTTGGCTGATAGTAGGGTTTGAAGTAACGGTATTTTTGCCAAAATCACGGAAATCCCCCGTAATGAGGAGTGGGCAACATCAGAAAACCCTCAGCGTGTAGAGGTTAACATTATCTATCTTTCGCCGTTTGGCTGATTTCAGGCCTCAAAATATGGATGACCTTGAATTTGACCTTTCAAGGTCCAGTTCAAGGCTGTTAACGCTGGTGCATTTTCACCAAAATCGAATCACTTCCTTGGTGCATCAAACCTAACCTGTGTGCAAATTTGAAGATGATCCGTCCATCCTCTCCAACAAGAAGGGTATATTATCACCCTTGTTTGTCACTTGCTGGAATATTTCGATTTGGTAGACATGTTGGTCAGTTCCATATGTTTGTCTGACTGTTTGTTGCTTGTCAGAATCTCTTGATTTGGCAAGCATGATGGTCAGTTCCGTATGTCTGTTGCTTACCAGAATCTTTCGATCCGGCAAGCATGTTTGCCTGTATATTTGTTTGTTTGTCTGTTTGCTTGTGTGCACTCTACGGGTCACAGTTTTGCGCCAATCGTTCTGAAAAAAAAAAAAAAAAAAAATCAGAAGGTAGATATCCACAAATCCTGGAAGCCTTTTTGTTTTCCATCAAAATTGGTGAAAGACCCTGGGCTGGGTGGGGGGATGAAACCCATCATTGGCCGCGGTTGGGAACTCGTCGGGACCCAGTGGCTGGCCCAAGAACAATATTTTCAGGTTTCAAAAATCGATCTTTTTTTTTTATCAAACTGAAGAGAAACGATAATGCAGATTCCAATCCAGTCCATCCGGCAAGTGTTCTGCCCATGGCATTTTTATCTATTTGTTGCTTGCCAGAACTTTTCGATTCCGCAGAAATGTTGGCCAGTTCCGTATGTTTTCTGACTGTTTGTTTGTCTGCACTCTACAGGGCAATTTTGCACCAATCGTTCTGAAAAAAAAAAAAAAAAAAAATCTGAAGGTAAATATCCATAGACACTGGAAGCCTATTATTTTTCATCAAAATTGTTCAAAGGCCTTGGGCTGGGAGGGAGGTTTAAATAAAGATCCTGCATAGGAATATGGAATTTCCACCATAGGAACTATAGCGAGCTTTTGACAGGACTGTAATTAGCCATCTAATTTAAGCCAGTATTATATGTGGAATTTCTGCTGTAAGACCTGTAGATTGATCTCAACAATACAGTATGTAATAATCCTGGTGTGTGTGTGTGTGTGTGTGTGTGTGTGTGTGTGTGTGTGTGTGTGTGTGTGTGAGAGAGAGAGAGAGAGAGAGAGAGAGAGAGAGAGAGAGACCAGAAGCGCAACATCGCGCAAATTTTCAAAAATTCATGTCTCCGTCAATTCCAATGGGATCTCCCCTAAACCCACTATCATCTTCAATTCTGTTCCAGATCTATAATCAAATTCCAATCCAATCCATCCGGCAAGCACCTTGCCTATGGGAGTTTCATTTGTTTGTTTGTTTGTTTATCTGTTAGCAGGATTACTCAAAAACTAAGACAAAGATTGGGACCAAATTTGGTGGGTAGATAGCACATGACGCATGGAATAGTTGATTAACTTTTGGGACCGATTCGGATCGTATTACAGATTTTGGACCCGGAAAATACTTTTTGCAGAGCCCTAAGAAAACCTAACCAATTATGAAAAGTGGTTTGGAAACTGCACTACCCTTCTCGGAGAGCATGAATGCCCCTTGAATTGGATCAAAAGATAATCGATGCACCGACACACAAATAAAAAAATAAAAAAATGCCGATGATCTCATATACCACATCCACATTGAATTGCGGGTAAAGTGGATAGCAAAGTAAATATAAAGTTTCTTCCTGTGCATTCAGAGAGAACATGGAAACTAAATACCCAATCCTGCGATGTGTATGCCGATTTCGTTAAAACCCGTGTGCTCATTTCCACAATTTCTGGTGGTTTGTATTTATTGGAGGAGGGCTGACCCCCTCCAAGAGTCACTGGGGAAGTCACGCTTCCAAATATGTCATTATGAATGACAATTGATTGTAAAACACATGCAAAGATATCAAAGCCATATCTATCTTCCTTTTACTATTCCTGAGAATCATTTTTTTGGTGAGGGGATTGATCCCCTAGAAAATTATGGATGGAAAACTCTATATAATGAATGACCTTCGGAGTAACCAGACTGACTCACCTGGTAAGTTTCACTGAAATCTTTCCCCTGTATCTGGTCGTTTTTAGTTTTGAGAGGTGACTGACCCAAAGAATCATGGGGAGAGGGAGGGGAGCGCTCTTCCGAAATATCGGGTGAGACACCATCGCACAACATGTACAAAGATGTCGAAGCCACATCTGCCCTCCTTTCACTATTAAAAAATAATAATAATAATAATAATAATGTGCAGACTGACCTCCCTAGAGATCATGGTTGGAAAATTGTATATAGTGGAAGACCTTCGGTGTAGCCAGACAGACTCACCTGGAATGTTTCAGTCAGATCCTTCAAATAATCTAGGAGGAATCAAACACACACACACACACAGGGCGAGATCCCGAAGGTGATATAGCTCTGCTTGGGACGATTAATAGTAAGAATAAGAATGATGATAATAATAATTATAATCTACCTATCTCTCTACCTATCGATTGTCAGACGCCTTGATCTCGTAAAGGATGACCACAAACAAATCGCCTCCATGTCAACCGGTCCCCAGCCATTTCACTGCCCTGCTTCCAACACACCTCCACCCCCTCTCTCCATTCCATTGCTCCATCTCATCCTTGGCCTCGCCCTCCCTCTCCCCCCCTCCATCTCACCCACATACACTCTCGTCGTTAATTTCTCGTTCTCGATCTTCTCTACATGACCAAATCACCTCAGTGTATTTCTCCTTACGCTTCATATCACATCCACATCCACACCACAACGCTCCTTTACTTCCTCATTTGTCACTCTGCTTCTCTATGTAACTCTACATGCTCCTTTCAAATAACTCCTTTCCACTACTCTCACTCTTGACTTGTGTCCTTCCAATAAAGTCCAAGCTTCACTTCCATACATTAGAGTTGATATTACAATACTGTCATGCAGCGATTATTTTTTACTTCAATGCCCACTTCCCTGTTTCTTATCACTGCTTTCAAAGAACCAGCAATCTTTCTTCCTTGTCGTACCCTTTCAAGCACTTCACCCTACAAACTTTCATCCTTACTCATCACACTACCCAAGTACTTAAATGCACTCGCATTTTCCTTTTTTTTTTTTTTTTTTTTTTGCCTATCGACCATTGAGGCCGGAGCCTCTGTCATTAAGGCAGATATATATATATATGTATATATATTGACACATATATACATATATATACAAACATATATATATACATACATACATACATACACACATCCATGCATATGAACATACACACTTTCATGCACACGTACATATATATATAATAATTTTTATTTTATTATTTTTTTGTAGTTTTATTTTTATTATTTTTATTTATTTTTTATATTTTTAACCTTATATTACTTAGAAACAAAATACCTAATTTAAAGACCCTAAAACTAACCACCTAACAGACAAATCGCTAACCTATACTAAATCCTAAGAGACAAATAACTAGGCCTACACTAATATTCAAAAAGCCTCGACCAAGAGAACACCATCGACTGCAGATATGTAATGCCTTTCTACATTACATACCTGCACTCATCACCTGGTGACTGTCAGTCGAGGCACAACCTAATATAGGGGACATCAATATATGAAAGGGAACCAGACGAGTCAGGAACATTTCCATATACATCAGCTGTCGTCCCTAATTAGAATAACTTAAGCAAGATAATATAATGTATTTACATAATTTGTACAAAAATTGAAGAACCTCGCCCAGCAGACTACCATCGACCGCATGTGCCCAATACCTTCCTATATTGCACACTTGCACTCATCAGCTGTTGACTGTCAGGCGAGGAACTTGGCTTAATGTAGGGGACATCTATATTAGAAATAGATCGGTGGGAGGAGGAACTATTTCAAATATGTCAACTGTCAACCCTAATTAATATTATAATATATACATATTTACTGTTCATAAAAACCATAACCACACAGCAAAAAAGTCACATCACTCTGATCAGTCCGATCTCTCTCAAGAAAGCCATCAATTTATCAGTCATAACAATGTCCCCATCACCCAGGATAGTGGAAAGGGTGAAGGGGACGTCTGCTGAGCCGCAGTAATTTATAAGTGAAGCGCGTTCACGAATAAATCGCCGACAGCGCAGGATGATATGACTGATAGATAACACCGCATTACAGATGTCACAGTGCGGTGGGAAGCGTCTTTCCATATATGGTTTTATGTGGGTTAAAATGGTGGCATTAAGCCGTAGCCGTGCCAACACTTTTTCTTCTAGGCGACTGGGACGGTTGGCAGTGTTCCAGTCGCCCAGGTACGGCTTACAAGTTCGAATATTTAGTCTGGTCCACTGACCTTGCCACAGAAGATTTATTGATTTCTTTCCGAGAGATAGACTCGACCCTAGATCACGAGGAACGTCCCAAGTCTCCTCGAGCTCCACAGCCGACTTTGCAAGTAAGTCAGCCTGCTCATTGCCGTAGATACGACAATGACCAGGCACCCAGATCAGCGTGAATGACTTGTTGCATGAATGCAACTTATTAACGATGCGGCCCTGGATCTCATGAGAGTCCGTAGTGCAAGATGCAATTGCCTGAAGGGCTGATTTTGAATCTGAAAATATGACAAATGAGTCATGCCTAGAATTGAGAGCATAGTCTATGGCTTTGTCAATAGCAAAAAGTTCTGAAGTAAACACAGATGTATGAGTCGGCAACCGATACCTGAGGGCACATTCAGTCGACCACACACTTGCACCCACACATTCACTCGACTTGGAGCCGTCGGTGTACAATTGACGGGACCCCAAGTGACGAACAATGATGTTACGAAACAAGTGGTGGACCTCCGCCTCCAGCGCCTTGGCCTTTGGTGCTGGGAGCCATGTGACATCGACTGTAAAGCCGGGTGGCTCCCAAGGCGCTATATTTTTAAGCACCAACTTGTCACAGTCACTGGGGTCCACATCAAGCTCCTGAGTCAGTAAGTGGAGGCGAGCGGCAAGTGGCCGACGAACCCCCCGCAGAAGGTGGTGGTATTGACGCAGGGGGGTACAGGCCACATTGCCGATATTACTTTTCCTTAACGTCCTTATGCCATAGGACAAGGCCAGGTGGTCACGGCGAATATGGAGGGGAGGCACATTCGCCTCCACTTCCATACGAGTCACACGGGTACACCGGACGGCTCCAAGACACATTCGCAAACATTTATTCTGTAACACATCCAATCCTTTCAGGGTGGCATCGGATGCCGAGCCATACACCTGTGCGCCATAGTCTAGCTTCGATCGAATAAGGGACTTATACACCATTAATAAAGATTTTCTGTCGGCACCCCAGGTAGTACCCGCTAGGTACTTGAGGACATTTAACAGTTTATCACAACGAGCAAGCAAAGTATTAACGTGAAGTTTAAAATTCATTCTACGATCAAGATGTATTCCTAAAAATTTTACAGAATTTTGAAAAGGTACCGCCTGATTATCCAAAGTTAAGCACAAATTAGGTACGTTACGATTAGTGAAAACTATAGCGGCACACTTACGTACGGAAAACTTAAATCCCCACTGCAAGGCCCATTGGTGGACGGAGTCAAGGGCTGCTTGAATCCGCCCAGCCGAAAATTGTGCATTATGGGAAAAGTGCCATATTGCACAATCGTCAGCGTAGAGCGAGTATTTAAGATTCCTCGGGATGGGAGCTGATGACAGAATATCATTGATCATAATACTAAATAAAGTAGGACTAAGCACACTTCCCTGTGGCACCCCGTTTTCCTGGATAAATATATCCGATGTTACGTTACGGGGTAATTTGACAGAGAAAGTTCTGTCCCTTAAGAAATTTGAAATAAAAACAGGTAAATTTCCTCTTAAACCATAAGCATGGAGCTTCATTAGTATACCGTGTCGCCAGGTCATGTCATAGGCTTTATGGATGTCCAAGAACACCCCTATCATGAATTCTTTATTGGCAAATGCCTCTGCAATACAATGCTCCAAATTCATTAAATGATCTAGTGAACTTCTGTATTTACGGAAGCCACATTGTTGATCATTTAACAAATTCTTCGACTCTAAAACAAAAAGAAGCCTATTGTTAACCATACGTTCCATGACATTACATAGACAAGAAGTCAACACAATAGGACGAAATGAAGTGGGATTCATAAGACGACCAGCCTCTTTGGGTATCGGTATGACGTGCGCAAAGTGCCATGAGTTTGGGAACGTTCGAGACGCCCAAATCTCATTGTACAATGCTAACATCTTAATCAGGTTGTCCTGATTAAGATGCTGGATCATACCGTACGTGATGGTGTCTGGTCCAGGGCTGGTGTCTTTACAGGATTTAAGGGCAAGGAGCAGTTCATCTTGCGTAAACTCTTGGTTGTACGGGGAGTTTACGTCTTCTGTGGCAAAGTCTAATATCTGTAGCTCAGCCGTGCGTTTATGATGTTGGAAACGCGGGTCATAATTGGCTGAGCTACTTACATGAGAAAAACTCCTGGCGAGGATGTTAGCAACGTCCACGGGCTCGTCATAGATGTTATTATTAACTTGAAGGGTGATGACTGGGAAATATGGGCCTTTATTATTTAATATTCTTATGGTGGACCAGACTTTACGTAATGGTGTTGTACGAGTCACCGTGGACACAAAGGACCGCCAGGAGTCACGTTTGGCCCTTCTTATTATTCTCCTTGCCTCAGCCCGTGCCTGTTTGTATGCAATAAAATTTTTCTCAGTGGGCTGACTATCAAAAATCCTGTATCTCCTATTGCATTTTCTTAATGCTTGTTGGCAATCTGGCGTCCACCAATGTGCTCTATGCTTCGCATGAACTGTAGAAGTCTTGGGAATAGCAGCCTCAGCTGCGTGTAATATGGATTGGGTTATATTTTCGACCTTAACATCTATGGTCTCCCCAGACATATCTAAATTGGCGATCCTTGAGAAGGATCCCCAATCTGCTTTCTTATAGTTAAATTTTGGAGGTGGAGGGTCCGAAATGATGTCGCGTGTATAAGAAAGACAGATGGGTAAATGATCACTTCCCAAGGAGTCGTCGTAAGAGTCCCATGAGAGATCTTGATGTATACCAGGGGAGGCCAAAGCTAAGTCAATGGCCGAAAAGTTACCAGTTCGATCATCTACACGAGTCGCTCTACCATCGTTCAGAAGACAGAGGTTGGACTGTAGTATTAGGTCGGCTACTTGCTCCCCACAACCATCAATCCTCAAGCTACCCCATTGATAGTGATGGGCGTTAAAATCGCCCAACACTAACTTATTCCCAGGGAGGTGTTCCACTAGTGAATTTAAAGCATCACTATCAATGAGGCCATGTGGAGGACAGTACAGAGAGCAAATAGACAGATATGTGTTATTAAATTTTACTCTGCACGCGACCGCTTCCAGAGTAGAATTTAGAATCACTTCCGTTTGTGGGTGTGATTTGTGTGTGTATATGGCTACTCCGTGACCTTCATATCTTCTATACGAGTGGTAGTGTTTGAACTGTGGAGGATCAGGGTGATCCTCCAGGCACGTCTCCTGTAAACAAACAACGTCTGGCCTGTGTATAGAAAGCAAGATTGCTATATTGTGTAACTTATTCCCAATACCTCTACAATTCCACTGTAGTATAGTGAAAGCGACGGTTTAAGATTTTCGTTGGGGGCCAGTGTGCTTTGTCTTTTTTTGTCGCCCGCCAGCAGGCGAGCGACTACCGGGGGACCTATCCCGGTGCTTGTTCACGGAAACCTCCATATTGTCGTCAATTACGAGGTTTCCTGACTCCCCCGAGGAAGAGCTAACCTTCCTCTCCCTCGCTGGAGTGGGAACTGGAAGAACATGAGGACGAGACTGTTTTGTGAGGGTGGTCATGTTACTTTTAGTAGACTTGTCAGGCTTCGTTTTAGGCCGTACTGATGGAGAGGCAGCAGCAGCCTGAGAGTAAGTTGAAGCCTTAGGGATGTTAGTGAGAGAGTTGGAGAGGACAGGAGGTCGAGATGGAGATATACTGTGAGTGGCAATAGGGAGAAGGACAGGATCAGTCTGCGTCTCTACAGAGCACATCACAGGACAGGACATTACCGCCGAAGCATAGGACCTATTCGGCGTGGGAGTTGCATGCAACTCCTTCACCTTTTTCCTAGCTTTGTAGTAGGAAATGCCCTCAGTTGCCTTCACTGTGCAGACCTCCTTCTCCTCCTTCCACTTGGGACAATCCCTAGAGGAAGTGGAGTGAGCGCCCTTGCAGTGGAAGCAACAGACCGTCTCAGATGTGCAGTGTTCCACATCATGACCCTGGCTTGCACACTTGCCGCACACTGGCTGGGAAGCCCGACAAGTCTTTGAACCATGCCCATACACCTGGCATTTCAAGCAACGGAAAGGGTTGGGAATGTATGGCCGCACATGAACAATTTCATAACCAATTTTTACTTGGCTAGGCAGTGACACTTTACCGAAAGTCAAAACAATGGTTGCTGTCTTCGTCTTGACACCTTCCGAATATCTTGTTATGAAGTGGGCATCGATTACATCTTGCTGAGCAAGTTCCTCTATGATCTCTTCCTCACTCATTACCATGAGATCCTTGCAAGTGATGACACCCTTGCAGGAATTCATGGAAGTTGGGATCTTGGCTTCGACATCATAAATATGAAACTTGCGCAGCTTCAGCAAGTCCTTAACCTGGGAAGAATTGCAAATCTTTACAAGGAGGTCTCCGTTCGCAAGTTTTTTGACTTGTTCCACCTCCCCAGCACAGCCATCAATAACCTTCTTAATCATAAAGGGATTGAGACTGCTCAAGGGAGTGGAACCTAGAGCATGAATGGTGACAAACTCCGCGTTTTTTACCTCGACGTCACGAGGCAAACAAGTCTGGGGCCGTTCTGTCTGGGGGCTGTCTGCCCGTGTAGTAGTCGGGGGTCGGTCAGGACTACCTCCCCCCCTGAGGGGGGGGGAGGCAGTAGGGGCATCCTGCATAGTAACCACTCCCCCCTAGCGGGGGAAGTGGGAAGAAGGAGAGAAAACGATCAAGGGACAAACAACCGGGGACCACACACCTAAGTCTGAGGTTGCCCTCTCAAACCACTCCAGGGAGGCCCGACCGTGTTTATTCACTCCCCAGAGCGATCAGTGGGGGGGACCCTCCGTGGGCGATAAGCAAAGGTAAACTCAGGAAATAGATACAAAAACCTATTGTATCTCTAACAGGGAGGGGAGGAAAATGAGAACTAACTAATCCTAACTTTATTTAAAAAACGCCCTAGTGGCGGAAAAGCAAAATCTATGCCGGTGAAGCAGCCCTATAGCTAGAGGAGAGCTCAGGAAACACGTCTGTTCTCTCCGCAACCATGCATAAAAGTCCACATTTTCCATTTTCTCATCATCCAATCTCCCTGTACATCCAATGACTTCATTTCTCTCGATACTAATTATGATGATGATAATAATAATACCAATAATCACTGTTGTTATTATTATTATTATTTTTATTATTATTATTATAAAAATAAATAAATAAACAAGTATAGAAACGGTGAAACGTTAAGCTAAACAGTGAGGGAAACTGTTGCATGTGACTAAGAAAACGAAACAAGAGTGTGTGCAAAAAATCTCAAAGTTTTGAAGTATTGATGAGAATTATTACAGAGTAATAATAAAAGTAGAATTGCTTAGATCAAAATGAAATGAGAAGCAATGAAACTGGTGAAAGTGATGAACTATAATTTAAGACAAGATCTAAATTACCTTATTAAAAAATGTTTAAAGGGATCACGTTGAAATATACAAACATCAGCTGTTTGAGCTTATTAAGTTATTAGAGAAGCATAAAAAAAAAAAAAACAAGGTGAACAAACACGACACATACCAGGAAGGCTAATAGGATGGCAAATGAACAAGGGTCTCGTGACTACCAAATGAGGGCTTATTTCACTATATCAGCGGGGCCACCACTACAAAACGTGTGGAACCATCGGTGACAGTATTTTTTTTTTTTTTTTTTTGCCTCGACTATTGGGGCCGAAGCCCCTGGTCATTCAGGCAATATATATATACATATATATATATATATATATATATATATATATATATATATATATATATATATATATAGAGAGAGAGAGAGAGAGAGAGAGAGAGAGAGAGAGAGAGAGAGAGAGAGAGAGAGATACAGTGATGCATATATACACACAAACCTTCAAACACACATACATACACACGTACAGTTGCGGACATAAACAGAAACACCCCGTCCACAAGCGAGGTGGTGTGATGCTCTCCGCATCTGGTAACACTGATTGGTATGGAACTTCATCAGGTTTCGTTTGGTCGCTAGGACGAACCGAATTCGGTGATCATTGCCATTGTGCGCAGTTATTGGTAGTATATAAACAATGTCCCGCTTGACAGTATACTGAAAATTACAACGTTTTGTGAATATAGTGATAAAATAATTTCACACCATACATATTCGTAATTTATTCACATGAAACACACAGGTTTCGTAAGTATGACTTTCGACAAACATTACGAACTATATAACATTTACCGGTGGCCAGCATATAAGCCATTATAACATAGGCTGCATTCCCGCACCTATCATAATAATCACAAAATTACTGTGATCCCCCTCCTCCCTGACCGTGAACCTGAAACTGGTAGACCTTTTTAGGTGGCTTCACAGGGGGATGCAGGGTGGGGCCCCTGGGAGACAGGAAGAGAGAGGAGGAGGCAATACTGGTCTGGCTGGTGGAAGAGTGGCTCTACAGGAGACGAGTGATGTGGTAAGGGAGAGCGGACTGTGGCAGGAAACTAGGATGGGATGGATAAATGATACGTTGGTGACATGGTGCCAAATCAGCTATAGTTCAACGCTGATTGTGGAATTTGATAGTCAGGCTGTTAAACGTTATGCAGACTTTGGCCTGTTACGCAGTATACCAGCATGTTTTGTTACATCGTCTAAAGGACGACCTACTTCCCATGGGGTGGCATATTACACAGACCCTGCAGTATTAGTGTATGGTGACGACTATGTCATTACATGGTGATAAATGAAACGTTCCTAGAATGTTTGTCTGATGTCACACCTGTTGTCTTAGGGTCTTGGAACTGATCTTCTTGCGTTTACGTAGTAACATCGTGGATGACGACTGATATCGAAAGCAGAGGAGGGGGAGGGAGGAATTCTCTCTTGCTACAAAAAATAATAGTTAACAGTAGTGATTGGTGCCTATGGTTCTCGTTAATATCTGTATGGCACCGGTGTAAACCAACACGTGAGTTACTTGGGGGGGGGGGATGGACTGGATCCCAGAACATACTGTAGATGGCGATACTGGGATGAGCTAATAGGTGGATAGAGAGATGCCTTATCAGCTTATGATCTTTATGTCGATTTTTTTTTTTTTATGTTCTCGACTCTGAGTATAGGCTTCACAGCCTGGTCCCAAGGCCCAGTAGTCCTCCTACATTTCATACACCTCTACATGTCACCACTTCGGCGCTAACACCCACCGTCCATACTGAATCCATGCTAGGGCTGTCTCATACAGGACTGGTGTATTGGTATCAGCGGGGGTATTTTCACTTGTTGGCGGGTCTTCTGGTAGATCGATAAAGTCTGCCTGTTATGAAATTCAAATCCTTAAACTGTTCCCTGCCCCAGCGGGGATTTGAACTGAGTCCGGTAGGACCGCGGGCCACCTCTCTACTGACTGAGCCACCGCTCTCTCTCTCTCTCTCTCTCTCTCTCTCTCTCTCTCTCTCTCTATATATATATATATATATATATATATATATATATATATATATATATATATATATATATATATATATATACTGTACTGTATATGTATGTATGAATGTATATATATATATATATATATATATATATATATATATATATATATATATATATATATATATATATATATATATACCTAATCTAAAAACCCTAACACTAATAACCTAACAGACAAACCGCTAACCTATATTAACCCCTAAAGATACAAATAGCTAAACCTAAACTTATAATAGAAATACCTCGACCAAGAGAACACCATCGACTGCAAGTTTGTAATGTCTTTCTACATTACATACCTGCACTCATCACCTGCTGATTGTCAGCCGAGGCAGAAAATATTATAGGGGACATCAATATATGAATGAGAACCTGAGGAGTCAGGAACTAATTATACGTTATCTGTCAATCCTAATTACGATAGCTTTTACAAGATGGTTTAAGAATTTCATATATACAAAAAGTACATCACTCAACAGAACACCATCAAATGAAAATGCCCAATACATTTCCATATTGCACACTTGCACTTAGCTGGTGACTGTCGGGTAAGGAACAGAGTTTAATGTAGGGGACATCAGTGTTAGAAAAAGATCAGTTGGGAAGCGGGAACTATTTCAAATATGTCAACTGTCAACCCTAATCAATGATGTAATATATACATATTTAGAGTCGATAAAGACCATAACCATACAGTAAAAAAGTCACATCACTCTGATCAATCCAGTCTCTCTCTCTCTCTCTCTCAAGAGACAGCCATCAATTTATCAGTCATAACAATATTCCCATCATCCAGGATGGTGAAAAGGGTGAAGAGGACGTCTGCTGTGCCGCAGTAATTTATAAGCGAAGCACGTTCACGAATAAATCGCCGACAGCGCAGGATGATATGACTGATAGATAACACCCCATCAAAGATGTCACAGTGCGGTGGGAATCGTCTTTCCGTGTGTGGTTTCATGTGAGTTAAAACAGTTCTGTCTAGCCTCAAACGCGCCACCACTTTTTCTTCCAGGCGACTGGCACGGTTGGCGGTATCCCAGTCGCCCAGGTACGGCTTGCGTGTTAGAATATTTAGTCTGGTCCACTGACCTTGCCACAGAAGATTTATTGATTTCTTTCCGAGAGAGACTCGACCGTACATCATGAGGAACGTCCTAAGTCTTTCCGAGCTCCACGCCAACTTTGCAAGTAAGTCAGCCTGCTCATTGCCATAGATATGACAATGACCAGGCACCCAGATCAACGTGAAGGACTTGTTGCATGAATGCAGTTTATTAACAATGCGGCCCTATATCTTATGTGAGTCCATACTGCAAGATGCAGTCGCCTGAAAGGCTGATTTGGAATCTGAATACAGTGGAGTCTCTTTTATCCGAAAATCACGGAACTTTCAAAGTTTCGTTTAACCGATTTTTTCGGATAAAAGATACTGTAATAATATGTACAGTAGGATACAAGGTAACAGTATTGTACTCACCTATCACCCATTTCTGGCGACGTCTAGCCCACCACCACCACCAGCACCCCAAAAGCCACTCAACCATTAGCAAAACAATACACTGTAGTAACTACGTATGTAAATACACTTTTGTAACAGTAATAGAAACTGTCAACTTAAATAAAACTTCACTCAAATAAACTTAAATAAACCTTCACCAAAACAATTACGTAACTCACTGTATGCAATTCGAACAAATGAAGTCTTAAACATAATTGTTTTTTTCATATTTTATGTTTCCATATTCATTCATTTCCACATCATCCACATCATCCCCCACATCATCCAAATCTTCCGAGGTGGTGGATGCAGGTGAGGGAGTAGGCAACTCGCTGTAGTGAGTAGCGGTGCATCCGTAAACTAACGCTAGTGGCGCGAAACAAGCCCATCGTGTTTGAATTTTCAGATAGATTTCAGATTTTTGCGGTTAATCGAAATGAGAACGTTTTATTAAAACGTGCGGTTAATGGCATATTACGGTTAAAAGAATTTCGGATAAAAGAGACTCCACTGTATATGACAAATGAGGCATGCCAAGAAAGGAGAGCATAGCCTATAGCTTTGTCAATATCAAAAAGCTCAGAGGTGTACGCAGACGTATGAGTCGGCAACCGATACCTGAGGGAACATTAAGTCGATCATACACTTGCACCCATGCATTCACTCAACTTGGAGCCATCGGTGTACAAATGGTAGAACCCGATGTGACGCACAATGATGTTGCAAAACAAGTGGTGGACCTCCGCCTCCGGCGCCTTGGTCTTTGATGTTGGGAGTCATCGAACATCAACAGTAAAGCTGGGTGGCTCCTATGGCGCTATATTTTTAGACACCAACTTGTCACAGTCACTGAGGGCGACATCAAGCTCCTGAGTCAGTAAGTGGAGGGCGAACATCATGTGGCCGACGAACCCCCCCCCCATATGATGGTGGTATTGACACGGTGGGGGGGGGTACAGGCCACGTTGCTGATATTACTTTTCCTACTCGTCCGTACAGGGCGAAGTGGTCTCGTCGAATACAGAGGGGAGGCACATTCATCTCCACTTCCATTCGAGCCACACGTGTACACCCGGACGGCTCCAAGACACATTCGCAACCATTTATTTTGTAACACATCCAACCTCCTCAGTGTGGTATCGAATGCCAAGCCATACACCTGTGCACCATAGTCTAGCTTGGATCTAATAAGTGACTTATACACCATAATAAAGATTTTCTGTTGCCACTCCATGTAGTATCCGCTATGTACTTGAGGACATTTAATGATGTACCACAACGAGCAAGCAAATTATTAACATGAAGTTTAAAATTCAATCTTCGATCAAAATGTAGGCCTAAAAACTTTACAGTGTTTTGAAAAGGTATTGCCTGATTATCCAAAGTCAGGCACAAATTAGGTACATTACGAGTCGTAAAAATTACAGTGGCGCACTTAGGGACAGAAAACTTAAATCACCATTGCCAGGCCCATTGGTGGACAGAATCATGAGCCGCTTGAATCCGCCTAGCCGAAAATTGTGCATTACGGGAAGAGTGCCATATTGCACAATCGTCAGCATAGAGTGAGTATTTAAGATTCCTCGGGATGGGAGCTGATGACAGAATATCATTGATCATAATACTTGATAAAGTTGGATTAAGTACACATCCCTGCGGCACGTAGTTTTCCTGGATAAATATATCCGATGTTACGTTATGGGAGTTTGATGGAAAACTCCTGTCCCCTAAGAAATTAGAAATAAAAATAGGCAAATTCCTCTTAAACCATAAGTATAGAGCTTCATTAGAATACTGTGTCGCCAAGTCATACCATAGGCTTTACTGATGTCCAAGAACAACCCTTTCATGAATTCTTTAATGGCAAATGCCTATGAAATACAATGCTCAAAATTCATTAAATGATCTAGTGACCTTCTGTATTTACGGAAGCCACATTGTCGATCATTTAACAAATTCTTCGGCTCTAAAACAAAAGAAGCATACTGTTAAGCAGTCGTTCCATGACCTTACATAGACAAGAAGTCAACACAATAGGACGGAATGAAGCGGGATTTATAAGACGACCAGCCTCTTTGGGTATCGGTATGACGTGCGCAAAGTGCCGTGAGTTTGGGAACGTTCGAGAAGCCCAAAACTCGTTGTACAATGCTAACAACGTATTTACATTATCCTGATTAAGATGCTGGATCATACCGTACGTGATTGTGTGTGGTCCAGGGCTAGTGTCTTTGTAGGATTTAAAAGGCAGGGAGTAGTTCATCTAGTGTAAACTCTCGGTTGTACGGGGAGTCTACGTCTTTTGTGGCAAAGTCTAATATCTGTGGCTCAGCCATGTGTTTATGATCCTAAAAACGCTGAACATAACTGGCTGAGCTGCTTACATGAGAAAAACTCCTGGTGAGGATGTTAGCATCGTCCATGGGATCATCGTAGATGTTCTTACTGACCTGCAGTGTGGTACCAGGGATATATGGGCCTTTATTATTCAGTATATTAATGGTGGACTAGACTTTACTTAATGTGTAGAACATTTCACTGTGGACACAAAACACCGCCAGGAGTCACGTTTGGCCAGTCTTATTATTCTTCTTGCCCAAGCCCGTGCCTGTTTGTATGCAATAAAATTTTCCTCAGTAGGCTGACTATCAAAAATCCTGTATCTCCTATTGTGTTTCCTTAATGCTTGTCGGCAATCAGGCGTCCGCCATTGTGCTCTATGCTTCACATGAACTGTAGAAGCCTTGGAAATAGCAGCCTCAGCTGTATGTAATATGGAACTGGTTAAATTTTCGACCTCAACATCTGTAGTCTCCCCAGATTTATCTAAATTGGCGATCCTTGAGAAGGATCCATAATCTACTTTCTTATTCTTAAACTTTGAAAGTGAAGTGTCTGAACCAATGTCACGTGTATAAGAAAGACAGATGGATAAAATATGATTTCCCAAGGAGTCATCATAAGTGTCCCACGAGAAATCTTGGTGTATACCTGGGGAGGCCAGAGATAAGTCAATAGCCGAAAAGTTGCCAGTACGATCATCTACACGAGTTGCTCAACCATAGTTCAGAAGCAGAGGTTGGACTCTAGTATTAGGTCGGCTACTTGCTCCCCATGACCATCCACCCTCAAGCTACCCCATTGATAGTGATGGGCATTAAAGTCGCTCAACACTAACTTATTCCCCGGAAGATGTTCAAACAGGGAATTTATAGCATCACTGTCAATGGGGCCATGAGGTGGAGAGTAAAGAGAGCAAATACGTGTTCTTAAATTTTACTCTGCATGTGACAGCTTACAGAGTAGAATATAGAATCACTTCCGTTTGTGGGTGTGATTTGTGTGTGCATATGGCAACTCCATGACCATCATATCTTCTATACAAGTGGTAGTGTTTGAACTGGGGAGGATCAGGATGATCCACAAAGCACGTCTCCTGTAAACAAATTACTTTTGGCCTGTGTATAGAAAGCAACATTGCTACTTTATGTAATTTATTCCCAAGAGTCCTACAATTCCACTGTAACACTGTGGCCAGTGTTCTTAGTTTTCTTATGCCACCTGCCAACAGGCGAGCAATTACCGGGGCACCTATCTTGGTGCTTTTCTCAATGCGAGGAAGAAGGAACCAAAGGCCACTAGCTCACAATAACTGTTCCCTCCAAGAGAAAAACAAAATACAAGAGAGAGCCAAATTCAAGATCCGATCATTTCGAGATGCCTGGACACACAGCGTTTGAAAGACTGGAGATCATAGGAAGCAGGAAATACAGACAGAGGGAGACAGTTCGAGAGTTGATCTGTTGCATCAATGAAGGCCTGGGAGTAACGATTAACTCTTTCATTAGAAAGTTGGACAGAAAAGGGATGAGAGTTTGCTGCTAGACGGGAGCTACGCACCCATCGTAGAGGTGGAGGAATGCATGTAGACAGTTCAGAGGAGCAATGACCATTGAAATACCGATAGAAAAGATATAAAGATGCA
Source organism: Coenobita brevimanus (assembly GCF_032717465.1). NCBI lineage: Eukaryota > Metazoa > Arthropoda > Malacostraca > Decapoda > Coenobitidae > Coenobita > Coenobita brevimanus. Next base: position 17,603,635 of record NC_137000.1, on the reverse strand, counting down.
ACAGTGTGGCGAAGAGACAGAAGTTGAAGGGAGCCAGTAAAAGGAAGAGAGTTAATGGAATGAAAAGCCTTTGACTCCACCCTATTGAGAAAAGCTGAATGTGGGGAACTGCCCCACACATAAGAGTTGTACTCCACACAGGGGTGGATAAAACCAGTGTATAGAGTCAACAATTGTGCAAGGGTAAAGAAGGAACGGAGTCGGCTTAGCACACCTAATCTCTTGGAAGCAGATTTTACAAGAGATGCAATATGATCTTCTTTCCAAGATAAGTCCCGAGTGAATGAAACCCCAAGCATATTCAAGGATGATGCAGGATTAAGCTGAATATTATTAAACTTTAGTGGGTACACCTGTGGAAGATTTTGTTGGGTTGATAGGTGTAAGAACTGAGTCTTTGATGCATTAAAAACAAGATTATTTTTACCCCAGTCAGAGATACAAGCCAAGTCAGACATTAGGTGTGCCATAGCCTCATCCCTGGTTTGTTGAAGTAACTACTGAGGTGGGCGTTGTGGGAACCGAATGGAAAGGTGAAGGGTGGAGTCATCAGCGTATGAGTGGATAGGGTTAGATGTACAGCTTAGAAGGTCATTGATGAATAAAAGGAAGAGAGTTGGTGATAGGACAGAGCCCTGAGGAACACCAATGTTGATAGATCTAGGAGAAGAACGATGGCCGTCTACAACAGCGGTTATAGAACGACCAGAAAGGAAGCTAGAGATGAAGCCACAGATAGAAAGATAGAAACGGTAAGAGGGCAGTTTGAAAATTAAAGATTTATGCCAAACTCGATTGAAAGCCTTTGAGATGTCAAGTGCAATAGCAACGCTTTTGCCAAAGCCCCGAAAGGAGAATGACCAGGAGTCTGAAAGGTAGGTGAGAAGATCGGCAGCGGAGCGTCCCTGACGAAACCCATATTGACGATCAGAAAGAAGGCTGTGATAGGAGAGATGTTTTAAAATTTTTCTATTAAGAATTGACTCAAAAACTTTTGAGATACAGGATGTTAGAGCAATCTGATGATAGTTAGAGGGTTGGGAATGGTCACCCTTCTTTGGAACTGGCTGAATGAGAGCAAACTTCCAGCAAGAAGGCAAGATACAAGTTGATAGACAAAGGCAAAAGAGTTTGCCTAGGCAGGGTGTAAGCACAGAAGCACAGTTCTTGAGAACAACAGGAGGGACTCCATCAGGCCTATATGCCTTGTTAGTGTTGAGGCCAATGATGGCAGAAAACACATCAGCTGCAGAAATTTTAATGTCAGCCATGAGGAAGTCAGAGGAGGGAAGTGATGGAGGAACAGCACCGGAATTGTCTAAGGTGGAATTGGAGGAGAAAGTCTGAGCGAAGAGATCTGCTTTATCAGTAGAAGAAATAGCTACAGAGCTATCAGAGTAGAAAAGAGAAAGGAAGGATGATGAGGTAAAGTTGTTAGAAAGGTTTTTGGCAAGGTGCCAGAAGGAGTGAGAAGAATTCGAGTTGGAGAGTTGAGAGCATTTAGTATGGATGAAATTATTTTTAGCAGAGCGAAGAACAGCATGATTCCAGGCAGAGAAGTATAAAAGATGTGATTCAGGGGTGGGTTGGCTCCGGTACCTTTTATAGGCCCTCTCCTTGTTGCGGAGCGCATTAGACCAAGCGTGATTAAACCAAGGCTTTCTTGCATTAGTCAAAGGATATGAGAAAGGAATGTGTGCTTCCATGCCTGAGAGAATAACCCCCGTAATGCGCAAGGCACACCCAGATGGCTCCCGGCCATGGAAGCAATAATCATTCCAGGGAAAATCAAAGAGGACCTCCCAATCCGCAGCTCCAAAGTGCCACAGATGACGTTTTTTTGGAGGGTCTACAGGCAGTACTGTAGCGATATGACAGGTTAAGGTGATAAGGTTGTGATCAGAGGAGCCCAACAAAGGGAAAAGATTAACAGTGTAAGCAGAAGGATTAGTTGTAAGGAAGAGGTCAAGTATGTTGGAACTCTCTCCAAGGCGGTCAGGGATATGGGTAGGGTGGTGTACAAACTGCTCTAGGTCATTAAGGATAGGAAAGGTGTAGGCTTGTTCACCAGGTGGATCAGTGAAAAGAGAGGAGAGCCAAAGGTGGTGGTGAACATTGAAATCTCCTAAAATGGAGATTTCAGAGAAAGGAGAAATGGGTAGAATGTGTTCCATCGTAGAAGTAAGATAGTCGAAGAATTTTTGATAGTCAGTAGAATTAGGGGATAAGTAAACAGCACAGATATATTTAGTCAGAGAATGGCAGGAAAACCGAAGCCAGAGTGTAGAGAACACAGAGGAATCGAGTTCAGGAACATGAGAGCAAGACAAGTTGTTGCGTATATATACACAACAGCCACCTTTGGCTTTGAAATAAATATAAAGTAGGAGGAAAAAAAAAAGGGTTTGCTGTCAGTCTCCTCAGACAACTGAATCTCAGTTAGGAAAAGAAGGTGAGGTTTAGAGGAGGACAGGTGGTGCTCAATAGTGTGAAAGTTAGAGGAAAGGCAGCGAATGTTGCAGAAATGAAGAAGTGAGTCAGAAAGTGGTTCCAGGCATCTCTCTGAGTTGTCACCGGGAGAGGGGCTGATGGTGGGGGAATTTATGGTCCCCCCTCCCCTGGGGACTCTGAGGCCTGATTTTCTGAAGTCATTTTACTTTTTAAATTTTAGAAAAGGAAGTGTAGTGTGTACTATGCATGTAGTTTGGTGTAGATAGTTAGAGAAACTTGTATTGGAGTGCATGCTGGGCTACTCTCTGTGTTACTGAGACACTGACAAAGTTCAGCAAAGGGGAATGGTCGGGAACTAGTCGCGAGTGCTGATGAAACGGGAGCTCCAGCTCTCTCTGTCATCAACTTTCCATCCACCTTGGGAGTACTGCCCTGCTCGACTGGTGCTAAAGTCTACTCCTAACTCTTTGCTGATGAAAACTCCATTCGATCGTCAATAATGAGGCTTCCAGACTCCCCCGAGGAAGAGCTAACCCATTTCTCCCTCACTGGACCAGGAGCAGGAAGAACATGAAGATGTGACTGTTTTGTGAGGGTGGACATGTTACACTTGACTGAGTTGTCGGAAGTAAGAAGTTGCAGTAGGGATGTCAGTTTGAGAGTTGGATTGAACACGAGGCTGAGATGGAGAGGTAGAGCACGTGGCAAGAGGAACCAGTTCAGGGTCAGTCTGTGTGTAAACAGAGCACATCACAGGACGGGACATCACCGAAGCATAGGACCTATTAAGCGTGGGAGTTGCATGCAACTCCTTCACCTTTTTCCTAGCTTTATA
>NC_137000.1:17577849-17590349 GCF_032717465.1 Coenobita brevimanus | reverse complement strand
ACAGTATGCTGCATGTTTGATCACGAGCGTGTTCTGCCTCAGTCCCCCCCTTCTACCGTTATAGTAGAGTAAGTCGTTCTTTCTGTTGTTCAGAGCAGGATTGTCAACTCTTTGTCCCCATGGCTTCATTTGCGCGTCCTTCTTACAAGTTTTATCAAGCTCTGCCGGCCCCTATATAATGAGCTCAGTCTCTGCATTATTGCCACTTAGATCTACTCCTCATTTTGTTCACATCTCTGTCCTCCCCTGTACAGATATTATTATTGTGAGTGCTCAAGAAATCTCCAAACATCTAGCAGCTGTGTGTAATTTGAGTATAACTGTTGTTGCATTTTTTTCTTGTACTGTGTAGCATAAGGTTAATTCTTAGGCCTAGTGAGGTTTTTGATTAATGTTGGGTTTTATGTCAGTCATTTTTGATAATAGTTTGTATCTGTAATAATTTATCTGGCATTCACTGAGTATTATCTGGTATCTCATTTTATCAGGGGTGACTTAGATAAATTTACTCTTGCTAATTTCGTGTTAATAGAGGCTATTGCAGTTAACCATATATTTAACCTGTTTATTTGCCATTACATTATCCTTATGAGTCCTGAATGTTTTGTTGTTAGTTTGAGCATTAAACTCCAACTTGTAATTTTACCTAACTCTTTTGTTTTGAACCTGGAACTTTACGGGACAGTAGTGACTCTTAGTATTCTCACTTAAAGTGTACGTTATCTTTCTCTGTTCCGTAACATAAATTTGGCGACCTCTTATCAGGATATTCAGGATATTATCATAAGGATATTGCTTGATATTTTGTGACTATTACTTATTAATTATGTCTACTATTACTACACTTGATGAAGCCAAAGATTTTTTGTCAAATGTGCAAACAGTGTGTGATATAGAAAACAGAACAAAGAATGAACTTAAGCTTGTTGCTCAACAACTGGGAATTGCTGTTCGCTCTCATCATTCTAAAGATCAAATTGTTGACATGATTAATGAAAGCTTGTTTAATGTAACTCCTCCAAATGAGCAAACGCAGATTGAATTAGCTAAGTTACAGCTAGCCCTGCAGGAGGCTAAGGCTAAGGAGGCGGAGGCTCGTGTTAATGAGGCAAATGCTCGTATTCAAGAGGCACAGGTACAGGCTCAGGCACAAATTGAACTTGCCAGGATTCAGGCAGACCATGAGTATCGCATGAAACAAGGTGGAACTGGATCATCTAGCTCTGATGATTTTGATGTGGCTAAAAATGTTAAACTTGTCCCTCCTTTTAATGAATCTGATTTAACAAAGAATTTTCAGTTGTTTGAGAGGGTAGCTACAGGTTTTAGTTGGCCCAAGGAGTATTGGCCAGTACTCCTTCAAACTGTTCTCACCTGTAAAGCTCAAGTAACTTATGCATCTTTGCCTCAGGATCAATCTGATATTTATGATGTAGTTAAGAGCTTGATTCTTAAGGCCTATGAGCTTGTTCCTGAAGCCTATAGAGTAAAATTTAGGACAACTTACAAGCAAGATAAGCAATCCCATGTTGAGTATGCAAAAATCAAAGAAGATCTGTTAGAGCAGTGGTTAAATTCTAAGAATGTGGATTCTGATTTTGGTAAATTTAAGCAGATGATTTTGCTGGAGGATTTCAAAAGGTGTATTTATAAAGATGTAAGCCTATATCTTGATGAGAAAAGAATAGATAATTTGTCTGATGCTGCAGTTTTAGCTGATGAATATGTTCTCACTCACAAGAGATATTCTAAAGAAAAAGGGAAAGCTGAGAGTAAGTACGTTGCCTCTACTCAGAGTACAGGTAACAGGAAAGAGAATAAAGATGATGTTTCTCAGGAAGTAAATACCAGCTTCACCTCTAGATTTCAGAAAAGTAAATGTACTTATTGTAGTAAGCTTGGTCATACTATGGAGAAATGTTTCAGGAGACAGCGTGATGTGAACAAAAAGGAGTCTTTAAATATTCAGTCAATTGGTCTAGTGTCCACTCTTGAGAGGTCCCAGAATTCTTTAACTGAGTTAACTGAACCTGCTTTGAGGGGTAACTTAAATTCTCATGATGGAGCTCCTCTTTTGAGCAGTAACGTGGGTGACACTCTCAAGAGTTCATATGCTAATTTCCTGTCTGATGGTTTTGTCAGTCCTCTGGACAGTAATGACAGGAAATCAGTTCAAATATATCGTGATACAGGTGCTTGCCAATCCCTTATGCTGACCAGTGTTCTAGGCTCTAATGTTAATTCCTCTGATGAAACTATAATCTTACAAGGTGTAGGGAATAATTATTTCTCTGTCCCTCTGTGCAGAGTGAATTTAGAGTCTGGTTTTGTTAATGGTTCCGTTATGGTTGGGTTGGTTGAGACACTCCCACTGTCAGGTGTAACTTTCTTAATTGGAAATGATATTGGTGGAAGTCAAGTGTGTCCAGCTCCTCAGTTGTCTAGTGAGCCAGTGGCTGCGGCCCAGGATTGTGATGTCCCTGATGTGTTCCCTGCATGTGCTGTCACTAGGGCTAAGTCTAAAGTTACTGGTGATTTAGAGGATAATGATGATGTGTTATCCTAGCTGACACTTTTCTTGCTAATTTGGACCACTCACTAGATGAGGCAGCACCCCGTAGTGTTGATAATTTGTCTCGTCAAGAGTTGGTTGAGTTGCAGGTTGCTGACCCTGAGTTGAAAGGTCAATCTAACTCTGCTTACAGTGAAGAAGAGTCAGCCGGTGCTTCTACTTGTTATTATGTAAAGTCAGGAGTACTTATGAGGAAGTGGAGACCCCCAACAGTATCAGCCGACTGTGAATGGGAGGTTGTACATCAAGTTGTCATCCCTCGTGTTTGTAGGCAGGATATCATTCGAGTGGCTCATGATACCAGTTTGGCAGGACACCTTGGAATGAGGAAGACTGTGGCACGCATTTTGAATCACTTCTACTGGCCAGGTATCTTCAGGGATGTTTCCTGGAATTGTAAGTCTTGTCACACCTGTCAAGTTGTGGGGAAGTGTAATCAGACCGAAAAGGTTGCACCTCTAGTTCCCATTCTTCCTTTTGAGGCGCCTTTCACCCGTGTTTTGGTGGATATTGTGGGCCCTCTTCCTAAGACTTCTTCAGGATTTTCTTATGTGTTGACCATGATTGATATGTCTACTCCTTATCCTGAAGCCATTCCACTTAGAAATATCTCAGCAAAGAACGTGGTTAAGGAAATGCTAAGGTTCTTCACAAAGTTTGGTCTGCCCAAGGAGGTACAGTCAGACCTGGGAAGTAATTTCATGTCAAACGTTTTCAAGCAGTCTCTGAAAGAGTTGGGCATCACCCAGATCACGTCTTCAGCTTACCATCCCCAGACTCAAGGAGCGTTGGAGAGATATCATTAAACACTCAAATCGATGCTCAAGAAATACTGTTTGGAACATCAGAAAGACTGGGATAAAGGTCTTCCATTCGTTGTGTTTGCTGCAAGAGAATCTCCAAATGAATCACTGGGCTTCTCACCTTTTGAACTACTGTTTGGCCATGAAGTAAGAGGACCCCTTAAGCTACTCAAGGAATGCTGGCTGTCGGAGGAAGATGACGTCAACCTGCTGGAGTATGTGATGAAGTTCAAAGAACGGCTGTCCACTGCTTTACAGCTGGCGAGAGAGAATTTAGGAGCTGCTCAGGAGAAGATGAAGACTTGCTATGATAAGAAGTCCAGGTTACGCCACTTTCAGCCAGGAGATCAGGTTTTGATTCTGCTACCAGTGCATGGGCAACCTCTTCAAGCCAAGTTTAGTGGTCCTTATTTCGTGGAGAAGAAACTCAGTGATGTCAACTATGTCATCGCCACACCAGATCATAGAAAAAACAAGCAACTATGTCACATCAACATGCTAAAGTTATATCACAGGCGGGATGAAAATAACCCAGTCTGCACTGTAGCTGTTCCACCCGAGTCTGCAAGTGAAGCTCTCCCATGCAGCATGAGCCTGAGTGATAGTTTGGGGAAGAATCCTGATATCATGAATGATCTCCAGACTAAGCTTTCTCACTTACCTCCCGAGGAAAGGCAGGAGTTTTCGGCATTACTGCAGGAGTACCCGCAAGTGTTCCGTGCCACTCCAGGAAGAACCACTGCGTTGATGCATGATGTCGATGTTGGAGACGCAAAGTCAATTAAACTGCCTCCTTACCGTGTGAACCCAGTGAAAGTTCCTCTCATCCAGAAGGAGCTTGGCTACCTGTTGGACCACAGGATGATTGAGCCCTGTCAGAGCAAGTGGAGTTCTCCTGTCACTCTGGTCCCTAAGCCAGGGGGGTCACAGCGGCTTTGCATCGACTACAGACGTGTTAATCAGATAACCAAAACAGACACTTACACTCTCCCTCGTGTGGAAGATTGCATAGACAAGATCGGAAAGGCTAGGTACATAAGTAAGTTTGATTTGTTAAAGGGATACTGGCAAGTACCTATGACTGAACGTGCTAGGGAGATCTCATGTTTTGTAACACTAGGAAAGAAAATGTTATTGCAGATTGCTTATCTAGACTTTAGACAGATTATTTTAGAGTAATAAGAAATTTCCTTTGTAAATTTCTTTTCCTTTGTGGGGAGGTGTTACATAGCCTATGATTTCATCATCCTTTGTGTAATTTTAACGCACAGTATGCTGCATGTTTGATCACGAGCGTGTTCTGCCTCAGTCCCCCCCGTCTACCGTTATAGTAGAGTAAAGGGAGAAACCTGTACTGTACACAGGAAAAATCATCTGGTAAATTACCAATATGCCGGGAATCGAACCAGGGACTCTCAGATGAGAGCCAGGCAGCATACCACTACACCACGACCAGGTAAAAGTTAACTCACGTTGTCACAATCTTGTAACCAACGTCCCTCCGCCCCCACTGTGGGCATCAAGAGGATGAGTTAACCCCCTGGCACTCGGGCAAGTAGATGCTTTTAATCTATCCCAAGCACTTACGGCAAGTCAGAATGAAGGGAGAAACCTGTACTGTACACAGGAAAAATCATCTGGTAAATTACCAATATGCCAGGAATCGAACCAGGGACTCTCAGATGAGAGCCAGGCAGCATACCACTACACCACGACCAGGTAAAAGTTAACTCACGTTGTCACAATCTTGTAACCAACGTCCCTCCGCCCCCACTGTGGGCATCAAGAGGATGAGTTAACCCCCTGGCACTCGGGCAAGTAGATGCCTTTAATCTATCCCAAGCACTTACGGCAAGTCAGAATGAAGGGAGAAACCTGTACTGTACACAGGAAAAATCATCTGGTAAATTACCAATATGCCAGGAATCGAACCAGGGACTCTCAGATGAGAGCCAGGCAGCATACCACTACACCACGACCAGGTAAAATTTAACTCACGTTGTCACAATCTTGTAACCAACGTCCCTCCGCCCCCACTGTGGGCATCAAGAGGATGAGTTAACCCCCTGGCACTCGGGCAAGTAGATGCTTTTAATCTATCCCAAGCACTTACGGCAAGTCAGAATGAAGGGAGAAACCTGTACTGTACACAGGAAAAATCATCTGGTAAATTACCAATATCCCGGGAATCGAACCAGGGATTCTCAGATGAGAGCCAGGCAGCATACCACTACACCACGACCAGGTAAAAGTTAACTCACGTTGTCACAATCTTTTAACCAACGTCCCTCCGCCCCCACTGTGGTGTAGTGGTATGCTGCCTGGCTCTCATCTGAGAGTCCCTGGTTCGATTCCCGGCATATTGGTAATTTACCAGATAGTAGAGTAAGTCGTTCTTTCTGTTGTTCAGAGCAGGATTGTCAACTCTTTGTCCCCATGGCTTCATTTGCGCGTCCTTCTTACAAGTTGTATCAAGCTCTGCCGGCCCCTATATAATGAGCTCAGTCTCTGCATTATTGCCACTTAGATCTACTCCTCATTTTGTTCACATCTCTGTCCTCCCCTGTACAGATATGATTATTGTGAGTGCTCAAGAAATCTCCAAACATCTAGCAGCTGTGTGTAATTTGAGTATAAGTGTTATTGCATTTTTTTCTTGTACTGTGTAGCATAAGGTTAATTCTTAGGCCTAGTGAGGTTTTTGATTAATGTTGGGTTTTATGTCAGTCATTTTTGATAATAGTTTGTATCTGTAATAATTTATCTGGCATTCACTGAGTATTATCTGGTATTTCATTTTATAAGGGCTGACTTAGATAAATTTACTCCTGCTAATTTCGTGTTAATAGAGGCTATTGCAGTTAACCATATATTTAACCTGTTTATTTGCCATTACATTATCCTTATGAGTCCTGAATGTTTTGTTGTTAGTTTGAGCATTAAACTCTAACTTGTAATTTTACCTAACTCTTTTGTTTTGAACCTGCAACTTTACGGGACAGTAGTGACTCTTAGTATTCTCACTTAAAGTGTACGTTATCTTTCTCTGTTCCGTAACAATATATATATATATATATATATATATATATATATATATATATATATATATATATATATATATATATATATATACATGTATATATATTGTTACATAGCCTATGATTTCATCATCCTTTGTGTAATTCTAACGCACAGTATGCTGCATGTTTGATCACGAGCGTGTTCTACCTCACTCCCCCCCTCCTTCCTTATAGTAGAGTAAGTCGTTCTTTCTGTTGTTCAGAGCAGGAGTGTTAACTCTTTGTCCCCTCTGGCTTCATTTGCGCGTCCTTCTTACAAGTTGTATCAAGCTCTGCCGGCCCCTATATAATGAGCTCAGTCTCTGCATTAATTGCCACTTAGATCTACTCCTCATTTTGCTCACATCTCTGTCCTCCCCTGTACAGTTGTTATTATTGTGAGTGCTCAGGAAGTCTCCAACCATCTAGCAGCTGTGTAATTTGAGTATGAGTGTTATTATATTTTTTCCTTGTACTGTATAGCATCGGGTGTTGATTCGTGGGCCTAGTGAGGTTTTTGTGATTCATGTGTTTTTATGTTAGCCATTATTAATAATATTTTGTATCTGTAATAATATATCTTGCCTTCACTGAGTATTAACCGGTTTTCTCATTTTATCAGGGCTGGCCTAGATAAATTTACACTTGCTAATTTCGTGTTAATAGAGGCTATTGCAGTTAACCATATATTTAACCTGTTTTTTGCCATTACATTGTCCTTATGAGTCCTGAATGTTTTGTTGTTAGTTTGAGCATTAAACTTTAACTTGTAATTTTACCTAACTCTTTTGTTTTGAACCTGGAACTTTACGGGACAGTAGTGATTTTCAGTATTCTCACTTAAAGTGTACATTATCTTTCTCTGTTCCGTAACATAAATTTGGCGACCTCTTATCAGGATATTCAGGATATTATCATAAGGATATTGCTTGATATTTTGTGATGTCTACTATTACTACACTTGATGAAGCCAAAGATTTTTTGTCAAATGTGCAAACAGTGTGTGATGTAGAAAACAGAACAAAGAATGAACTTAAGCTTGTTGCTCAACAATTGGGAATTGCTGTTCGCTCTCATCATTCTAAAGATCGAATTGTTGACATGATTAATGAAAGCTTGTTTAATGTAACTCCTCCAAATGAGCAAAAGCATACTGAATTAGCTAAGTTATAGCTAGCCCTCCAGGAGGCTCGTACTAAGGAGGCTGAATTTCAGGCAAATGCTCGTATTCAGGAGGCCTAGGCACAAATTGAACTTGCTAGGATTCAGGCAGACCATGAGTATCGCATGAAACAAGGTGGAACTGGATCATCTAGCTCTGATGATTTTGATGTGGCTAAAAATGTTAAACTTGTCCCTCCTTTTAATGAATCTGATTTAACAAAGTATTTTCAGTGGTTTGAGAGGGTAGCTACAGGTTTTAATTGGCCCAAAAAGTATTGGCCAGTGCTCCTTCAAACTGTTCTCACCGGTAAATCTCAAGTAACTTATGCATCTTTGCCTCAGGATCAATCTGATATTTATGATGTAGTTAAGAGCTTGATTCTTAAGGCCTATGAGCTTGTTCCTGAAGCCTATAGAGTAAAATTTAGGACAACTTATAAGCAAGATAAGCAATCCCATGTTGAGTATGCAAAAATCAAAAATCTGTTAGAGCAGTGGTTAAATTCTAAGAATGTGGATTCTGATTTTGGTAAATTTAAGCAGATGATTTTGCTGGAGGACTTCAAAAGGTGTATTAATAATGATGTAAGCCTATATCTTGATGAGAGAAGAATAGATAATTTGTCTGATGCTGCAGTTTTAGCTGATGAATATGTTCTCACTCACAAGAGATATTCTAGAGAAAAAAGGAAAGCTGAGAGTAAGTACGTTGCCTCTACTCAGAGTACAGGTAACAGGAAAGAGAATAATGATGATGTTTCTCAGGAAGTAAATACTAGCTTCACCTCTAGATTTCAGAAAAGTAAATGTACTTATTGTAGTAAGCTTGGTCATACTACGGAGAAATGTTTCAGGAGACAGCGTGATGTGAACAAAATGGAGTCTTTAAATATTCAGTCAATTGGTCTAGTGTCCACCCTTGAGAGTTCCCAGAATTCTTTAACTGAGTTAACTGAACCTGCTTTGAGGGGTAAATTAAATCCTCATGATGGAGCTCCTCTTTTGAGCAGCAACGTGGGTGACACTCTCAAGAGTTCATGTGCTAATTTCCTGTCTGATGGTTTTGTCAGTCCTCTGGACAGTAATGACAGTAAATCAGTTAAAATATATCGTGATACAGGTGCTTGCCAATCCCTCATGCTGACCAGTGTTCTAGGCTCTAATGTTAATTCCTCTGATGAAACTGTAATCTTACAAGGTGTAGGGAATAATTACTTCTCTGTCCCTCTGTGCAGAGTGAATTTAGAGTCTGGTTTTGTTAATGGTTCCGTTATGGTTGGGTTGGTTGAGACACTCCCAATGTCAGGTGTAACTTTCTTACTTGGAAATGATATTGGTGGAAGTCAAGTGTGTCCAGCTCCTCAGTTGTCTAGTGAGCCAGTGGCTGCGGCCCAGGATTGTGATGTCTCTGATGTGTTCCCTGCATGTGCTGTCACTAGGGCTAAGTCTAAGGTTACTGGTGACTTAGAGGATAATGATGATGATGATGTTATCCTAGCTGACACTTTTCTTGCTAATTTGAACCACTCACTAGATGAGGCAGTACCCCGTAGTGTTGATAATTTGTCTCGTCAAGAGTTGGTTGAGTTGCAGGTTGCTGACCCTGAGTTGAAAGGTCTAGCTAACTCTGCTTGCAGTGAGGAAGAGTCAGCCGGTGCTTCTACTTGTTATTATATAAAGTCAGGAGTACTTATGAGGAAGGAGAGACCCCCAACAGCATCAGCCGACTGTGAATGGGAGATTGTACATCAAGTTGTCATCCCTCGTGTTTGTAGGCAGGATATCATTAGAGTGGCTCATGATTCCAGTTTGGCAGGACACCTTGGAGTGAGGAAGACTGTGGCACGCATTTTGAAACACTTCTACTGGCCAGGTATCTTCAGGGATGTTTCCTGGTATTGTAAGTCTTGTCACACCTGTCAAGTTGTGGGGAAGTGTAATCAGACGGAAAAGGTTGCACCTCTAGTTCCCATTCTTCCTTTTGAGGCGCCATTCACCCGTGTGTTGGTGGATATTGTGGGCCCTCTTCCTAAGACTTCTTCAGGATTTTCTTATGTGTTGACCCTGATTGATATGGCTACTCGTTATCCTAAAGCCATTCCACTTAGAAATATCTCAGCAAAGAACGTGGTTACGGAAATGCTAGGGTTCTTCACAAAGTTTGGTCTGCCCAAGGAGGTACAGTCAGACCGGGGAAGTAATTTCATGTCAGATGTTTTCAAGCAGTCTCTGAAAGAGTTGGGCATCACCCAGATCACGTCTTCAGCTTACCATCCCCAGACCCAAGGAGCGTTGGAGAGATATCATCAAACACTCAAATCGATGCTCAAGAAATACTGTTTGGAACATCAGAAAGACTGGGATAAAGGTCTTCCATTCGTTGTATTTGCCGCAAGAGAATCTCCAAATGAATCACTGAGATTCTCACCTTTTGAACTACTGTTTGGCCATGAAGTAAGAGGACCCCTTAAGTTACTCAAGGAATGCTGGCTGTCGGAGGAAGATGACATCAACCTGCTGGAGTATGTGATGAAGTTCAAAGAACGGCCGTCTACTGCTTTACAGCCGGCGAGAGAGAATTTAGGAGCTGCTCAGGAGAAGATGAAGACTTGGTATGATAAGAAGTCCAGGTTACGCCACTTTCAGCCAGGAGATCAGGTTTTGATTCTGCTACCAGTGCATGGGCAACCTCTTCAAGCCAAGTTTAGTGGTCCTTTTTTCGTGGAGAAGAAACTCAGTGATGTCAACTATGTCATCGCCAGACCAGATCGTAGAAAGAACAAGCAACTTTGCCACATCAACATGCTAAAGTTATATTACAGGCGGGACGAAAATAACCCAGTCTGCACTGTAGCTGTTCCACCCGGGTCTGCAAGTGAAGTTCTCCCATGCAGCATGAGCCTGAGTGATAGTTTGGGGAAGAATCCTGATATCATGAGTGATCTCCAGACTAAGCTTTCTCATCTAGCTCCCGAGGAAAGGCAGGAGTTTTCGGCATTACTGCAGGAGTACCCGCAAGTGTTCCGTGCCACTCCAGGAAGAACCACTGTGTTGATGCATGATGTCGATGTTGGAGACGCAAAGCCAATTAAATTGCCTCCTTACCGTGTGAACCCAGTGAAAGTTACTCTCATCGAGAAGGAGCTTGGCTACCTGTTGGACCACAAGATGATTGAGCCCTGTCAGAGCGAGTGGAGTTCTCCTGTCACTCTAGTCCCTAAGCCAGGTGGGTCACAGCGGCTTTGCATTGACTACAGATGTGTTAATCAGATAACCAAAACAGACACTTACCCTCTCCCTCGCGTGGAAGATTGCATAGACAAGATCGGAAAGGCTAGGTACATAAGTAAGTTTGATTTGTTAAAGGGATACTGGCAAGTACCTATGACTGAACGTGCTAGGGAGATCTCATGTTTTGTAACACTAGGAAAGACTTTTGCATGTTCTGTAATGCCATATGGTATGAAGAATGCACCAGCCACATTTCAGAAGCTCATGAATGTTGTAACAGAGGGTTTGGCAGGGTGTGTTGTTTATAATGATGATGTATTAATCTTCAGTGACAACTGGAAAGATCACCTATGCCATGTCAGTAAATTTCTTGAGCGTTTGGTTCAGGCTAATCTTGTAGCTAATTTATCAAAGTGTGAGTTTGGTCAAGCTAAAGTTCAGTACCTTGGGTACGTCATTGGTGATGGACATGTTGCACCACCAGGAGCTAAGGTTCAGGTTATAAGTGATCTTCCCAGACCTAAAAGTAGGAAAGAGCTACAAATATTTTTGGGAATGGTAGGTTATTACAGGAGATTTGTTCTTAACTTTTCAATTCTTGTTTCACCACTTACAGACCTACTGAAAGAGGGAGTTAAATTTGTCTGGACCGATGACTGTGAATCCTCTTTCAGCAAACTTAAAGCTATCCTATTAAGTCAGCCAGTGCTCGCTAGTCCAAATTTTGCTAAGCCTTTTAAGATGGCTGTTGATGCAAGTGATACAAGAGCTGGGGCTGTTTTGCTGCAAGAGGATGATCAGGGTATTGAACACCCTGTACCTTATTACAGTAAGAAGTTCACTCCACCTCAAAAGAACTACTCAACTATTGAGAAAGAGCTTTTGGCCTTGATTTTGGGTTTACAGCATTTTTCATTTTATTTGTGTTCTGGTTTTGACCCCACAGTCATTTATACCGATCATAACCCACTGAAATTCCTTAGTAAGTTTAAAGATAAAAATCAGAGATTGACAAGATGGAGTCTACTTCTTCATGAGTATTCATTAGACATACAACATGTCAAGGGGAAAGAAAATGTTATTGCAGATTGCTTATCTAGACTTTAGACAGATTGTTTTAGAGTAATAAGAAATTTCCTTTGTAAATTTCTTTTTCTTTGTGGGGAGGTGTTACATAGCCTATGATTTCATCATCCTTTGTGTAATTCTAACGTACAGTATGCTGCATGTTTGATCACTAGCGTGTTCTACCTCACTCCCCCTCTCCTCCCTTATAATAGAGTAAGTCGTTCTTTCTGTTGTTCAGAGCAGGAGTGTAAACTCTTTGTCCCTCTTGCTTCATTTGCGCGTCCTTCTTACAAGTTGTGTCAAGCTCTGCCGGCCCCTATATAATGAGCTCAGTCTCTGCATTAATTGCCACTTAGATCTACTCCTCATTTTGCTCACATCTCTGTCCTCCCCTGTACAGTTGTTATTATTGTGAGTGCTCAGGAAGTCTCCAACCATCTAGCAGCTGTGTAATTTGAGTATGAGTTGTACTGTATAGTATGGGGTGTTGATTCGTGGGCCTAGTGAGGTTTTTGTGATTCATGTGTTTTTATGTTAGCCATTATTAATAATATTTTGTATCTGTAATAATAAAGCTTGCCTTCACTGAGTATTAACCGGTTT
>NC_137000.1:17560349-17572849 GCF_032717465.1 Coenobita brevimanus | reverse complement strand
AGAAAAATCAAGTTCAGTTAAACGAGTGAAATACAAGTCGTTGCTTACATATATGCAACAGCCACCTTTGGCTTTGAAATGAGTGTAAAGAAGGAGGGGAGGGTACAGAGAAGGGTTTGCCATCACTTGCCTCATACAGCTGAGCCTCAGTTATGATGAGAAGGTGAGGTTTAGAGGAGGACAGGTGTTGCTCAACAGAGGGAATGTTGAAGGAAAGGCCGCGAATGCCGCAGAAATGAAGAAGTGAGTCACATAGTCGTTCCAGGCATCTCGCTCGGGCGTCACCGGGAGAGGAACGGATGGTGGGGACATTTATGGTCCCCTTACCCTGGGAACTACGAGGCTTGGTTAAATGGTGCTATTATTGTTTACTTTTGAGCAGGAAGTGTAGTGTGTGATATGCATGTAGTCTGGTGTTGACAGTTACAGAAACTTGTATTGATACTGAAGCACTGATAAAGTTCAGCAAAGGGAGATGGTCAGGAACTAGTCCTGAGGTCTGATGAAACGGGAGCTCCAGCTCTCCATGTCAGCAGCTCTTCATCTACCTTAAGAGTATCGCCCTGCTCGACAGGTGCTACAGTCTACTCCCATCAAATGCTTATAGCTTCTGGTATCACATACTGAATATTGTTTATCGATTATTTGTTTATGTGTATATATATTTCTAATTGATTGATAATTTTATAAGAAGTTAAAACAAAAGAAGATGCCGGATGAGAGGTTCTATCCCTTGGGCCCATGAGTAAGATACAAAAGTACAGTAATATATAACTCTGTACTATAATGTTATACGTAACCGTATGTGTTTAGATAAAACTATTCCTACTTCCTTTTATATAGATTTACCTTAGAAATTCAATGTTATTATAGTGTGAACTACGCTGTTATATTTTCATTCCTCTTAATAGAACCTTCCAGAGCGCGGGCCAGCCCTCCAGCCTGGGCCCCAGGGACTGTCCCCAGCTACCCCCTCCCCCATCTCCTCGGCCCTGCTCACCACAATGACACCGTAGACAGATGGTAGTAAGTATATACTGTATACCATCGTGAAGAGAACATGATTCTTTAGTATTACATTGACTTATTTTATAGGACCATGTTTATTTCATAAAGTATTTTGATAATTATAATGTGATACATTGTTGCAAATTACACAGGTCTGCAGAATTAAAATCATTAAAAATTGTTTTAATTTTTAGTATTTATTTTTATTATACTTATGAACACAGTACAAAAATTCATTTAGAATGTTTCCATTACATCACATTTTAATACAAAAGTAAAAAGAAATTTAAAATATAGCAAATTATAAATTTCAACTGATCTATGCAATATTGTTCTAACTTGATTGAAAATGAAAATGTTTATTCAATGTAATTTTTTAAACATATTCGAAAAGGAAACAACAATATATTCCATGACCAAAGAGACCGGGCAAGAGACAATAAATGATCACTTAAATGGGGGTCAAAGATAGCAGCCCCAAGCCACCCGGTGTTGCACCATGCCTGAGTCATCACCTCCCAGCCAATCAGTATGCATCAGGCTATGACGTGGCATATGACATCAGAGGTTTTTCCAGCACACCATTGGCCCATAGCTGAGAACTCAGAGCTCCCCGTCCACCCCATTGGCTGCGACAGTGCAACTGCGACGGTGACCCAGTGTTGCCACATGTACGATAATTATCGTACCTGTACGATAACATTGACTCTGGTACGATGTACGTACAATTTTTCTATTATCGTACGGTTTGTACGATAATTTTGTATTGAGAGCTAGCATGGCAGTAAATTTTGTGGCATGCATAGCTAATCATGCACAGTTGTTCCACAATTTGGCAGATGAATAATCTTAGGGGGTAATATAACGGTGATCACTGAAAATACTTCTTCTGTAGTCTTGCTGAGTTATCATCTACAAAAGGAAGCACATTTCTAAGAGTTATCTATTGTTCTATGGACCGCATTCTGCTGTTAGTCAGACTGCTTTTCTAGAATGGCACAAAGGGTATTTCGTGTAACATTATTTTTGTAATGAATGATAAGATTATAATATTATCATGAGATTTTCATGGTATACCCTAATGCTGATACAAAATAAAGTGATAAAATATACACCAAAGTAAACATCAGTACCTTAAAAAATTATGGGACTGATGAAAATAATTGTAATGGGTAAATTTTCAGTAAATACACCAAGGTATTGGAGACAATTTTAAAATGCTTCAGATTAGTGAGTGAATGATTTGGCCATGTGGAGAGGATGGAGAGTGAGAGACTAACGAGGAGAGTGTATGTGAGTGAGGTGGAGAAGGGGTAGAGGAAGGGGGAGGCCAAGGATGAGATGAAGGGATGGAGTGGAGAGGTATATGAGAGGGGGTGTGTAAGCTGGGAGCAGGGCAGTGAAATGGGAGGAGACAGGGCGACATGGAGGCGATTTTTTTGTGGCCACAACTTACGGGATTAAAGCGTCTGGCAATAGATAGATAGATAGACAGGAAAATGAATTTAATAGTGTACAATAATTCTAACGAAAAAAACAATAATTTTGAAGAGCCGGTACGATAATTCCCATCTAAAAGTGTGGCAACACTACCCAAAGATCAGTTACCTCTGAGACACGGAAGGGTGTGAACATTGCCCCTTCTCTCTCTCACGCACGCAGCCCTACCGTTCTACGTAATGTCGAAAAGTTGACGAAACTCACACATTATACAGCTGAATAAATGTACTAATCAGTGATATGTCAGTTAGATAACAGTTATAGAAATGGGTTTACTGATTGTGTGAAAAATAAGGGTGATCAAATATGGTCTCTTGTCAGAGTTATCACATTTTCTTACAACCATATAAGAAGATTTTGCCTTGCTATGGTAATGTGTTATTAGCATGGTGTAACCTATTATAAATATAAATGGTAATGGTACAGCCCGGCTATGGTAATGTATTTTTAGCATGATGTAACCTATCATATTGCTGAGAAGCGGGATTTGCTATAGTCTGATTCCCGCCCGTTTGCGGCTTAGGTGTGGCCCACACCTGTGGACAATGGTGCCACGTTTCCCCAACTTGCGATGTGAAACGGAAGCTGTTTATGTACAAGGCATCACAAATTCGATAAATTCAGATGAATAAAACTTACACTTGTGTATTTTGATGGATGAATCAACAGTAATCTTATTATGCATAAAATATTTATACAGTAACACAGAAACATGGCATACATATTGTACAGTGTTGCTAAAAGAAATAGCAGTCACTTTTAATGTTTTTTAGCGTAGTTTTAGGGTGGTTAATAATATTACAGTTATGGATATAATAGAATGAGCCTGAAAAAAGAAGAAATATGCCAATATCCAAAGTAAAAGAAATAATTCATATAATTCTTGTGAGTGGCAGCACTGACAGATAGCTTCCCTACAGAGAGAGAGAGAGAGAGAGAGAGAGAGAGGCAGGAGAGGGGCATGCATTGAATGCATTGTCGGCATCACTAAATATAACCAAACCAAATTAACAAATGAAAGCACAAATATAAATAACTTATAAAAGAATCAAAAGTACTCAGGGTAGCTCACATTTCCCGCCAGGAGAGAGAGAGAGAGAGAGAGAGAGAGAGAGAGAGAGAGAGGTCTGTCACTGCCTTCTTTGTATTCATTTGTTCCTTTGTACATACTGCACACACTGATATACATTGTTCCTATTGATGCACATATATCTATACACGTAATTTCTCTCTCTCTCTCTCTCTCTCTCTCTCTCTCTCTCTCTCTCTCTTCTAATACTGACCACGTGGTAGGTGAATCCAGCCCCCCCTTCCCCTTCCCTCCCTTCTTAATCCCTCCTGGGTGTCTCAGGTCAAATCCCCCTTCACACTTCCCCTCCCCCCTGGACCACCACCCCAACAAACCCACATCCACACTCCCACCCACACCTACACCCACACCCCACTACGTCGGGGTGTATGAATCAGTAACGTAACAAACCTCTCAGCAGACAGTAACTTTGACACTCCATCTACTACTAAATATAACAAAACCAAATTAACAGATGAAAGCACAATTATAAATAACTTATAAAAGAATCAAAAGTACTCAGGGTGGCTCACATTTCCCGCCAGGAGAGAGAGAGAGAGAGAGAGAGAGAGAGAGAGAGAGAGATAACGGTATAGAAAACGTGGCAACACTGTACACAGGTGCGGGCCACACCACAGCTGCAAACGTGCGCGAGTCCTACTATAGTTAGATTGTGCTGGAGAATTCCCTTATGATTCAAGTAGTACCGTTACTGTCAGAGTTGCCAGTTAGCCTGCTGTTTGTGAGCACAGTTATTTTGTAAGTTGTGCATTGGTTTTTGTGTTCTTTTACTCTAAGATGTTTTATTTATGTGACTGATTATTTTTTTTCTCAGTTTGTATGCTTAATAATTTAGAGTGTTATGCAATGTAAGAAAACTCTGGCATGTTTTGGATGTCTCAGAGTTGGTAAATGTTGCCCGCCGAAAGTGTACTCAAAGATTCGAGAATAATACAAGCTTATATAAGGATGGGGAAGAGACTAGAGCAGTTTCAGTCAGTTTCAGTGTAGATTGAGTGTAGTGCAGTGTCAGTGCAGTTTGTATATCTTTGGTACTCGTGAAAACAGTGAAGTGTTGCTGGCAAGCATGAGGTGCAATTGCAGTTAGTGAAGTTTTTATATCTTTGGTACTGGTTGAAATAGTGAAGTGCTGCTGGCAAGCATTAAGTGTAATTGCAAGTTAGTGAAGTTTGTATGAGGCGCCGCCTGGAGAATTTTGGCAAGTGATACGATGGCCGAAATCTAGTTATCATCATATTAACACTATTTTGACCTTTCCCCCATCTGCCGAGCAAGTGATTTACCACAATGGAACATCCGAAATAGGGTTATCGACCTCCGGAAAAGAATGGTTGACGCGACTAGGGCAGTGGGCCGGGCTGGCAAAGCCTCAGCACGGAGAGATGTGGTAATCCCCACCTGCCCAGCAACAGTGATGATGCAACATACAGTCAGCGCTACCAATGTTCCTGTTATGAATAGCGAAGTTTGGATTACATCGATTTTTCATTAATATTTTCCACTCTATTTTACTTTATTTGAATGTAATGTATTCTATTGCCGCTAGTGTTATTAAACTACATCACCTTCGTTACCTGTTAATACTTTTTTTTATTGGTTCCCACCAACGCGAGCCTTTGGTACTATTGATCAGTGTGCATCTACGGCAGTCAATTGTTTTTCCCACGCTTTGTGAACACCTTTCCACCTCCGTTTTTTATTGTGCTTTATGGGAGTATTTGAGTTTATAATGTCGTCAGACAGTGATATAATTGACGACCTTTGCCCAAGGCCATCAGGAGTGCCGCCAGGTGTGCAGGCAGAAGCCTCTAGTGGGGTTTTAGTGGGATACTTCTATTGGGCCAAACCTTGTGGTGCGACTGTACTGCATGGTGATTATAGTGATGACAGTAAGAGCAAAAGTAATGAAAGTGAGGATAATGTTGATCCTGATACACATGTTGAAAAAGATGGTGTTGGAGAAGGTGATAATTATGCACCAGGTGTACAGGTTGATGAGGGTGAAAGTGAGTGAGTCACCACGTGTGCAGGCATGTAGAGGCACTGAAGGTGAGGCTTTGGTGGTGCCTGGTGGCGGTGGTGGTATTGTGGATGGTGTTAGTGGCAGTTCACCTGCTAAGGTTGTGGTTGAAGCTCCTGTTGGTGGTAGTATTACCACTGAAACCGAAAGGAGAGGCTGTACGCATAAACAGCGGTCGGAGATGTGGATCCGGTCTATTGCAAAAAAATCCGGTCTATTGCAAAAAAATATCGAAATCTAGACCAGGCCTATCATAGCCTCTATGTGAAAAAAAGACATGCCAGAACAGAAAGTGGGAAACCCTTGTCATGACGGCTGTGTTGAAAAAGTTGTGCAGGAGGGTGTCCAGGCAATTTTTGCCGAGTTTTGGAAACTTGACTCATTCGAGGCACAGACCAGCTACCTGTTAGGCAGAGCCAGTGCTATACCTATCAAGAGGAAGAGGACAAAGAGGGAGGAGAGCCAGCATAAGTGCACGATGCATTATAGTGTGCACTACTGATTCAATGACTTCCCTGCTGCATAGCATTAGCGTATCACGTGATAGCTTGAATACACGTTCAAGCGGAAGAGGATGGAGACAGGGACATCACTGCCAGACTTGAGGGGGAAGGACACACCACCTAATAAAATCACAGGGAGTACACTGGACAGTGTTCATGAGAACATTCAGATGCTCCCTGTGACATGTAGCCACTACACCAGACCTAATAGCCCACACAGGAAGTACTTGGGCTCTGCAGGCAGTATCCCTCAACTGTACAGCACTATAGGGAATTGCTCACTCTTACATACCCTGATGTGGAGGTAGACACAGAGAGGTTTTACCGCATCGTGTCCTTCCATGACTACAACATCGGGTTTGACCCTCCCAAGAAGAACACCTGCAGCACCTAAGGCAGACTGGAAACCCTGATTAGTAAGAATCAGGAGGAGGGGTTGGACAATGCTACTGCCAACAAAGAGCTCAGGGTGCACAAGGGAAAGTATAGGAGGGCACGTGAGATGAAAACAATGTCAAAGGACCGGGATGAGTTCAGGTGGTGTATTGTCATCAGCCTGCAACAGACTCTCCCATGTCCACAGCTTACAGTAGGGCAGGTGTATTACAAACGCAAGCTGTGTGTTTATAACTTCGACATTGTTAACCTTAAGACAAACAAGACCACCATATTTGTCTGGGATGAGGCAATGGCAGAAAAAGGGTTGTCAGAGGTGGCAAGCTGTATCATGAGGTGACTTGACTTAAGCCTGGGCTGCCAATGTTTTGCAGCCAAGACCACCTTGACCATCTTCGCTGACAATTATGCAGGGCAAAATAAGAACCTGCAGATAGTCCTGATGGCTCTAAGGGTGGTCCACAGTTGTCGTCTGGCTAGGGTGGAGTTCTCCTTCTTGGTGTCCAGAAATTCGTACCTGCCCTGCCATGCGGCATTTGGCCTCGTCGAGTTAAAGGTACAGCGGAGGAACATCATCCAGACCTCTGCAGAGTACAGGTATACCATAGCCCACTCCGCAACACCTGCTTTCACCACCATCCACATGCAGCAGGATGATTTCAAAGATTTTCATAGTCTCCTCAGCCACATAACAAAGCGCAATGTTGCAGCGAGCGCCTTCTCCCAGGCATCCCAGGGTACACGTGCTGAAACATTCGTATGGCATGACGGATGCTGAAACAATTAAAATCTGCCTCATGCCTGGGGGAAAAAAGTACACACCAGCAAAATTTAATCTTGCTAGGAAAGTCCTACCGTTGAGGAACCCGACCGCATGTCTCTTGCCCAGTGAGAAGATACAGGGCTTAGACTACCTGGTGCAAAATTTCATCACCCCAGCAAGTATCAGCAACTGGTGGTATGAGCTGCTGTGGGAACAGTGCACCTTCATTGGCCAACATGCTGAGATGCCAGAGGAGGAGGACATCAGCGATGACCATGACAACATCAACTTGGATTACGACTTTGTCAGGATCCCTGCACAGGATGCCTATCAGTGCCTCCGACATTCCATGCACCACCATCGATGACAACCCTGGACCGGAATAACGATTATGCCTTAGGATTATGAATTAAAAAGGATGAACTGGACTCCATTATTCAACGTGAGTGGAATGCATAATGTTTCTGGTCTTGGACATTGGTTACAATCATTCCTTACGTAATAACCTGAGTAATAACTATAAACATAGTTATTATTCAGGGCGAAAATTACTCACAGTTGTATCCTCCGTTATAACTATTAGGTTTTCCTGTTAAGAGTAGCAATCTCTTCAGCTAAATTCAACCTTTAATCAACTTTTATTATGGTTTTTGTGGGAAGTATCTAGGATTAAACATTACCAACAAATTTCTCACTAGGGACTAGGGACCCCCTCCTCTGTTTTTTTAGTTCCTACAGTGAGACAGGGAATAGAAAGGGATGGGGAATTGAGTTATACCCATACCCTGAAGCTTGGGTCTATGAATGTGCGTGGATGTAGAACGATTGAGACTAAGAGGGAGGAGACTGGGAGAATGTTTGTGAGAAGAAAGTTGGATGAAAGAGAAAGGTGAGTCTAAGTTTGGAAGTGTGAATGGATGTCAGATGTTGATAGAGGAAGGGCGAGAGAAGGTGTGGCCTTGTTAGTGAGCCCCGAAGTGCAACAGTGTGCGATTGAATGGAAGGAGGTGTCATCGAGACTGATGTGGGTGGAAGCGAAATTTGAACGTGAGTTGTGGGTATTTGTGAGTGCATGGGACTGGTAGTGAAAGGGATGCAGAAGAGAGGGAGTCTTTTTGGAATGATATTGATGAGTGTCTGCAGAGTTTTGTGCAAACGTGAATGTGGTAATGATGGGAGATCTGGATGCTAGAGTGGGAAATGTAGCAGTTGAAGGTGTAGTTGGTATGCATGGTGTGCCTGGAAAAAATGAAAATGGGGAATGAATGATAGGGATATGTGCTGAGTGAGAGATGGTGATTAGAAATACCTTGTTTGAGAAGAAAGATATAAGTATACATGGGTGAGAAGGTTGTTGATAAAGATTGATGGGCTACTGGTATGTGGTTGTGTCCAGGAATCGTAAGAGGAAGATTGTTGGATGTGAGAGTTTTCAAAGGGAAGGGTGGAGGTATGTCTGACCATTACCTGGTGGAGGGAAAGTTGAGAGTAGGTAAGAGATGGGTGAGAGCTACGAGAGTTAGGTGTGGGAGGGAGGTTTTGAAAGTGAGTGATTTGGATAAAAGAGAGAAAATGATAGAGTATCAGGAGCAATTGAAAGATGAGTGGAAGGCAGTGAAAGATCAGGAAAATGGCAGTGTAGAGGACGAATGGCAGTTGTTTTAAAGAGCTGCGTTGGGACATGCGGAAGAGGTGTGTGGTGTGAGACAAATGGGTGGTGGTGTAAGAAAGGGAAGTGAATGGTGGTGCGAGGAAGTAAATATTGCTGTAGCTTCAGAAGAGACGTGCATATGAAGTGTGGCTGCAGAGGAACGATGTGGTGTCGTATGAGAGGTATAAGGAAAAGAGGAATAGCGTGAGAAGGGCTGTGCATGATGCTAAAGTAGCAGTAGATGAGAGGTGGGGTAGGTGGTTGACTGAGAATTTTCAACAGAATAAGAAAATGTTTTGGAAGGAAGTGAAAAGAGTGTGAAAGGGAGAGTCTGGGAATGAAGAGCAAGTAAAAGCAGAGTATGGAAGGATGTTAGCTGAGATGAGTGCAGTAAGGAAGAGATGAGTGGAGTATTTTGAAAGATTATTAAATGCAGAGGAGGAAAGGGAGGCTGAGATTATGGCAGATGGAAGGGTGCAAGGAATAAAAGTATTGGGAGAGTTGAATGATTCTTTGATCACGATGGAGGAACTGCAGGAGGCAGTAAAGCAGATAAAAACAGGGAATGCTGCAGGTATGGATGGGTGTGCTGTGGAATGCCTGAAAGGTGGTGGAGTGACTATTGTTGAGTGGTTAGTAAGATTGTTGATTGTGTGTTTTGTGAGTGGTATGGTACCAGTTGACTGGCCAAGGTCTTGTGTGGTTCCGTTGTATAAAGGTAAGGGTAATAAGTATGAATGTACTAGCTTTAGGGGTATAAGTCTGTTGAGTGTTGTAGGTAAGGTGTATGGTAGAGTGTTAATTATGAGAGTTAGAGAGGGTACAGAGGGAGTGATTGGTGATGAGCAGTGTGGCTTTAGGGGAG
Source organism: Coenobita brevimanus (assembly GCF_032717465.1). Classification (NCBI taxonomy): domain Eukaryota; kingdom Metazoa; phylum Arthropoda; class Malacostraca; order Decapoda; family Coenobitidae; genus Coenobita; species Coenobita brevimanus. Next base: position 17,563,053 of record NC_137000.1, on the reverse strand, counting down.
GGAGGGGATGCGTGGATCAGGTGTTTGCTGTGAGACAGGTTTGTGAAAAGTATTTAGTGACAGGTAAGGACGTATTTTAGGCGTTCATAGATTTAGGGAAAGCTTATGATAGAACTGGTAGGGAGGTTTTTTTGACTGTTTTAGATTGTATGGACTTGATGGTATGTTGGTAAAAGGAGTGAAAAGTTTTCACGTAAATAGTAAAGCATGTGTAAGGGTGGGAAAAACTGTGAGTGATTAGTTTCCCGTGAGAGTGGGGCTGCAGCAGGGATATGTGATGTCGCCTTGGTTGTTTAATATCTTTATGGATGGTGTTGGAAGGGAGGTGAATGCAAGAGTGTTAGGTGGAGGTTTCAATCTGGTGAATGTTGATGGTAGAGAGTGGAATCTGAGTCGTCTGTTATTTGCGGATGATACTGCACTGGTGGCTGATTCGGAGCAGAGATAGAGACAGTTGGCAGAGGAGCTGGAAGGGTGGGTGAAAGGAGGAATTGAGAGCAAATGAGAATAAGAGTAAAGTGATGGAGTGTACGAGGTTGGTAGATAGTAGGAAGATGAATATAGTTTTGAACTGTGAGTTACTTGCGGAGGTGGAGTGCTTTAAGTATTTAGAGTAACATGTTGCTGTGGATGGAAGAATAGATGCAGAGGTGAAGTTTAGGATTAATCAAGTAGAAAAGGTGCTGGGAGGAATAAAAAAGTGTTAAGATGTCGTGTGCATAGAACGGATGTAAGAGAAGTCTGTATGAGGGTGTTGTGATACTGACTGCGTTATATGGGGCTGAAACATGGATATGGATGTAGTAGAGATGAAATGTTTGAATGTAACGGAGACGAGGTGTCTGAGGAGTATGTGTGGAGTGACGTGTATGGATCAAATGAGAAATGATGATGTGCAAAGGAGAACTGGAGTTGTGCAGGAGATGGCTGATCGAGTTGAGTAGAGGGTGTTGCGATGGTTTAGGCGTATAGAGAGAATGGATGATAAGTGATTGGAGAAAAAGATAACTGGATCGGATGTGAGAGGTGTAAGGCTGAGGGGAAGACCACGAATAAGATGGATGGACAGTGTGCAGAGAGCAATGGACGCGAGAGGGATGTATGTTGAACAAGGAAGAATGGCTGTGCATGATAGGAATGACTGGAGAGAAATTGTGAACGAATAAATGGTGACGCAGCCCTGAGGGGATATTCTCCCTCATTTGGTCTAGTCAGTTGATCAGGTCAGGTGCGGGTAAGGGGATGGGTCCATTACAATGTGGCAGGGGTAAACCAGCTCTGCTGTCGGGCCTTCCTGCGGATGCTGCTGATTGCACTGCACAGTTGACCCTCGTGCGGTGTGGTGCATTGAGGATCTGTCCCTTCTACCCTTGGGGCTAAGGTGCAAATGAATGTGTGTGTGTGTGTGTGTGTGTGGATGAGTAAATTGGGAGTGTGTCGTCCTGTCTCGGCTTCCTCCCTTTCTTTTGAGGACGCAGCCTAGGTATATTGATTGATTGATTGATTTATTATTACCAAAAAAAGTTAAAAATTACTTCTCTGACTGATACCTAAGCCTCTCGTTCCAAGTCGTTCATCGCACCATCGAAATCTGCACCAGGAATCAGTTTTTTAACATCAGGTCCAGTAAATACACTCTCTTTCAGTTTAGCTTCAGACAAACCAGGAAACTTTTGGCACAGATACATAAAATAGGCTCCAACTTTTGATAGGGCTTTGACAAACTGCTTCATTAATCCAAGCTTAATATGAAGTGGTGGTCGTAGCACTTTCTCTGGATTCACCAAGCTAGGTCTGATGATGATTTTGGCGCCAAGTTGTACATTTTTTCGGTTTGGCCATTCCTTCTGAACACACTGTAAATCCTTGGCTCTGCTGTCCCATTCACAGATAAAACTTGGGAATTTTGTATACCCTGACTGTTGACCCAGTAAGAAAAACAGACCTATCACGTCCCCACATATGAAACAACGGTGTTCATTGTAGTTGGTTTTCTCGAGAAGATTTGCCAAATTCTTATACGTTTCTTTTAAATGCACAGAATGAGCAACCGGTATTTATGCATATTTAGTACCATTATGAAGACGTACCCCCTTCAGGTTTCTTTTAGATGAACCTGTAAATAGTCTCCATTCTTTTCCATTATATATAGTCGCTGCCAAGTTTCTGCATTAAGCAGTTTAGGTCAGTGCAGTAAACCAATAATTCATCTTACTTGAAATATGGTACAAACTCTTTTTCTCTCTTTCAGTACCAAGGGAAAGTTGTGTCTGGATGTTAATCTATCTATCTATCGCCAGACGCCTTAATCCTGTAAGGGGTCGCCCTGTCCCCCGCCATTTCACTGCCCTGCTCCCAGCTCACACCCCCCTCCCTCATATACCTCTCCACTCCATCCCTCCATCTCATCCTTGGGCCCCCCTCCCTCTCCCACCCCTCCACCTCAGTCACATACACTCTCCTCGTCAGTCTCTCACTCTCCATCCTCTCCACATGGCCAAACTACCTCAGTGTGTTTCTTCTAACCCTTCCTTTCACATCCCCATCCACACCACAACGCTCCTTCACTTCCTCATTTGCCAGTCTGTCTCTCCAATGTGACTCCTCATGCTCCTCTCAAATAACTCATAAAATAACTGGATGTTAATAAGTTTTTAATTTTTTAATCAGGATCCCAACAGATCTGCTTCTTTTGGAAGACCGA
>NC_137000.1:17485349-17552849 GCF_032717465.1 Coenobita brevimanus | reverse complement strand
CTGAATAACAGAGAGAACGACTTACTCTACTATAACTGTAGAAGGGGGGGACTGAGGCAGAACACGCTCGTGATCAAACATGCAGCATACTGTGCGTTAAAATTACACAAAGGATGATGAAATCATAGGCTATGTAACACCTCCCCACAAAGAAAAAAGAAATTTACAAAGGAAATTTCTTATTACTCTAAAACAATCTGTATATGGCATAACAGAACATGCAAAAGTCCCTCCCAATGCTACAAAACATGAGATCTCCCCAGCACGCTCAGTCACAGGCACTTGCCAGTATCCCTTTAACAAATCAAACCCACCCATGCACCTAGCCCCTCCAATCTTGTCCAAGCAATCTTCCACGCAAGGGAGAGGGTAAGTGTCTGCCTTGGCCATCTGATCAACACGTCTGTAGTCGACACAAAGCCGCTGTGACCCACCCGGCTCAGGGACCAGAGTGACAGGAAAACTCCACTCGCTCTGACAGGGCTCAACCATCCTGTTGTCCAACAGGCAGCCAAACCCTCTCCGGATGAGAAGAACCTTCACTGGGCTCACACGGCAAGGAGGCAATTTAATTGGCTTTGCGTCTCCAACATCGACATCATGCATCAACACAGTGGTTCTTCCTGGAGTGGCACAGAACACTTGCGGGTACTCCTGCAGTAATGCCGAAAACTCCTGCCTTTCCCCGGGAGGTAGATGAGAACGCTTAGTCTGGAGACCATTCATGATATCAGGATTCTTCCCCAAACCATCACTCAGGCTCACACTGCATGGGAGAGCTCCACTTGCAGACTCTGGTGGAACAGCCACAGCACAGACTGGATTATCTTCGTCCCGCCCGCGATACAACTCCAGCATGCTGATGTGACACAGTCGCTTGCTCCCTCCACGATCCGGTGTGGCGACGACATAGCTGACATCACTGAGTTTCTTCTCCACGAAATAAGGGCCACTAAACTTGGCTTGAAGAGGCTGCCCATGAACTGGTAGCAGAACCAAAACCCGATCTCCTGGCTGAAAGTGGCGCAACCCGGACCTCTCATCACACCAAGTCCTCATCTTCTCCTGAGCAGCTCCCAAATTCTTTCTCGCCAGCTGCAAAGCAGTGGACAGCCGTTCCCCGAACCCCACCACACACTCCAGCAGGTTGACGTCATCTTCCTCCGACAGCCAGCACTCCCCGAGTAACTCAAGGGGCCCTCCCACTTCACGGCCAAACAGCAGTCCAAAAGGTGAGAAACCCAGTGATTCATTTGGAGATTCTCTCGCGGCAAACACAACGAATGGAAGACCCCCATCCCAGCCCTTCTGATGCTCCAAACAGCACTTACCGAGCATCGACTTGAGTGCCCGATGACATCTCTCCAACGCTCCCCGGGTCCGGGGATGGCAAGCTGAAGACGTGATCTGGGCGACGCCCAACTCCCTCAGAGACTGCCCGAAAACGCCCGACATGAAACCACCTCCCCGGCCGGACTGCACCTCCTTGGGCAGACCAAACCTTGTGAAGAACCCCAGCACCTCCCCAACCACGCTCTCTGCTGAGACACTTCCAAGTGGAATGGCTTCAGGACAACGAGCAGCCACATCAATCATGGTCAACACACAAGAAAATCCTGAAGAAGTCCCAGGAAGAGGGCCCACAATATCCACCAACACACGGGCGAAAGGCGCCTCAAAAGGAGGAATGGGAACTAGAGGTGCAACCTTTTCAGTCTGATTACACTTCCCCAGAACTTGACAGGTGTGACAAGACTTACAATACCAGCAAACATCCCTGAAGATACCTGGCCAGTAGAAGTGTTTCAAAATGCGTGCCACAGTCTTCCTCACTCCAAGGTGTCCTGCCAAACTGGAATCATGAGCCACTCGAATGATATCCTGCCTACAAACACGAGGGATGACAACTTGATGTACAACCTCCCATTCACATTCGGCTGATGCTGTTGGGGGTCTCCACTTCCTCATAAGTACTCCTGACTTTACATAATAACAAGTAGAAGCACCGGCTGACTCTTCTTCACTGTAAGCAGAGTTAGCTAGACCTTTCAACTCAGGGTCAGCAACCTGCAACTCAACCAACTCTTGACGAGACAAATTATCAACACTACGGGGTACTGCCTCATCTGGTGAGTGGTCCAAATTAGCAAGAAAAGTGTCAGCTAGGATAACATCATCATCATCATTATCCTCTAAATCACCAGTAACTTTAGACTTAGCCCTAGTGACAGGACATGCAGGGAACACATCAGGGATATCACAATCCTGGGTCGCAGCCACTGGCTCACTAGACAACTGAGGAGTTGGACACACTTGACTTCCACCAATATCATTTCCAAGTAAGAAAGTTACACCTGACATTGGGAGTGTCTCAACCAACCCAACCATAACGGAACCATTAACAAAACCAGACTCTAAATTCACTCTGCACAGAGGGACAGAGAAGTAATTATTCCCTACACCTTGTAAGATTACAGTTTCATCAGAGGAATTAACATTAGAGCCTAGAACACTGGTCAGCATAAGGGATTGGCAAGCACCTGTATCACGATATATTTTAACTGTTTTCCTGTCATTACTGTCCAGAGGACTGACAAAACCATCAGACAGGAAATTAGCACATGAACTCTTGAGAGTGTCACCCACGTTACTGCTCAAAAGAGGAGCTCCATCATGAGAATTTAAGTTACCCCTCAAAGCAGGTTCAGTTAACTCAGTTAAAGAATTCTGGGAACTCTCAAGAGTGGACACTAGACCAATTGACTGAATATTTAAAGACTCCTTTTTGTTCACATCACGCTGTCTCCTGAAACATCTCTCCGTAGTATGACCAAGCTTACTACAATAAGTACATTTACTTTTCTGAAATCTAGAGGTGAAGCTGGTATTTACTTCCTGAGAAACATCATCCTTATTCTCTTTCCTGTTACCTGTACTCTGAGTAGAGGCAACGTACTTACTCTTAGCTTTCCCTTTTTCTTTAGAATATCTCTTGTGAGTGAGAACATATTCATCAGCTAAAACTGCAGCATCAGACAAACTATCTATTCTTTTCTCATCAAGATATAGGCTTACATCTTTATAAATACACCTCTTGAAGTCCTCCAGCAAAATCATCTGCTTAAATTTACCAAAATCAAAATCCACATTCTTAGAATTTAACCACTGCTCTAACAGATCTTCTTTGATTTTTGCATACTCAACATGGGATTGCTTATCTTGCTTGTAAGTTGTCCTAAATTTTACTCTATAAGCTTCAGGAACAAGCTCATAGGCCTCAAGAATCAAGCTCTTAACTACATCATAATTATCAGACTGATCCTGAGGCAAAGATGCATAAGTTACTTGAGCTTTACCGGTGAGAACAGTTTGAAGGAGTACTGGCCAATACTCCTTAGGCCAATTAAAACCTGTAGCTACCCTCTCAAACAACTGAAAATACTTTGTTAAATCAGATTCATTAAAAGGAGGGACAAGTTTAACATTTTTAGCCACATCAAAATCATCAGAGCTAGATGATCCAGTTCCACCTTGTTTCATGCGATACTCATGGTCTGCCTGAATCCTGGCAAGTTCAATTTGTGCCTGTATCTGTGCCTCCTGAATACGAGCATTTGACTGAAATTCAGCCTCCTTAGCTTTTGCCTCCTGCAGAGCTAGCTGTAACTTAGCTAATTCAATCTGCGTTTGCTCATTTGGAGGAGTTACATTAAACAAGCTTTCATTAATCATGTCAACAATTTGATCTTTAGAATGATGAGAGCGAACAGTAATTCCCAATTGTTGAGCAACAAGCTTAAGTTCATTCTTTGTTCTGTTTTCTATATCACACACTGTTTGCACATTTGACAAAAAATCTTTGGCTTCATCAAGTGTAGTAATAGTAGACATAATTAATAAGTAACAGTCACAAAATATCAAGCAATATCCTTATGATAATATCCTGAATATCCTGGCGAGGTCGCCAAATTTATGTTACGGAACAGAGAAAGATAATGTACACTTAAAGTGAGAATACGAAGAGTCACTACTGTCCCGTAAAGTTCCAGGTTCAAAACAAAAGAGTTAGGTAAAATTACAAGTTAAAGTTTAATGCTCAAACCAACAACAAAACATTCAGGACTCATAAGGATAATGTAATGGCAAATAAACAGGTTAAATATATGGTTAACTGCAATTAACACGAAATTAGCAAGAGTAAATTTATCTAAGTCAGCCCTGATAAAATGAAAATACACCAGGTAATACTCAGTGAATGCCAGATAAATTATTACAGATACAAACTATTATTAAAAATGACTGACATGAAACCCCACATTAATCACAAACACTTCACTAGGCCTAAGAATTAACCTTATGCTACACAGTACAAGAAAAAATGCAACAACAGTTATACTCAAATTACACACAGCTGCTAGATGTTTGGAGATTTCTTGAGCACTCACAATAATAATATCTGTACAGGGGAGGACAGAGATGTGAACAAAATGAGGAGCAGATCTAAGTGGCAATGATGCAGAGACTGAGCTCATTATATAGGGGCCAGCAGAGCTTGATACAACTTGTAAGAAGGACGCGCAAATGAAGCCATGGGGACAAAAAGCTGAAAATCCCGCTCTGAATAACAGAGAGAACGACTTACTCTTCTATAACGGTAGAAGGGGGGGACTGAGGCAGAACACGCTCGTGATCAAACATGCAGCATACTGTGCGTTAAAATTACACAAAGGATGATGAAATCATAGGCTATGTAACAATATATATATATATATATATATATATATATATATATATATTAGGGTGTATCACGATACATATCTATGGGACTTGTGGTAGATCAGGTAAATTTTGTCCTGAACGAAATTCAAATCCTTAAACTGCCCTAGTCGAGATTCGAACCTGGGTACATTGGGAATGCAGTCCCCCTCTCTACCGATTCGGCTATCGTCGACATACATCTAAATGAATACTATGCGTGGGTATGTTCATACTGGTATTAGCTGGCCACTACTGGCTAAGCTAACCTTTGGGATATCTTTCTTGCATTCTGATCTGTTTACATTCATGGACTGTCTTAAATACGGTTAAGTAAGAACCAAGAAGGAACATATATTAAAGAAATTAGATCAGAATTATAGAGAGAGAGTGAGAGGGGTGAGAAGATTAGTAAGAGAGAGTGTGAAGAGAGTGTATGAGGAATTTGGAAGGAATTTCACTGTAAAGTGAAGAGAATGGAAGAAAATATTCTGGAAGGAGGTAAAGAGAGACACGGTGATATTAGACTTGGTAGGGGAATGAAAGATAAATTGTTAGATTAGGTGTGCTAAGCCGACTCCATACCTTCTTTACCTCTGCACACTTGTTGACTTTATACACAGGTTTTATTCGCCCCTGTGTAGAGTTCAGCTCTCATGTGTGGGGAGGCTCCCCACATACAGCTCTTCTGAATAGGGTGGAGTCAAAGGCTTTTTGTCTCATTAGCTCTCCTCCTCTTACCGGCTCCCTTCAACCTCTGTCTCCTTGCCTCACTATTGCATCTTTATCTCATTTCTATCACTACTTCAATGGTCACTGCTCCTCTGAACTGTATGTTTGCGTCCCTCCACATCTACGACGGGCACGTAGAACCTGTCTAGCAGCAAAGTCTCATCCCTTTTCTGTCCAACTCTCTAATGCAAGAGTTAACCGTTACTTCCAGTCCTTCATTTATACAACAGGTCAATTCCGGAACTGTCTCCCTCTGTCTGTATTTCCTATTTTCTATGATCTCCAGTCTTTCAAATGCAGTGTGTCCAAGGATCTAGAAATGAATTGATCTTGATTTGGCTCTCTTCTGCATTGTTTTTGTTTTTCTTGGAAGGAACGGTTTGCGAGCTCCTGGCCTTTGCTACCTTGTTCCTTGCATTAAAAAATAATAAGTGGCTGGGGAATGGCTGGAAGAAGGAGGGTGGTGAGAAGGGAGGAAGAGATCAGTAGTATGGAAGTAGCAGAAGCAATGAAGATTGTCAAAATGGGGAAAACCCCAGGAATTGATGGAGTGTGTGGTGATATGATGATGCATGGGGGAGAGACTGCAGTGAAATGGATATGGAAGATGTGCAGATTTGCCTAGGAGGAAGGTAGAGTCTCGGACAATTGGAAGTCAGGTATAACTATTCCCCTGCACAAAGGAAAAGGGGAAAAACAAGTGTGTGATAGTCATAAGGGCATTTGTCTTCTCAGTGTAACAGGCAAAGTCTATGGTAGGATACTTATTGACAGAGTTAGGGAAATAACTGAGGAATTAGTTAGAAAAGAATAGGTAGGTTTTAGGAAGGGAAGAGGTTGTCCAGATCAGATAATTCATCCTTAGGTCTTTACTGGAAAGATTCTAGAGAAAGGAGAGAAGTTGTATGTAGCCTTCATGGGTTTGGAGACAGTATATGACAGAGTGAATAGACAAGTAATATGGAAAATATTAAGAATAAATCAAGAGAGGTGTGTGAGCTGAGGGGAGGGCAGAGAAATGGCTGTTAACACTGCGACATGGAGGCGATTTTTTTGTGATCACCCCTAATGGGATTAAGGCGTCTGGCAAGAAACAGATAAATAGATAACTTGTGACAACAGTTACGATGGCTGACAGAAGGCCATAATTTGCTACTAACTGGGATTTAAGTTTGAAACTGATTGTTAAGGAATTATTTATTTTTTATAAAGGTCAGTATGCCACAAATTGCCAAGTGACTGCTCTCCAGCTTAAATGTCAGGACTAAGTAGCCTAGTCCGGGTCCTTGAGTACCTGACGAGGCATGGTGTGTGTGTGTGTGTGTGTGTGTGTGTGTGTGTGTGTGTGTGTGTGTGTGTGTGTGTGTGTGTGTGTGTGTGTGTGTGTGTGTTTATTCTCTCGCCAATGATCTAACATTGTTGACTAATAATCCAGTGACATGACATCTGTGAAAAGTTACTAACCCCCAATACTTGGTCTGGTGTGGTCAGACTGTGGCGCCGGGGTGATATACAGATCCTGGGCCACGCCTGCACCTACCGGGTGAGGCCAAGGATCAGGCGCTGGCAGCTTTACTACCGCGGTACGGTCACCTGCCCTGGCTGGACCTCCATCACTGGTTCAGGTAGGTTGCGGTGGCGATAGTAAAGAGGGTTGCGGTGTTGGTGGTAGTGGCGGCGATGACTGTGACGGATTTATCGCGATGGTTGTGGTGGCAGCTGTGGAGGTATTAGCTCATGTAGTGATGGTAGTGGTTGCGTTGGGAGTAATGTGGTGGTGGTGGTTGTGGAAGTGGCTTAGGCTGTTACCTGGGTTTGTGCATGCGCTGGTGGTGGTTGAGGCTCTGGTTGTGAGATACATTGACTGTTCTGATAACTGAGTAACGACTTACTGTGCTATATTAGGGTACAGTACGTTGTCATATAATCATAACTGTCGAAGATAATTCCACTACTCGATTTGCCAAACGAGTAAAGGAGGAAGTAATGGGAGGTTGAGGTGTAAACCAATAACAACAGTGTAACAAACACCTGATACATTTTGTGAAGATACTAAAGCGCAAAAAAAAAAAAAAAAAAAAAACTTGAAAACCTGACTTTCATTGACAACACTGTGATCAACTAACAATAATTTGCGTGTCCCTCCATCAGCCCAGACACGCAACCCATCCAAAGTGGTCGTCCAGACCGTCACCGACTTCGTGAACAAGGCTTTCAGCGCGGGTCTCATCACAGAGAGCGAGGCTCGCAGCTGGCTTCAGTAAACATCATGCGGGGAGTTCACTTGAATTCACTAAAGACTTACCCAACACAGCATAACCTGAAGGCGGGTGTCATTATTGTGAGTCATGTCCGCAGTTAGCTCCAGTTAGTATTTTATTTGACCTTAATAAAACAAACTTATCATCCTGAACCAAATCCAACTTAACTTATCCTGAAGACGAGTCTCATCAAGGAGAGCAATGCTTGCAGGTGGCTCCAGGTAACATCTTCCAGGGACCTCACTTCAGTTTAATTCATCGGTTTTATCACATTCTATTTTAATCTAGTTTATCATAACCAACTCTTCATTTTAGCTAACTTAACCAAACCATTTCGAAATATAATTTTTGGGAACCTAAGTGGAAACCATCATAGCTAACCTACGCAGTTAGCGATACTTTACCAGTAAACCTAACCTGTCCTTCCTTAAATTTACATCTTATCGACAAAGTAAAACGACGTGTCACCATACAGTAATCTAGCCTTAACAATGTAATGATAAAAAGTGTTAACTACTGTAATTTGAACCCTAATGTATTTATTGTTTACTTAACCTATATTATCTCACTCTATCCATCATACCTGGTCTGACTCAACCACAGTCATGAAAAACGAAAATTGGGAGAAAAAAAAAAACACGGGTTAGCATCTGTCTGTCCAGTGTAAAATTCAGAGTGAGAAAATATTTGATCAGAGGTCGAAGCTGTGAATGTGTGAGAGATGGTGTCCACTTTCACTGGGGATTGTAGTAATGATTCTCGTACATATGTGCGTTCCGTTTATCTTGTTATTGTTCCTTCCCATTAATTTTGTGGTTCTTGGAGAAGGGGATGGGTGATGAAAGTTCAAGGTTCGGAAGTTAACCAAATTCTATGTAAGGTAGCTTGACCTTTAGTCACTCTGTATTTAGTCAGTTTGCATCAATAATTTCTGTACTTGTGGTGAAAAAATACATCAGCTTTGACTATGTGTGTATATTTCCTTACATAAACATGAGCTTAATGGTTTTAATATCATAAATCTCAAAATGTTATTACTTTACCAAGTTTTGCATGTGACCACCAGTGTCGAAAAACAACAGGGTGTGTGACCTTTGACATTTTAACAAACCCCTATATTTAGAGACGCCTCCAGTAGACTATACAATCTTTTGACATAAGCGAGGAAAACGAAAAACTAACACTATTCTGGGTGAAGATATTAAAGTGTCATAAAATATAACCATTATTAAACAGGGAGGACTGCAGGATAATCCAATTTCGTCTGAATCACTGAAGGAATCCATACAAGTTACATTTAAGTAAATTCTCTGTGACAGAAGTGTGATATGATGATTACCACAGGCCAAAGGGGAGGCAGCACGCACTTCATACTTTGTAACACCTCTACCCTAATTAAACCCCTATATAACTATCGCATAACTCGGATACTGAGGGTAAACGGGAATATAAAGAGAGGTCTAGCACTTACATCCATACGTACATGAGAGCAAGGAATATATATATATATATATATATATATATATATATATATATATATATATATATATATATATATATATATATATATATATATATATATATATATATGCAGAAAGAGAGAGAGAGAGAGAGAGAGAGACAGACAGACAGACAGACAGAGAAAGAGAGAGAGAGAGAGACAGACAGACAGACAGAGAAAGAGAGAGAGAGAGAGAGAGAGAGAGAGAGAGAGAGACAGACAGACAGACAGACAGACAGAGAAGGGAGGGAGGGAGGGCACCCAACAACATGACAATAACAACAGCCAACAACGACAAATGAGGACAGTAGAAATTACACCAGGAAGGGTGATTGTCCGTTTCACATTACATACCTCAACATAACCGGTTGAGGTATAGCATGCAAGCCGCCCAACAAATCTCGTGATCAAGCCTGCAAGTGTTGCTTTAACCACTTTTGTAGTGATGTGGGGCATCGGGATCTCATTGTTAATATAAATGAAGTGATTGCCAAGGCCGACAGGTATTTGATACGGCGAGGAAAAAATTACATCAGGTGCCCGTGTGGAATGACCTTGGGCACATTGCTCACTGCACAGTGAAAGAGGAGTTTTTAGTCCAACATTCACATGGAAGTTCGTGTTATGGGCCTCTGGCTGGGGATTTGGTGCGCTCTATAACCAGGTCCAAATATGTCTCAGGTGGTGAGAGCTCATGATCGACAGTCAAGAGCACATTCGCTGGCTACTAGGCTGCCTGGTGGTAACTCCTATGACCTCTGGAGAGGTCTGAAATCTATGAACCCTAACTCCCACTGCGTGCTTTGGGGGTGAAGGAGAAAGCATGGGGCCAGTATTACTCAGTCATCTTGAACTGTGCCAAAGATGAGGGCAGTGAGAATGAAATTGACGACTGGTGCACTGCAGTACTTTAAGAGTACTGATTTACCCGAAATTAGGATTGTCTTGAAAGACCTCCCTCCTAATGAAGCTCTTTTTATAGATAGGCCTCCCTTAGAAAATTATAAATACGTACTACCCACCTTAACAATATGACTGTGTTTTGTAAATACCTACGCTTCCCACCATTCCATTCCTAGTCCAGTCCTTGATGCAGTAATTGTTTCACTATTGAAGAATAAGGTCGTGGATCGTATTGTTTAACTACAGACCGACAGCAACTCCGGCAGTTTTATCAAAGCTCATACAAAGAACCCTCCTGCACAGACTGAAAGATTTTATGCTCTGTGCTGACAACAAGTTCGGTTAAATAAAGGATGACAGAACACAGATATGTGTCTGTGCAACCAAAAATATCATTAATCAGTGTACCAAGAGTGACTTCCAGGTTAAACTTTCCTTTTTAAACGCAACTGGAGTACTTGGCACTGTGAACTATTTGGAAAAACTTTGATATAATGGTTACTAATGGAACTTCAAGTTATCTTGTCAATCTGATGATTTACTCATACTGTACATTAAACAGGAGCCTCTGGTTAAATGGGGCAACTCCAGTGGCGTCTCATCTGGTAATAAGTGTAGATAACAAGGTACGATGTTTCCCTACTAATATAATGTTTATGTAAATCAGTTCAATATCCTGTCACGGGGGGATGTGAAATTAAGGATTAAATAAATGTTATATGTTTGCTTGAAAATGGAGACAAGGAATTGACTTGTGAAAATCAAGCAGTAGGTTTTACTTTATGCCGGCTTACTTCGCCGATTCTCTAAGGACGAGAATTTATAAACTTTCTCAACAGTACACAGCAGAGACTAATTACTCACGAGTGCTGTTTGTTAGTACTGTTGGCCTCTTGAGAAAGTGACTCCACCCCTGACAATCAATAACCAATGCTATTAATGATAAACAGGTTCTTGCCGGTGCATTAACTCCTGGCTGGCACAACGGATTTAAGCTTAATACAAAGGTACTGTTCCAAGTATCAGTTATGAATAATGCAAAGCGTTTGTGCAAACTAGGAGCGGCAACTAAAATAAGCAAAATGTGGAGAAATAAAACACGAGTTTAACTACATTAAGCTCAAAGAAAAAAGGACTGTAAATTTATTAATTACAATGAAATAAATTTACGTTACATGTCTCAAAATGAATTCAAAATAACAAGGAGAATACACTCACTCGCTCACTCAAAAGCTAGATGCTTAAACCTAGGAAAAACGAAAAGAAATACTGGTCAGAGGAGGGGGGGCTAAGCAGAATGACTGGGCGCCAGTGCAGGACGGACGCTGCAATACGCTAAACCCTCTTCGCCGATTCACCGTCTAGGTGGAGACTTCAGGAACTCACTGTACAACGGCGGTGCTGCTCCATGCTGGGCACAACGAACCTACTCTCGCGACGATCCAGTCCTGACTAAATTCAAACTATGAGGCAAGGGCTGGGGCTGGCCGTGTTTGCTTCAATGGTCAATGGAAAGAAAGTGAGCGATATACGCTCACAATAAATCACTCAGTGAAGGCGCTAATGTCGCGGACAAAAACGATCACTTATGAAACAGTGAAAAATGTTCTGAAAACCGTCCCAATTGAGTGAATGCGAGGACGGTTGAACTGAATGATACGCAGTGGGAATCCCACTAGAATTCGTGGTTTTCCCACCGATGAAAAATGTCACGAATTTATAAATACGCTCGTGCGAATTCGTGACATTATGCCCCATCAAAATGAAATTTTTCTTTTTAAAAATTTTTGATATACATACATATAAATCCTAATTTAGTCACACAAGATTCACACTGTGGTGTGTGTACTACCCTGCTACAAGAGAAAATCACAGTCGTCCATGAGCATAAAAACCTCACATTTACGTTAATAGAAGCAAGCTTGAGGAAAAAACTCCGTGATGACGGTGAAAAATCCTGTACTCAGGTCAAATTAAGTGAAAAGTTCGCTACATTTACATTAACAACTAATTGTTTTGTAGCATGACGTATGTAATACACGGTGTAGGTGTGACAGTTGCGGTGTATCTGTGCCTACATGTAAAATTATCTAATACAAATCAATAGTAAATAATGACGACGAGGCAGAACAGAAGAGGCGGCAGCATGCGACAGGGACGATCAGCTGATCTGCACGACAATGCTGCACCCGCCAGCTGCATCTGCAAAAGGAATCAAGGTGAAGCATCAGAAGTGTCATTTCTCTCTCTCTCTCTGCCTAGCAGACAGTACTTATGTTACAAAAAGTACACTATTTACATTATTAACCAGGAAACGTAGTCCTTGGATTGCTCAAATCTCTGAGGACCCCTGTAGTTTACTGGTTAAACTAACATTATTAACCAGGAAACGTGCCAGTTCTTGGATTGCCCAAATCTCTGAGAACGGGCAGTTTACTGGTTAACCTACATTATTAACCAGGAAACGTGCCAATTCTTGGATTGCTCAAATCTCTGAGAATGGGCAGTTTACTGGTTAACCTAACTCTACACTTACAATTAACACTGGCAAGCTGAGAATCCCCACGCAATCTCGGGCAGGTCACATTTTAACACCCACCGTGGGTGTGAACACTCATGTGGACAATGTGCATTCTCCAGGAATCCTATCGAGAAGGTCCACAGCTCGAGACACAACAAGGTAATTCATACACAGCCTCGGATTGTCCTTACGGGGGTCTCAAACTTCCCCTTAACCTGCGGTATACATGTATATACAGGTCCTGGACGTAATGTGTCCTGTGGGACCAACGAGCGAGACGTCAGGTCTTACTGGTACACTTTTAACTAGGAACCAGGCTGGTCCTTGGATTGCATAAATCTCTAAGGACGCCTGTCTTACGGAACCCAGCATACAACAGTTGCCAGTATTAGTCAGCAGTTAGCAGGCGAGACATCAGGTCTGCGCCTACATTGTCACTTCCCTTGATGTATCTCACAACAAAGTTAAACTGCTGCAAATACAGTGTCCAGCGTGTCATTCTTGCATTAGCTGTCTTAGTCGTGCTGAGACTAGTGAGTGGCATATGATCAGTTTCCAGAGTGAATGGTGCTCCATATAAATAAAAGTAATATTTCTTAACACCATCAACCACGGCCAAGAGTTCCATCTCAACAGTACTGTAATTCCTCCCGGCGGGTTTTAGCTTACGGCTGTGGTATGCCACTGGGAAGATTCCACCTTCCAATTCTTGCATTAATACAGCACCTACTCCATCTTGTGAAGCATCAGTGTGCAGTATGAAAGGTTTGTTGGAATCAGGCAACTGCAAAATAGGCTCCTTACACAGCATATTCTTAAGGGCAGCAAAAGATCTCTCTTGCGCTTCTCTCCATTCAATGGAGATTCTCTAAAGACGAGGATTTATAAACTTTCTCAACAGTACACAGCAGAGACTAATTACTCACGAGTGCTGTTTGTTAGTACTGTTGGCCTCTTAAGAAAGTGACTCCACCCCTGACAATCAATAACTAATGCTATTAATGATAAACAGGTTCTTGCCGGTGCATTAATTCCTGGCTGGCATAACGGATTTAAGCTTAATACAAAGGTACTGGTCCAAGTACCAGTTATGATAATGCAAAGCGTTTCTGCAAACTAGGAGCGGCAACTAAAATAAGCTAAATGTGGAGAAATAAAACACGAGTTTAACTACATTAAGCTCAAAGAAAAAGGAACTGTAAATTTATTAATGACAATGAAATAAATTTACATTACATGGGTCTCAAAATGAATTCAAAATAACAAGAATACACTCACTCGCTCACTCAAAAGCCAGACGTTTAAACCTAGGAAAAGCGAAAAGAAATACTGGTCAGAGGAGGGGGGGCTAAGCGGAATGACTGGGCGCCAGTGCAGGACAGACGCTGCAATACGCTAAATCCTCTTCGGCGATTCACCTTCAAGTTGGAGACTACAGGAACTCGCTGTTCAACGACGGCGCTGTTCCACGCTGGGCACATTGAACCTACTCTTGCGACGATCCAATCCTGACTAAATTCAAACTATGAGGCAAGGGCTGGGGCTGGCCATGTTTGCTTCAACGGTCAACGGAAAGAAACTGAGCGATATATGCTAACAATAAATCACTTAGTGAAGGCGCTAATGTCGCGTACAAGAACGATCACTCATGAAACAGTGAAAAATGTTCTGAAAACCGTCTCAATCGAGTGAATGCGGGGACGGTTGAACTGAGTGATACATAGTGGGAATTCCACTAGAATTCTTGGTTTTCCCACTGATGGAAAATGTCACGAATTTATAAATACGCTCACGCGAATTCGTGACATATCCTACCACCTAAGTTGATATGAGTGCTGGTAATTATATTTATGATAAATTCTGCAGCTCACTGAGTTTTTTAGAGGACATGGATCTAATGGCCCGTTCAGAGGGTATTTTACAATCATCAGTGTGTGTGAAGCATATATCTGAAGTCATGATATGATTTATGGTACCAGAAAATGTGACTGTAAGCTTATTCCACCAAAAACTCCAAAGTGAACAACGTCCATTCTGTACAGGTAAACAGGTGGACCCTTGCACTTATGGGCAGCTTTTCATACCATAGTCATATATATATATATATATATATATATATATATATATATATATATATATATATATATATATATATATATATATATATATATATATATCATCAGCCGTTTGAGTGTCCATTGCAGGACCGGCTTATCACTACCGAAGTGGGGACGATACAGCCAATGTATCTCTACCAAGTGGCTTAGGCTGTCTGGTAGAGATTATATGTAGGGTGAGAAGTGCTTGTAAGTGTTGTAGTGTTGAAGTGGCTTTGGATATGTGTGTAGTCTGTAAACCAAGTGTAATCGGCCCGCGCAAGCCGACTGGGTGCAAGCATACTTTATAGTAAGTGACACTAGTTCAACCACAGCACCCCTTGTGTCTGCCAAAGCAGTACGTGGCCGAGTGAACACTCCCAAAGTTTATTACCCTGGTGGAGCGCAAACCCTGGTTCACCCGTGTACGAAACGCACACTCTACCACTGTACAACAAAGGCTCCATATATATATATATATATATATATATATATATATATATATATATATATATATGCAGATGACTCAACACCAAATAGTTCATTCACACTCAGACACCCATTAACAAAGTCTAATGTCTCTACCTCTCAACACAGTACAGCCATCTCCGTAAATCAAGACCTATCTACGATCAGTGAATGGGGACAAAACAACTTTGTCTCATTTAATGCTAGTAAAACTAAATACATACAATTTATTAACTGACAGATATTGCTAGAATCGTATATTACCTTCAGTGCTACTAATATTTCCATATCCAAAAGTACTGAAATTCTCGGCGTCTCACTTAACAATGCCCTCAGCTGGACCTCTCATGTTAGATCACTTGCTAAAACCGCCTCAAAGAAACTTGGATTATTGTACAGAGTCCGAAACTTCTTCACTGACGAGCAGTTAGCTATAATTTGGAAGAGTCATGTATGCTCTCGGCTTGTATATTGCTCACCCTTGTGGAATGGTTGTGGAGAGGTTGCATTAAAACAAGTAGACAAAATTCAGAACAAAGCTGTTAGAATTATTAACAACCCTGCTATTACAAATAAACTACCTCTCCTACAAGTAAGAAGGAATGTTGCCTCCCTTGCATTATTTTACAGATATTTTTATGGCAAGTGTTTAGACGACGTTGCTTTCATGGTGCCACCTATCCATGCCTTCCCTCGTGCTACACGGGCATCTGGTAGCGCTCATGACTGGAATGTCACTCAGCCATATTGCAGAACTTCTGCCTATCAGAATTCATTCATTCCCCGAACTGCATCTCTCTGGATCGTGCTTCCCCAGAGTTCTTTCCCTCCAAACTTTACAGCTGTTCAAGGCTAACTGTTACAGATATTTTATGAACAGAGGACACCAGTAATCTGGTGTATGGATTATTTCTTTTATTAATTTGTTTTTTCTTCCTCTTTTCTGTTCTTTAATATATATATATATATATATATATATATATATTGTAGTGTGGTAGGTCTCCATATTATAATTGCAAATCATACTAGATAGATAGATAAATAGATAGATAGAGAGACAGATAGAAGCAGGAAGTCAAATGATGAGAAGGTGTTGTGTTTGCGAGAAGTGAGCAGCGCTAAACATGCTTACACGGAGGAAAGCTGACGACAGCGGCCAGTAAGGAGATGATGCAGTTAGCTGTCAGCAGTCCTCTCGTGAGAAAGTTCTGTTGCCATGAGGAACATACGTGACACACACACCCTACTACACCAGATTTTAGGAAAGAGAGTTTAGAAGGAGACAAGCGACCCTAGAGAGAGGTCGAGACGGAGATTAGCCTTAGAACAGAGAGAGAGATAGCGAGACAGGGAGGTAGCTACCCAGGACTTATACTATTATACCTGTTTAATATTTCCAAGACAAATAAAAATAGTCCCATACTATTCTTTACCTCTCCCGTCACTACATGACATCTGGTGGGGAAACTACTACAAGATATAAAAGCCGCTCGACCACAAGTCTAAAATATACGCCTCTACAAGCAAATACAAAGTCGCTGCTTTATGATACAAAGTTTTTATGACATTTGGTAGCAGCGAACGTATACGAACCTCGTCTACGAATCAACATTAAATTCCTACAAAATATCAAGATTGACAACAACCAACAATATCAGCTCCTGCCCCCTCCGTCTCCCAGATCATTACGCTGATGCAGAGGTCAAGAGATCACTCGACGC
Source organism: Coenobita brevimanus (assembly GCF_032717465.1). NCBI lineage: Eukaryota > Metazoa > Arthropoda > Malacostraca > Decapoda > Coenobitidae > Coenobita > Coenobita brevimanus. The sequence continues at coordinate 17,535,891 of NC_137000.1, read as the reverse complement.
CTTGCAAGTAGCTTAACGACAAACCAGCAAATCTGCGGACATCGTCTCCGAATTAAAAGCAAATTTCTACAAAAGCAACCGAGACTACAAGATTAGCTTCAGTTCTACATTGAATCCTACAAAATACAGCCTACAGTGCAAATAGTCTACGAGTCTACGACGAATCAGCGAACTACAACCATCTACAATCAACTACAATTAACAACTCTACGTCGTCTGTATAATCTTCTACACGCACCTACAAGAAGCGGCAGTCTTCATCCCACAACGAATAAATCACTAGAGAAAAGGACCGAGAAAACTTCCACATAGAATAAAGGGAACAAACAAACGAAGAGTGAGACACGACTCATAACTCATCTTACTCACTCGTCTTCACTCAAGTTACTCATCGCTACTCATTCACTCACCACAGCTACCAGTGTGGGAAGTTGAGGTCATCATGCGTGCTTGCTGAACAGACGCCACGTCAGTCAACACACCACCTGCACCACCACTCACACCACGGTAAAAATTAGTGAGTTACATAGTTACTTCATTCATACAATACACAGTGATAGACAATAAGCTTCTGCACAAACATATAAAACGTGTTGTATAGTTACAACTTAAATTCATATACCTACTTCAGTTATCTTCATAACTCAAACACTAAATAATCACCAACAATAAATATTCTACACTGTATATATTCATTCATCTATTATAACATTTATTTACTACCAACGAGTGTTACCATTTATACCTACATAAAATACGTGTTTCATACATACAACTATACATTATTATATCTACAAAGTAATAAAGAAAATATACAATCACAGTTACTCAGTGAGCAATTAAAAGAACTGTATTAAACATTTATTAATTAAAGCTACCTAGTGGAAACAGACAAATTAAGTTACAAGGTAAACTAGAGAGAAAAAAAAAATGGCCAACACAAATGCCGTTAGCAAGAGTGAACATCTTCAACACAATCGTGAAGACAATGATTTCCACACAGTGCTGACACACATATTACCCACGATAGGTACAGGTGAACAACAAGTCAGTGTGTATAGTTAATACTGTATATAGTGTATATATTTTTTTATATAAAATAACAAAATATGGGACTATATAATATCATTTTCAGTAATATCTGTGCAATATAAACTAAACTTTAAAAAAGTATCTCAAGGAAATTAGTCAGCAATTATGCAACCATGAACAACATGGAAAAAAGTGTACACAAGCAAAGAGAAACAAACTATGGAAAATCAATACATACAAAAAAGAAAGAAAGAAAAGTAAGAAAGAAAAAAAGAGAAATAAAGTAAGATCACATAACAAACAAATGAAAATAAGTGTAAATGTTACTATATATGCCAAAATACCACATAAACTACAAACAAAAAGCAAATTGTGTCTCCACAAACAAGTGGCATGACACATCATCACTATCATCGACCGCAGCATATGTTAGGACTGCAGTTATTACAATTATGTTACTCCATATTATAATTATGTAACTACAAACAATATGTACCAATTTATGTGACAGTTGCATTAACAAGATGTAACTTTTATGTAACTTTAACTACAATTATGTACCTACAAACGATATGTAACAATTATGTAACGACAAACGATTGCATTATGTTACACTTTGCTAATTATGTAACAGTTGCATTAACAAGATGTAACTTTTATGTAACTTTAACAACAATTATGTACCTACAAACGATATGTAACAATTATGTAACGACAAAACAGTTGCATTAACAAGATGTAACTTTTATGTAACTACAATTATAAGGCCAACACAATTATGCATTAACACAATATTTGGTAACAATTCATATAATGTTACAATTATGTAGTACCACAATGTTAGTACAATATTATAAGTCATACAATTATAGCACAATTCTATATTACCAGTATCATCATACAAGTTAGGTGAAATATTAGACATTACTAAAGTGATAACTCAAATATGTAATGTATAACCTAGCAGTATTACCATTGCACAATTATATGCGTACGTCTGTTGTACATGCACGTCTTACAAAGTGTTATACAACAACCATTGCATTTATTCAAATATGTATACAACTTGTTTAAATGTAATATTACTGAATAATCACTATTTACTATGAATAATATATGTATACAATATTCATACAATTATGTTACTTTACAATATTATGTATTTCACTTAATTAGCTTATAAGTTCATTATAATGTGTATGTAGTATGTATTAATATATTATAACTATTAAATGTCGATGGTACGCCATTTTTGCGCGGCAGAGCAATGTGGTAGGTCTCCATATTATAATTGCAAATCATACTAGATAGATAGATAAATAGATAGATAGAGAGACAGATAGAAGCAGGAAGTCAAATGATGAGAAGGTGTTGTGTTTGCGAGAAGTGAGCAGCGCTAAACATGCTTACACGGAGGAAAGCTGACGACAGCGGCCAGTAAGGAGATGATGCAGTTAGCTGTCAGCAGTCCTCTCGTGAGAAAGTTCTGTTGCCATGAGGAACATACGTGACACACACACCCTACTACACCAGATTTTAGGAAAGAGAGTTTAGAAGGAGACAAGCGACCCTAGAGAGAGGTCGAGACGGAGATTAGCCTTAGAACAGAGAGAGAGAGAGAGATAGCGAGACAGGGAGGTAGCTACCCAGGACTTATACTATTATACCTGTTTAATATTTCCAAGACAAATAAAAATAGTCCCATACTATTCTTTACCTCTCCCGTCACTACATGACATCTGGTGGGGAAACTACTACAAGATATAAAAGCCGCTCGACCACAAGTCTAAAATATACTTCTCTACAAGTAATTACAAAGTCTTTATGACAGTAGCAGCCGTGGCTCAGTGGGGGTCGGAGGATCGAATCCACCCAAGGATCATTGGTAGACATCAGGAAGGGTATTCGGTCATAAATTGCTGCACGCTTCAGTCTAAAAGTCCTCTACCCAGGGGCAACTCCTTAGCCCTTCGGGGATACCTGGCGTAAAACCAAATTTATTATACAGTAGGTGTTGAGCTTTAATTAGTCATTATTGGGTATCTTAGTCATAAATATTTTTGTTTGATCAGTACAGTATCTACTCTTTATCACTAAACAGCTCCTTGTTATATGAACGCACGTATATTTTAATGCAGTTGTTATGTAATATGTACAATCTTCAAATACATGTATAAGTAAAACAGTCGTCACACATACATTACCAGACCTTCTTCAGTAACATCTCACCTCAAGATAATCCAACATTAGTGATGAAGAGACACCCACTTACTTATTTCACGAGAGGGGCATTACAATACCCCGATCACATCACTATCGTACATGTCCCCTTCCCCCTCCAGACATCTACCCATCGGATGTATGCTTCAACCGAGCTGATCGAGTTCACCTAGGTAGGCTTAGATCAGGACATCACTCAACCCTTCTCGGTTACCAGTTTAGAGTTGGGTTGAATGTAATCACTGACTACACGTGCCCCGCTTGTAGAATAGGGACACACAATGTAACCCACATTACGGAATACTGCACAACAATAAAACACACGCACAACATAAACAGTGTAGCGAAACTATAATACCTCATAGGGGCAGTTGCTTACCTGCGGTTGACTGGTCTGTTTGGCGACACAAACTGGGACTGAGCATCAGCAATAATAATAATAACAGTAACAACAGAAACTGGTAATATTTACTAACTAGTGAGTGGTTCTTAACGTGGTAGGAGGACGAGGATCAAAAGGTAATGTTTGGTCTGAATAAGTTTGTGTCACTCATGATGAAAATTTTATTTATATTCATAACGTATTTTGTTTCTAGTACAACCTCCAAAACGTTTGTTTGTTTTTTGTTCTCACAGCCTCGAGAGCAAGAAAACTGCTCCAAATCTGATACCAAAGGTTAGACTAAACACTAGTTTTGCGTTGTTATCGATGGTGCTGGCATCAGGACTGGTTTAAGTTTTAATGTTATTGTATACACATAGAACTCCATTTTTCTCCCATATTGCAATAGTATCAAGGGCAAGTTGGCAAGCATGTCCGCGCTAGACAGCCCTGTCTCTCATGCTTATGCTTTTCTTTATTCAGTGATAGCTATATGTTCAGTTATATAAATGGAACAATAATATAGCGTCTGTATTTTGAGAATGTTTGTTATTTGTTTCGTTTTTCGTAACGAGGAAAAGCCTGCCAGATGTAAAGGAACTATGAACAAGACCGTTCCGGTTATGAATTATGTTAATGATTGTGGAATAAAATTGATGTGCACACCACAGTGTGGTAATGGTGGTGCTTATGAATGCATAGTGTGGTGATTATGATCGTGTGGTATGGTGTTTATGGCCATGTGATATGGTGGTATTAATGACCATGTGGTGTGACGGTGTTTTCGACCATGTGGTGTGTGGTGTGACCTTGTGGTGTGGTAGTGATTTTCACCATGTGTTCTGGTGGTGTTTTTGACCATGTTGTGTCACGATGTTTATGACAATGAGTTGTGGGGGTCCTTATGACCATGAAGTGTGGTTGTGTTTATGACCACCATGTGGTGTGGTTGTGTTTGTGATCATGTGGCGAGTGGTCTTTATGACTGTATGATTTACTGGGGTCTAAGATCATGTGGTATGGTGATGGTTATGACCATGTGGGGTGATGGTATTAATAGTCATGTGAAGTGGTGGTGTTTATGGCCATGTGAAGTGGTAGTGTTAATGATAATGTGGTGTGTGGGTGTCTGTGGCCATGTGGTGTGTAAATGTTTATGGTTAGCTGGTGTGTAGATGTTTATGGCCATATGTGTGTGGGTGTTTATGACCATGTGGTATGTGGGTGTTTATGATCATTGGTGTGTGGGTATTTATGGCTATCTGGTATGTGGGTGTATGGCTATCTGGTGTGTGGGTGTATGGCTATCTGGTGTGTGGGTGTATGGCGATCTGGTGTGTGGGTGTATGGCTATCTGGTGTGTGAGTGTATGGCTATCTGGAGTTTGGGTGTATGGCTATCTGGTGTGTGGGTGTATGGCGATTTGGTGTGTGGGTGTGTGTATGGCGATCTGATGTGTGGGTGTTTGACGACGTGGTGTTATGGTATTTATGTTATGGTGTTCATGATGTGTGTGTGGTAACAGAAAAAGGTAGAACGGACTCCGCTATAGGATGGTGAAGGGGACATGGCTATGAGCACTAGCTATTAAGGGTGGCGCGACACTACAGGATTCAAAACCTCTGTACCAGTACAACAATATAAAAGAGCCTCATGACTCTATCTGGCCGCTCGGCGCTTGTCCAGATGACAGCCGCCTCTGTACCATTCTTCTCGTTGGAGCTAATGCTTTGCTCTGAGCCGCTTCCGAAAAGCCAACAGCACCTCCATCGCAACCACCACCATCATCATCACAGCTGCCACCACCATAACAACCACAATTACAGCTGCCTCCACCATCACCACCATCACTGCTACCATCAACACCATCACAGCTGCCACCACCACCATCACCATCACAGCTTCCACCATGAAACCATCATCATAGCAGTTACCACCATCACCATCACCACCACAGCTTCCACCACCACCATCACCACCATCACAGCTTTCACCAAGAAACCATAATCATCGCAGTTACCACCACCATCACAGCTGCCACCACCATCGCCATCATCATAGCTTTCACCACGAAACCACAGTCATCGCAGTTACCACGACCATCACCGCCACCACCACAGCCCCCACAATTTTCTGCTGAATATAATCGTCTGTTCGCAGCATCAATGAACTACTACACCTCGGACTGTAGCCGTACAACGCTCTCTCTCTCTCTCTCTCTCTCTCTCTCTCTCTTCTATGACGCATGAACCTCCACGGAAATGCCCCGCCGCCTCTTCCAGGGCGCTTACTGTAACACCAATGGGCACAATTATTAGGGTTCAAAACACCCCTTCAGAAAATTTCAATCGTTATCTAATTGAAATGGCCCATCTGGGACCCAGTTATAACCATCCTGCCAAATTTCATCAAAAGCCATTTTCCACTTTTGGCTTCACTACACACACACACACACACACACACACACACACACACACACACACACACACACACACACACACACGGCCAGGATTATCGTATATTAAATGAGGTGTGGGTGAAGCGAAACATGAACTGAGGCAGTGTCCCAATCAAACAAGTCTATCCCATACCCTTCCCCTCACACCACTCTCTGGCATCAGGTTCACATTTACCAAGACTGATATGCTACGAGCTCCATGACGTGTCCCCTGAGGGGGTAGGGGGGGTAGTTTTTTTTTTTTTTTTTTTTTTTGACTGATTGAGTAAAATCAAGGCGCTCAGATCAGCAGCCAACACCAGATACCCTTTAACTCACAACACAAGACAACTACACGATGTGGCAGAACTCGACCCGGTCAGCATCAGGGTTACATAAGACGGCGGTCAAAGTTTACGAGACACTAGCTGCAACACATGATACATTACACAGGATAACAGATGATAAAGCAAAAATAACACACCATGAAGGAAAAAAAAAACAAATAACAAAGAATTTTTTTTTTTGTGAGGCAGCATAAGCAATATACAGAGCACACTGGCACCCACGAACAACTAGCAAAGGACTCCAAGCAAATGATAATGCAATACAGCTTGGCAGCTAACACACACACACACACACACACACACACACACACACACACACACACACACACACACACACACACACACACACCTGCACTACATAAAAAAAAAAGCACACACAACAGGCAAAGCCCAAGGTCACATAAGGAATTAATAAGTAACACAAAAAGAATAATAAGCAAAATGAACAGCATACCAACTTCACTCTCCAACTTTCTTTTACTCTTTCTCTTTTCTTAACCTTGCCTCCTATTCTTCTCTTCTCTCTCTCTCTGGTAAGTAAATAAACCGACTCAGGAATGGCCTTCTTCCCACCCGGGACCAGTGCACACACCGACTGGTGCACACCAGACAAAACTGGGCAGAGATGGCCAGGGAGCCAAACAAGTATAATGGCAGTGGGGTTGTAAGTGGTGAACAACCCACGGGAAAACACCGGGGGATCTGAAGACATTTGGTTGTGAATATTGGAAAAAAACACAGCTCGAGTTTCATCAGAGAGACGGAATGATTTGGTATGGAATTTCAATTTAAATGACATCACTGTTTCTAAATCAGTGTTATTAATCTCTTTACAGGACGTATTTTTCTGCAGTACGTAGCCCGCTATTTTAATATTTTACCCCTTATAGCAGTTACCAGTAGCTTAGAGCAAGAGCGAGAGAGAGAGAGAGAGAGAGAGAGAGAGAGAGAGAGAGAGAGAGAGAGAAGGACAAGTTGTAAGCTATGGAAATCATAAATGTATAACATTGAAGGCCTGAGTTATAGTGCTGTAGAAATGGTAGTAGTTGCATTGTTATTTAGAGAATCGCTTGTTGGATCATGCGTTTGAGGTCCAAGGCCAGGGACGCGCTCAGAACTCGATTGAAAACTGTAATTGAAGTCCATAGACGACCCTAATAATAATGGTGTCAGGATGACTAACTTGACAATAAAACAAAAACAGTAAGTAAAGCACTTAATGCAAATAATGTCAAATGTATAAGCTCCAATGAAAGTGAGAAAAAAGATAGAAGTGAGAAATAGAAAAGAATAATAATAAGGAATATGGCTGGAATATAAACCTGCACTCCTTTGTCTAAAAGATGTGTTTGTAACATTCTGAATGTTGGATAAACAAGACTTTATCCCCTGATCATCAGTGACCAGAACGAAAACAGCACTGAGGTAAGGATGATGGAGGAAGGCTCCAGCCTCTATGTCCAATAAAGTCAGACATCAATAGCCACCCAATCAATTACGCAGCCATTCAGAAATTGGTGGGAAGCACAGGTACCGATCCTGGGGCCTACCACTAAATAACCAAGTCAGTACTTAGTAGTGGTCCCGAGGTTCAGGCAGTAAAAGTCCAAATGGATTACAATGCTATATTGTTCTAGGCAGTTGATATATTGCTTATGGTTACTTACATCATCACAGCAACATTAAAAACTATTCATACTAATGAAAGATGTTCCAATAGAAAATTACAGTGCATTGTAATTATGCTCAGTGTTCACCAGCATAAGGTGACTTAAGCCATAGTTAAATAGAACTTGAAATATATATCGGTAAAAAGATCAATAGATGTTCAGTGTGTGTGTGTGTGTGTGTGTGTGTGTGTGTGTGTGTGTGTGTGTGTGTGTGTGTGTGTGTGTGTGTGTGTGTGTGCATTTTGTATGGCAGGTGTGTGATATGTGGGCGCTGTAAGAAGATGAGTGGGATAACCAGATACCCATTGTTGAATAAGAGGGTTGGGTGGTTAAATAATAATAATAATAATAATAACTGTATAACCTTATTTCCTCTGCAAAGGACACACCTTATATTATTAAAAACTATGATCTGTATGGTAAAGGTATTTAATATACTATAATCCTGTGTGTGTGTGTGTTCTTACCTAATTGTTCTTACCTATTTGTATCTTTACAGGAATGAGTCAAGCTCGTACTGTCCCGCGTCTTAAACCATATTTATCGTACATATCCTTAAATTTGTGAATTGTTTTGGCACACACTATTTCATTCGGTAGTGCATTCCACTGATCAATTGCTCTGTTTGGGAAACTGAATTTCCTTGCGTCTTTATCACCTCTCTTCTTATGCAGTTTTTTTGCAGTGTCCTCTTGCTGATGCTTCCCCATATGTTAAGTAATCATTTATGTCTATTTTCTCCTTCCCTGATATGCATTTATATAGCATTATCATGTCACCTCTTTTCCTTCTCTCTTGTAGTGTTGGTAGATTTAGTTTATTTAGTCTTTCTTCGTAGCTTAGATCCCTTAAGCTTGGTACCCATCTTGTAGCGGCCCTTTGAACTTTTTCGATCTTGTCTATGTGTTTTTTGAGATGAGGACTCCAGACTACTGATGCATACTCCAGGGTTGGTCTGGTGAATGATGTTATTATCCTTTTTAACATGTCTTCATTTATGTATGTGAATGCTATTCTCATATTTGCAAGCAGTGTATACATGTTCCGTACCTTCTCACTGATGTGGTCAGCCGGAGATAGTCTGTTATTGATAATCACATCTAGGTCCTTCTCTCTTTCTGATGTGTGTAGGGTTTTATTTCCTAACGTATAATCCCAATCAGGTCTTTTTCCACTTTTACCAAACTTGATTACATGACACTTGTCCACATTGAATTCCATTTGCCATGTATTACTCCATTCATGAAGTTTATTTAATTCTTCTTGTAGCTCTTTACAAGAGTCTGTGTTAGTAATTCTCCTTTGTATTTTTGCATCATCTGCAAACATATTTAGATAGCTTTCATTTCCAGTGTTACTGTCTATATCATTTATATACACTAAAAACATGATTGGTGCCAGCACTGAACCCTGTGGTACTCCACTAGTCACTTCTTTCCATGATGAGTAGTTTCCCCTTAGAACTGTTCTCATTTCTCTTTTTATGAGAAAATCTTGCATCCAACAAAACAGTTTGCCTCGAATTCCTCCTTGATTGTACAGTTTCCATAAAAGTCTTTGGTGTGGTACTGTGTCAAATGCTTTCTTGAAATCTAAATAGATACTATCCACCCATCCTTCTCTTTCCTGTATTGTGTCTGTTACTCTGTCATAGTAGCTCAACAGATTAGTAACACATGATTTTCCTTTTCTGAAACCAAACTGTCTTTCTGTTATCATATTGTGTTCTAGATGATTTACCCAAGCTTTTCTTATAAGCTTTTCTAATACCTTGCTTACAACACTGGTCAGTGTGTGTGTGTGTGTGTGTGTGTGTGTGTGTGTGTGTGTGTGTGTGTGTGTGTGTGTGTGTGTGTGTGTGTAAAATGCTGCCAAAACTGGAAAAGAAATTTTGATGAAGCTTGAACCCATGATTGGAATTGGGTCCCAGATGGGCTTGCTTCAATTTGATGTCGAATGAAATTATCTGAAGGAGTTTTGGACCCTAATAATTGTCCCCATCAGTGTTACTACAGGCTGGCATGGAAGAGCAGACGAGGCATTTCCGTGGAGCTTCATACATCTTTAAAGAGGGGGGGGGGTACAGTACATCTAAAGTCCAATGCCTATAACTTCATCGATGGCACGAACAGACGATTTTACTCAGTAGAATATTGTAGTACCTGTGCTTGTGGTGGTGACGGTTGTAGTAGTTGAGGTGGTGGGGGTGGGGCTAGCTGTGACGATAATAGTGATCGTAGCTGTGATGATGAGGGTGGTGGTGGTAGCTGTGTTATTGTGGAGGCAGCAATTGTGATAATGATGGTATGGTGGTGGTAAATGTGATATTGATGATGGTAGGGTAATTGCGACGGTGGTGGTGATAACTGTGATGATGATGGTGGTGATGGTAACTGTGATGATGATGGTGAAGATGATGGTGTAGATGGTAGCTGTGATGGTGGTTGTGACAGTGGTCGTAGCTGTGATGACGGTGGTGGTTGTAGTTGTGGTGCTGGTGGTGGTGGTAGCCTTGATGATGATGGTGGTGCAGGTGGTGTTGAAAGTAGCTGTGGTGGTGATGGTGGTAGATGATCAGAATCGGCTTTCATATAGGCAAGTTCACTGTGGTTCAGAGATGGCTCTAATTTGAATGAGTGCTGAGCATCCCGATGGGGCCGCTAGGCTCTTGTGGGAAGTTACTGTATCACAGCATAAACACCCATCACTTTACTGCAAGATCTCCCTAGCATTACCATAGAAAACTGCAGAGAAACTTATTTATTGTACAGTACCCTAGATAGGTAACTTTCATACCACGGTGACCCACCAGGTAAACACGGGTGCAATCAACCCCACGAAGGAAAAAATTGTGGGAAAATAATTTATTTACATTATTATTGTAAAAAAAAATACGGAACTAAACTTTTGCCTTTATACTATGTTTTACTCTTAAAACCCTTATGAATCGAATTTTGAAAAAAAAATAAATAAAATTTAATTTTAAAAATTATAGAAATATAAAAAAAAATTAAAATCAAATTGTCTCTAAGCTGAACTGAGGTAGGTCCAATTCCTGTAGTGGCACAGGTAGGTGAAGAATGGAACCTCCTGCAGCCCAGAGAACAACCCCCAAGGACGCACAGTAAGTTCTGGAGAGGAAGCAAAAAAAGACCATAAACTTTACACCAAGTTATTTTAGGTCTTTTTTTGGCTTCCTTACTGTGCATTCTTGGGGGTCTGAGCTAAACGAGGTTCCAACTTTCACCTATCTGTGCCTTTACAGGGATTGGACCTACCTCAGTTTCAACTTAGAAATAATATAATTTCAAAATATTTTTGGTTTATCTTAAAAAGTTTTTAAATAAAAAAAAAAAAGTTTTCATAATTCAATTCATAAACATTTTAGGAGTAAAAAGCAGTGTAAAGGTAAAAGTTTAATCCTGTATTTTTTTACAGTAATAGATGTATAATAACTATTTTTCCACATATTTTGCCTTCACAAGGTTGATTCACCCCTGGCCACCTGATGGGTCATTACGGCCTGAAGGTTACCTACATCCATTAGTGGTTCATTGTACAGGGACCGCAATATCTCCGACACAATAACCAATTGTTATTTTCACTTTGTGTATCTCTCTCTCTCTCTCTCTCTCTCTCTCTCTCTCTCTCTCTCTCACACACACACACACACACACACACACACACAGTAAACTTACAAATAAAAGTGTCGTAAGTGTAAAAAGCCTGTGTGGTGGACACCTGCGGTAGTTTCAACTCCCAAGCCGCGTTTGGGGTCCCATATCTAGGGAACCTGTGGAGTGCGCAACTTAACACTCCCTCCTCCCCTCAATGATGTCTGGACGAACACTGAAGCTACTCAGGCACTGGGAGGCCCAGGCCGGGATAAAAGGTGGCATCGGTACGACAAGCGAAAACATGATGTCCCGGAGTAGAAAACACCCCAGATTACCTGTCTAGAGAGAGAGAGAGAGAGAGAGAGAGACTACAATGCGTGTGGTTTTCATTCATTTAATAGTTCTGGGGCCTGATCCACATGATCTAAAGCTCTACAGTATACACGTCCACAAGTCGGGTGGTTTGAGGCCGCGTCTCGCTAAGGCCAATGTGCAAAGCAACAACTGGAGCCTCAGACTGTCTCAATAGTTTGGGCAAGCTGGCAGATGTATTAACTCTGGTGGAGCACACTGAATATTGACACCAGCTGCAGAAGCTCTGCTAGGCCCCGCCCAACTTCATGTCACTTGCTAGCTGTCATATCACGTCATGTCCGTGCTATCATGTTATGTCAATGCTTTTGTCGTGTCAGGTGATATATATATATCTATATATATATATATATATATATATATATATATATATATATATATATATAAGTAGGACTGTCATGTCACTGCTATTATGCCAATGATGTCATGTCAGTGCTATCATATGTCATTGCTGTCATGTCAATACTTTCATGTCATATCATGTCAGTGCATTTGTGTCATGTCGAGTCAGTGTTCTCACGTCGTGCCGGTGCTCGCATGTCATTTCAGAGCTATCGTCATGTCAGTGCTTTCGTATCATACCAGTGCTGTCGTCTCATCTAATGTCAGCACTGTTATTCCGTCATCCCGGTTCATATATTTGCTGACATGTTATCTCATGTATGTCATGGCAATGCTGTTATGTGGCGTGTACTATCATGTTAGTGCTATCATGTCATGTCACATCAGAGCCATCACATGCCAGAGCTGTCGTATCAAGTAAGTGTTGTCATGTCATGTCAGTGCTGTTTTTTATCAGTTCTGTCGTTTCTTGTTACTTCAGCCATGTCAGTTCAGTCAGCTATTTGTCATATTATAAAAAAAACAGTGTGACTGGTCCAACCCTTAGGCGAACTGCCCTCTTACTGGTTAACAAATTTCCTCAGAACATTCCCTGCACATAAAACTTGCCTCACCTAATGCCAGCGGGATACACCTGAGGTTGCCATGCAATCAGACTAGCGGCCGTTGTGCATCTGGCTTATAGGTAGCCGTAGGGCAGCCTCAGATGCATGACAGAAGGCTGACCTTAAGGCTGCTTTCGAAAAAATATTGTGCATCATACCCGTGGCATTTATTTTTCCAATACGGTAAACGATTTTTATGCAAAAGTATTACAGATACTGTAACATGAAAAGGCACCCAGAGAATGTAGCGCCTGTACCCAACTACAGGGCAAACATGACTGCGATGTTCATCTTTCACCGATTGTTCTCAAAGTCTAGTCCTATCGTTCTTACCCATAATCCTTTCATGAAATCTGGTCGAAATTATATCAAAACTGTTTCAGTTGACCTTGTCCTGTGCTCTTGACCTTTGACTTATTTCTGTCTTTGTTTCACTAATTGTTTTCAAAGTCAGATCCTTTTATCCTTGCCTTACCCAGAGCCCTTCCACAATGATTGGTTTGAATCAGATACATGTTCAAGCTGACCTTGCCATATGATCAATTGTTCTGAAAAAATGATAAATGGTCATCCCCTTGGCTGATTCTCAACTCTTCTACCATGTTTGATCAGAATCAGATCAAAATTATTTTACATCTCTAGTTCACACACACACACACACACACACACACACACACACACACACACACACACACACACACACACACACACACACACACACACACACACACACACACACACACACACAGGTGGGTACAAAAGTAAACAAATAGCAACAGGTCTGTTGGTCCTTTCGAGGGTATTTGTAATAATTAAAATTATGCCTAACAAAACTATCCTATGAGTTAAGGTCAAGGTCAGAAAAGCAGGAAGGCTCCTCCTCTCTGCCTCCCAAGCCCTTCAACCAAAGCTTGCAGGAGACAGTGATCACTGTGCAACCTACGAAAGTTGTCATTAGTATTTCATAGGAGAGAAGAAATAGAAATCACAATGTCTTAACCTGAAAAGGAAACTAACACTGAGTAGACAATATGCACAGTGCATATCGGTGTTGTTCAGAGGCTGAGTCCTCCATATATGAACTTAGGATAGAGTAGCTGTGATGAACGACGGGCTTTGAATTGACTGAATAATATAATGAGGAGAAAGATAAAAATGGAAGCTTGAAAATTTGGGGGGCAATCTCCACTGCTGTGACCTGGTGGGTTTCTTCTGAAGTTTTGAAGCTTCAGTATAGAAAATGGGAAGTGACATACTGTTACAGATGAAGAGTAAAAGAAAAGAAAGATGAAAACAGTGAGAGGTTTAAAGTTTGGGAGCATCTCCAATGCAACTGGCAGAAGGTTTTCTTCTCCCCATTGTTCCTCGGTGTCTGGTGCTGCAGACGGAAGGTTGCTGGTGATGGTGGGTCTTGTGGGTGGACTTGATGCTCCTCACCTCTCTGCCTGAGTGTGCTTCCCGTGGCGTCATAGTCACTCGGTCTAGTAGAGATACCGCTGCTTCCCGTTGGTCTTCGTCTTACTTCTGTTCTGTGCTGATGTCCTATGCACGGATGACCTTGAGAAGACTAGAGCCTGTGATAGTTTGACTTGATCCAGTTGTTTCTGCTCTTTGATCTTCTGGAGGAGGCCATCGGCTGTGTATGACTAGTCACGCCATAGCCATATCCGAGGAGGATCTTTGTCATGTATGGCCAGGGTCATCTTGTCACATTCTGCTGCCACGACTTTTTCTTCATCATGCATGCAATTCCTCAGTCAAAAAGGCCCCTGGTACCGTCCATGTCGATTTCATCGTCTTCCTCTTCATTATCTTCTTCACGTGGGTCTTGTTGTATATCTTGGCTCTCTTGATCTTCTTCGTGTGCTCCGTCTTGGGTCTCCACATTATTCATAGTCTTCCTGTTGAGAGGAGCATCGAGTGCAGTCTCTTCCTGGGAAATTTTTGTGGTTGTAGTGGAGATGGTTCTTGATCTTCTTAGGCTTCTAAATCACGGCTGGAGAGATAAATGAATTGGGTAAGTTGATGTTGGGTAGCCATTAGCTAGAGTGACCTGCGGCAGTATGAGGGCTGGAATCAGAACGTCTCCTTTCGCGAAAACCCAAGCACCCAAGCCGTTTCAACTTATACTGTGACTAGAGTCGTGGTGTACAATACAGCAGGGGAACCAAAGCTCGTGAGTTATGGTCCCAGTGGCGCCTACAGTCATGAGGAGAACCTCTCACAGCAGCTCTAACGGGCCCAGTAACCTATTGAGCAACTGGCCTGCTCTGCCAATGGCGAACTCATCAGCTTTACTCTCGCCAAAGGATAGTCTCAGGTGTCGTGGGCAGACTATAACAATAATATACTGGTGGAAGAAGATATCTGTACCATTGTCTTCTCGCGTAATGAATCTATAGCCAGCCCAGCAGCTGCACAAGCCCACGACACCCTTGGTCTTCATGGCAAGAGTAGGGAGTAGATGTTGTCTGGGCAAGTGCTGAAGCTCGAATTAATGTTCAGAGTTTCAGGGTTTCTGAATAGGAAAATGGAGGTAAAAGAAGGTTGAAGTTAACTGAGAATAAAAGAAAAGATGAAAATGGTGGTAATAGGATGAAAATTTCTTGGCATTTCTCAGTCATCATGCCTCATGAGTGCGATTGTTGGGTCCAACGGTCGTGACGTGATCAGACACTTGATTTAGGAGATCCAGTGCTACAAATCGGTGGTCGTCTCTGGTGTCTGGTGAGTGGGTGAGTGACGGTGACTGAGACACTGAATTGGCGTCCTAAGCTTCCTATATATGATACTTGGGATCATCACTGGAAAGCTGGACGGGGGGGGGGGTGACTTCTTGGCATTTGGGAGCCTTCTGAGGATGTAGCGAACTGATCTTTATCTTCCTCCTCTTGCTTCAAAGCCCCAGGCGTTGCGGCATCCCCAGCGTCCAGACTGGGTCTTGAGGTGCTGTTCCCAGTCCAGTGGTAACTTCTTGCTGTATCCCTATACTACATAACTGGCTGGTTCTTTGGCTGTCGTCCCTAGGTTTTGGTGGCTTCATCCAGGTGCCGTTATCACTACTCCATGGTGTTGTAATAACAGAAACCTGTTCCGTCTAGAAGTACCGGATATGATTACCAGAAAGAGCATTAAAAACTTTATACATACGTAGTACGCATGTGTAATGTTTGTTTCTCCAACATATAGCAAGCGTTTGTACTGGCGGGGATAGATTAAAACTGTTATGCCACTTTCCGAGTTGCTTGTGGCTAAGCAAAAAGCCAGATAATTCTGAAACCTGTGTCATTATGCGGGTTCAGGTTGAAAAATATCCTCCCATAATGGATTTACCTGGTTCTTCATTGAAACTGGGTGGCTTTGCTCTTATCACGCCATGGTGTAATGATAACAGTGCCTGGTTTCTGTCTTGAAGTCCCGGGTTCAGTTCCTAGCTTGAGCGAAAATATACGGTATATATACAGTATACATATATATATATATATATATATATATATATATATATATATATATATATATATATATATATATATATATATATTATCATAAGCCATTGCAAGTCCACTGCTGAACAAAGGCATTCCTCATCCTTCTCAATGAATTCCTTGATTGAGGCAATCTCTGCAACCTTTTGCATGCAAACTTCTCTGTCTCATCTCTCCACCTCTCTTCTGGCCTTTTTCCGCTAAACTTACACTCTCTTGGAGTCAATTCAGTCACCCTCTTGCTCCCTCGGTTATCCCTTATTTTTGCTACATTACCTGCTTACCTCCATTTCTGTTCTTTAATAACTTACATGTCTTTGACTTTAGTCTCCCCTCTCACTGAAGTTGAACTTTTCCTGTCTCGCAATGATACTCCCAACACTGACTTTTCTACTGCTCTTTGAAAACTGATTAGTTGATTTTCTATCGATTTTGTCACTTTCCAGATCTCACAATCGTACATCAACGTTGGAATTTCAAAACCGTGAGACAACGGTGGGATTGTACATTCCTTAAATATTTTTCACTTAATACTTACTGGCAACCTACTTTTCACGATGTATAAGTGTTTCTAAAAAAAAAAAAAATCCATCCAATTACAATGCGTCTTTTAATATCGCTATCATAGTCTTTCGGTAGTTTTAGTATTTCCACCAAGTAATTGTATTCTTCAATTTTTTCACACACACACACACACACACACACACACACACACTATATATATATATATATATATATATATATATATATATATATATATATATATATTGCCAGACGCCTCAATCCCGTTTGGGGTGGCCACAAACAAATCGCCTCCAAGTCGCCCTGTCCCCCGCCATTTCACAGCCCCGCTCCCAATTCACACACCCCTCTCTCATATACCTCTCCACCCCATCCCTCCATCTCATCCTCGGCCTCCCCCTCCCTCTTCTCCCCTCCACCTCACTCACATACACTCTCTTCGTCAGTCTTTCACCCTCCATCCTCTCCACATGGCCAAACCACCTCAGTGTGTTCCTCATAACGCTTCCTATCACATCTACATCCACACCACAACGCTCCTTTATATCCTCATTCGTCAGCCTGTCTCTCCATGTGACTCCACAGGCTCCTCTTAAATAACTCATTTCCACTGCTCTCACTCTTGACTTGTGTCCTTCCAACAACGTCCAAGCTTCACTTCCATACGTTAGAGTTGGTATCACAATACTGTCATGTAGTAACTTTTTCACTTCCATGCTCACTTCCCTGTTTCTTATCACTGCTTTCAAAGAACCAGCAACCTTTCTTCCCTGCTGTACCCTTTCAAGCACTTCACCCTCCAAACCTCCATCCTTACTCATCACACTACCCAAGTACTTAAGCGTACTCACATTTTCCAATTCCTCACCATCCAACCTCGCTGTACATTCACTGACTTCACCTCTCTCAAAGACCATCACTTTACTCTTCCCTACATTCACCTTTAGATTCCGTTTCTTACACACTCTCCCAAACTCATCCACCAAGCCTTGCAGCTCCCCTTCGTCTTTACTCAACAACACAGTATCATCTGCAAACAACAGTACAGGGAGTTTCCAAACACTATCCTCTCACACCAGGGCCACCCCAACATCCACTACCCTACCTTGTACCTCTTTTATTACTCCATCCATGTACAGACTGAACAACCATGGAGACATCACACACACACACACACACACACACACACTCACATATATATATATATATATATATATATATATATATATATATATATATATATATATATATATATATATGTGAGTGTGTGTGTGTGTGTGTGTGTGTGTGTGTACAGAATATATATATATATATATATATATATATATATATATATATATATATATATATATATATATATATATATATATATATATATTTGCTTATTCTTATGATGCCCTTTGGTATCTTTGGATTAAACATTAGTTTTACTCCGGTTCATCTTTAGCCCTACTTTGAGACTTTCTCTGTTTAGGTCATGTATAATTCTTGCCATGTCTGTGCTGTTCGTAAATAAGAAAATGTCTCGTGCAAATTTTATATTGTCTAGATTTACTCCATTTATATTTACTCATTTATTCTCCTAGTCCAGATTTCTGAAAATTCTGTCTAGGCATGCTGTAAATAATTTTAGTGACATTCCATCTCCCTCACTTACTCCCTTCCCAATCTTAAGTTTTTTCCGAGTTTCTTTGTAGTTTAAATGTAGCAGTTCCCTCTTTATAAATGTTTTCGAGCAGTTTTACAATATTCTTATTTACCCTCTGTTCTCGCAATGAATTCAAAATTGCTATATGCTCCACTAAGTCGAAAGCCATTTCATAATCAACAAAACCTAAGCACAGTGGTTGATTATATTATGTAGTTTTTTTTATTTTTTTATTTGTTGATCCACACTGTGTACATGATCAATAGTCGAAAACCTGCTTCGCAATCGTGCCTGCTCACGAGTTTGGTTTTCTTCCAAATTTGTTGTTATTTTGTTCGTTAGGACTTTAGTGAAGAGTTTGTAAATAACTGGTACTAAACTAATGGGTCGATTGTTATGAAGGTCTTCCGTGTTGCCTTTCGTTAAAAGAAAAGCACTATTACCCATGTTTTGCGAATTTTCTTCGTCTTTATATACTGAGTGAACAAGCGGGTGAGCCTGTTTAGTACTTCTCCTCCTGAACCCGACAGTAAATCTGCTACTTTTCCATCATCTCCTGGAGCCTCCCCTCTTTTCATACTTTTCAGAGAAATGTTTGTCTGGTGTTACCTTTCCTAGTGCCATTTAACTTCGGACCTATTTCAGACGTTTTCATTTTTTGATGGTTTATTTGGTCTGGTCCATGTTTCTCTTTCTGTTTTCTCTTCTCTGTCACTTACTGATAAGTTTATTTAATTCTTCTCTTTCAATTTCATGTTTCTTTGTTTTCACTTCCATCTCTCTTCTTTTCATGAGCTCGAGGGTAATTTTTTATTACTTGTTGGCTTTGGTTGTAGTAGCTTTCCCTGCTATCTTCGCTGATTCTCTTAGCACTTTTGTTAATCTATCATTCAACTTGTCAGTGTCACACTTTAGCACCTATAATCTGTTCGTTATTTCTGACTGAAATGCTGCTTAGTTTTCACTTACGTTGGCCATATCTTTCTACTTTTAATTAGCCTTGTTTTTTCACTTCTGAAATTCAATATGGCTGTGAAACCCACCATTCTTTGGCCACTTCCTATGGTTATTTTGTTGGTAACTGTGACATTTATGATCGTGTTAGTCTAATCTACTCTAATGAAGTCAGTTTCATTCTTTGTTTCTCCATTTAAACTTCTCCAGGTCCATTTTCTCCCTGTTCATTTATAAAAGAATGTGTTTATTATTCTCATTTTATATATTTCAGCAAAATTTACCATCAGTTTACCTTTGCCATTCTTTTCTCCCACTCCGAATTTTCCCATACATGCTTCTCTATTTCTCGATTTGCCAACTTTTGCATTGAAGTCTCCCATGAGTATAGAATACTTGTAGCCCTTTCTTCTTCCATTATCTGGGAGATGTCGTCATAGAATATTTCTGTTTCTTCATGTTACCTTTGAGAAGTCGGTGCATATACTTGAATTACTTTCAGGGTGTATCTATTGCCTTGTCTAATTGCAGTCCATGCTCCTCTGTCAGATACACTACTTAATTAAACAATGTTGTCTACAAGATTTTTGCTAATTAGAAATCTTACACCGCTAACTCTTTCATTTTTCTTTCCTGTGTAATCAAATATGTGGTTGCTTTCTTGAAGATGAATTAATTTTTCTTCTTTTCTGTGGATCTTTGTGGTAGGTGGGGGCGCTCACCATCCACTCACTCGATGTAGTGCTGCTCTCGGGTGTCTGCCCTTTCCTTTCTTCCATCCTTTTTTCCTTCCATCCTCTTCTGTCTTTCTTTCCTTCATTCTTTCCTTGTCCTTCTGCCTACGGGTGACTTTACACTCCTTCTTCTGTCTTTACTTCATTCTTTCCTTTTCCAACAGATTTTTTATGTGCTATTTTTATAACTGAAAAATGCTTGTCGAGTGAAATCATGTTTCATTATGTATCAGGAGGATTGCTTTGCACCAGTCATCACGCTAAAACTTGTTAGGCTGCCTCAGACTCTGATCAGTGATGATCTGAACTTCGCTTAATTCACACGTACCCTGGTGCTCTGTAATACTTATTGATTTTGGTAAGTACGGTACTATTAACTGCGTTTCAGTAGTACCGACTCATGTTTCCTCTTTTATAGTATGTGACCAAAAGTAAACCTTTTTATTTTTGCTTGGAGTCATAATACATTAAATAAATTTGTTCCCAAATGAGAACAATGCCAGGATCTGCATACTAGGTCATAGTAACCTTGTCGGTTTAAGAAATATTAATTACTTCTTAGCTGTTGTGTACTGAAATATGCTTATCGTTTATTATTTATTTATTATTCTTTATTAATGTTTATTATTGATCGTTTATATGTTTATTTATATTTATTTATAGTTGTATTTACTTACACAGTATACTGTATATTTTTCTTTTTTTCAGGAGATGCCAACGTTTCTCACTCTTGGTGAAGCTGTTGCCCTAGTTTTAGAAAATGATGCAAAAGAGATCAATATTCTTCCTCTAGAAGAAGATCAAACTCTTAGTGATGAAGAGGCAATTGATGATAACTTCCCTGAAAACTGTTCTGAAGGCCAAGAAGCTGAGCAACTTCTGCCTCTTGAGGTTTGTGGCACAGTAGACGTCGCAGAGAACAATGATGCAGAATGTGAACAACCAAGTTCATAACACATGAGTGACCATTCCACAGTGTCTCCAAGTGGGAGGAAACACTTATCTTCTGAGGGCGGCAGTGCAGAAATTATCCCAAGAGGAGGAAAACTGCTCCTGCCAAGAAAGTGTCTTGAAAAAAGGAAGAATACCAAGGCATTTCCTCCAAAGAAAGTAATAAAACCATTAGATGAAGACCATTCAGAGTTATGCATACTTTCTCCAGGGAAACTTTTTTTTTTTTTTTTTGAAGCAGTTCAGTGATGACATTCAAAACCTAATTGTTCAAGAAACTCTCAGGTATGCCTCTGAAAAGCGTTCCAATCCAAGATTCACATTTGGCATTAGAGATTTATTAGATTTCATTGGCATCTTCATACAAAGTGGATACTACAAGCTACCCCATGAGGACATGTATTGGGAAAAGTCAGATGATGTAGCAGTGCCTCTGTGTCACAACAGATGTCCAGAAATGGGTTCAGAGAGATCAAACGGTACTTCCATACAGCAGACAACAGCAATCTAAACACAAGTGATAAAGTATCAAAGCTTAGGCCAATGATCGAAGCAACAAACAAGTCATCGCAACAGTTTGGTATATTTTGTGAAAGACTCCATCGATGAGTGTATGGTTCCATATATTGGTCACCATAGTTGCATGATGTTTATACGAGGGAAACTGATTAGGTTTGGCTGTAAACTTTTGTGCCTGTGTTCATCTACTGGTTATCTATACATATTCGATGTATATTGTGGGAAGTCAGTGGAAGGTAATAATGATGATGCACTTGGTATCAGGGTGGTAGAACAGCTGATGTCTTGTGTTAGTGATACTACTGCTCATGAAATCTTTTTTGACAACTTTTTCACATCCTATGACCTAATGATGAGGCTCCAGGAGAAAACTCCATGAGCAACAGGTACTGTGAGAGACTGCAGAAGTGTCCTCTTCCAGAGTCAGATTCCTTCCAAAAGACCAAGCGTGGGACATTTATGAGTACTGCATTGAGGGCAAAATCTTGGCTGTAAACTGGAATGATAATAAGCCGGTTACTGTAGTCATTATGATTAAACTGACTCAGTAGCTTATGTTGAGCGATGGAGTGCTGCTGAGCGAAAGAAAATTCTTATACAGCAACCAAAGTTCATCAACTAATACGATAAATTTATGGGGGGCGTAGATCTCATGGATCGATTTGTGGCTCAGTATAGGTCCTCAGTTTGATCAAAGAAGTGGTACGTCTTATGCTTTTTCATATGTTCAACATGTTGCGCACTGCAGCATGGCTAATACACAGAGAAGTGTCAGATACAAAATTAAATCAGCTAGCATTCACACGCAGCATTGTAAGGATTCTGTTTTCTGAAGCACCAGCACATACACCCTCGCTAGCTGGTCCAAGTGGTCATCAAGTCCATATGAGAATTCAGATGCAACATGTTTCTATATCAAGCACAAAACAAGGCCGGTGTAGGTACTATGAGAAAGACACTAGAATGATGTGTTCAGGATGTAAGGTGCTCCTTCATATCAGCTGCTTGAAATAGTATCATGAGGTACAGGCGTTGTGCCCCAGTTGAGAATTCCATATATATCTACAGTATATATCTCACAATACACTGAACATAGTGACTGTATATGAGTCTTTTGAAATGTGTGTATTTCACAGCATTGCATAATAAAGAAATTTCTGTTGAATTACTTTTTGTAACTCAGTGGAACAAAGAATGTTATAAGCATACTCATGGTGTTCTTCAAGATATAATTGATACCGTGGAGCCAGCAAATTTTCTCATTTGGGAATATGTCATATCTTGCAAGCTAAAATATGTTTGTATTTTCTGGGGGCATATATGACTTCATAAGCATCAATTTAATCATATTCTAGAAAGAGATGGGAATCAATTAATTTTAAAAATGGTTGACACCAAATTGTCCCAGTCTCTAAATGCCGATGCAGTGCCCACTCACTTTCGATGGTACACTGCCCATAAGCACGGGAGACATTCCAGTTGGACCTACAGTAGACGATGATCCAACAGAAACGCTTGCCAGATCATATGAAATAGAATTCAAGTTTGGTTGGGGGGATTATGGCAAACAGAATCACCTCCTTGCTACATAGTTTCTGGTGAGAAGCAGATTTTATGTGCCACCTTATTTCGTACATTCGGTTTAGCCCCATATATCTGTAGGGGGTCCCATGGTCCATGCCATCCAAGACGGTACCTCGTATATCTACAAGGTCTTCCCCTATTCGCCACCAGGGAACGTGCCAGGTAGCAGTGGGATCTTGCCCCTGGTGTACATAAACAGAAAGATATGTACAAACATTAATACATACTGTTACGGGGGGTTATAGTACGGTGCACTCTTGACTCTTAATTAATGACCAAAAGGGGTAAGGTAAAGCTCACAAGAAAGCTAACTTCCTTTGCTTTACACTGTGACATACACACAGAAAAGAGAAACCAGGATTCGTTTTACAAAGAGGGATTCACATAGACCTCACAATACAAATATAAAACGAGTTATTTCTCTTACCTAACCAGATTACAATCAGTGAAGGCTATGTAATCACAGAGCTTGAGGAACTAAGAGAACACGTTGATGATATAATCCAGTTATAATCCACACACTAGAGTTATATGGAGAGGTGAACCAAAAATTGGAAATGGTGCACAAACAGTGTGTTTTGTAATCAAAGTAATGTGTTTAGTAACGTGTGAAAATACGTTGGAAAGTGCAGCAAAAAGTGACTCTCTCGCAAGGTCCTCAAGCATATAGTAGTTTCAGTCCGCCTTTCCCGGGTCACTAGCCACTATGCTGTCTTAAGTGTAATCTCCATCCACACACACATATTGGAGGCATCTGCTACCAATTACAAGTTAACACATCCCAAACATAGCCAAAAAGGAGCCATCAAGAAAGATGGAACTTGATTGTCTTTGGAAAGCACTCTCATTTTGCTCCTCCCACACTATACAGGTATATCACACCCACTTATGGTCAACGACAAAGGCCTTTGCGTAGTTCTGGGAAAAACATTTAGTGATATTCTCCCCAGAAGCAGAAAAACTTAAGTCTTTTAACGAGCCCTGACCGCTGAGCATACAGAGGGAAAATAGTGAGATCTTGAATTCTTCAACTACAGGCAGCAAAAACTGATAAGGTAAAGACTTAAAGTTCTTGACGGCTCGCCTAATCTCCCTACTTAATCTTCACATCTTCTGTTTCGCACATTCGCTACTGGGGTAATGACGACGGTGACAATACGTACATGCATAGACATACTGTACATATATGAATAAAGATAGACAGATAGGCTGATTAATAGATGTTCATATAAAGCTAGATACACAGTAGTACTCTGTATGTGACTGTATATATATATATATATATATATATATATATATATATATATATATATATATCATCAGCCATTGCAAGTCCACTGCTGAACAAAGGCCTCCCCGAACCATTGCTACGAATTCCTTGACTGAGCCAATCTTTGCCACGTTTTCCCTGCAAATTTCTCTATCTCATCTCTCCACCTCCTGTCTTGCCTTTTTCTGCTACGCTTACAATCTCTTGGTGTCCAGTTAGTCAGCCTCTTGCTCCATCTGTTATCCCTTATTCTTTGCTACATGGCCTACCCACCTCCATTTCTGTTCTTTTATAACATCTATAATATCTTTGACTTTAGTCTGCTCTCTCACCCAAGTTGATCTTTTCCTGCCTCTTAAAGATATTCCCAACATTGACCTTTCCATTGCACTCTGAGAACGGATTAATTTATTTTCCATCGATTTTGTCAATTTATAGGTCTTACAACCGTATGTCATAGCTGGAATTATACAGTACATTCGTTATATACTTTTCGTTTCATACAAACTGGTAATCTACTTTTCATAATGTCTCTATGTTTACCGAAAGCTTTTCATCCAATTGTAACGTGTCTTTTTTTTTTTTTACCATCATGATCTTTTGTTAATTTTAATATTTGTCCCAGGTAGGTTTTCATTGTTTTTTTTTTTTTTCACGGTTTTCTTGGTGTTTAAAATTATTTTGGATATTCCTATGTGTGTTCTGATGTCTAAATATGCCTGAGTGACCGGAAAACACTACCAGAATAAGCAAAGACACTGTACAAATAGGATAGGTATAGGTTGGAGGTTGGTAAGGTCTGGGTATAGCAGGGGGGATATTGTTCTTTGTCCAGATATTGCCACTACCCGGACATGCCTTTGTCTCTGTTACGTCAGATATTTCATCTATCTATCTATCTATATCTATCTATCTATCTATCTATCTATCTATCTATATATATATATATATGTATAAAAGCATCAGCCAT
The DNA here is from genome assembly GCF_032717465.1 of Coenobita brevimanus. Taxonomy (NCBI): domain Eukaryota; kingdom Metazoa; phylum Arthropoda; class Malacostraca; order Decapoda; family Coenobitidae; genus Coenobita; species Coenobita brevimanus. The sequence continues at coordinate 17,510,230 of NC_137000.1, read as the reverse complement.
TACAGGTCCACTGCTGAACAAAGGCCTCCTCCAACCTTATCCACGAATTCCTTGACTGAGTCAATCTCTGCCGCGTTTTCCCTGCAGATTTCTTCTCTCCACCTCCTGTCTGGCCTTTTTCTGCTACGCCAGTCAGTCACCCTCTTGCTCAATCGGTCATCCCTTATTCTTGCTACAGAGCCTGCCCACCTCCATTTCTGTTCTTTTATAACTTCTATAATATCTTTGACTAGTCTGTTCTCTCACCCAAGTCGATCTTTTACTGTCTCTTAAAGATCTTCCCAACACTGACCTTTCCATTGCCCTCTGAGAACGAATTAATTTATTTTCCATCGATTTTGTCAGTTTCCAAGTCTAACAACCGTACGTCATAGCTGGAATTATACATTCGTTCTATACTTTTCGTTTCATACAAACTGGCAAGCTACTTTTCATAATGTCTCTATGTTTACCGAAAGCTTTTCATCCAATTGTAATGTGTTTTTATTTCACTATCATTATCTTTCATTAATTTTAGTATTTGTCCCAAGTAGTTAAACTCGTCATCTTCTTCAAGAATTTCTTCGTTTATCCTGATGACGCTCTTTGGTATTTGTGGATTGAACATCACTTTGGTTTTACTCCGGTTCATCTTTAGCCCCACTTTCAGACTTTCTCTGTTCAGGTCATTTAACATTTTTTGCAATGCCTCCTCTGTTTCTGAGATTAGGACAATGTCATCTGCAAATCTTAAATGGTTTAGCTTTTCTCCATCTATATTCACTACTTTGTTTTCCCTCTCTAGCTTTCTGAATATACTTTCTAGGCATGCTGTAAATAATTTTGGTGAAATTGTATCTCCATGACGCACGCCCTTCTCAATCTTACTTGTTTCCGAGTCCTTATGTAATTTAACTGCAGCAGTTCCCTCTTTATATATGTTTTCGAGCAGTTTTACAATGTTCTCATTTACTCCTTGTTCTCGCAATGAATTTATAATTGCGATGTGCCCCACTGAATCGGAAGCCTTTTCGTAATCAACAGAACCTAAGCACAGTGGTTTATTATATACTGTGGTTTTCTCAATTAGCTGATTTGTTGTGTGTAGATGATCAGTAGTCGAATACCCGCTTCGGAATCCTGCCTGTTCACGAGGTTGGTTTTCCTCCAAATTTGTTGTTATTCTGTTCGTAAGGACTTTAGTGAAGAGTGTGTAAATAACTAATAAGAAGCTAATGGGTCGATAGTTACTAAGATCTTTTGAGTCACCTTTTTTGTAGAGTAAAATAACTATTGCATTACACCATGTTCTGGAAATTTTCTTCTTTTTTAAACATTGAGTAAATAAATGAGCATGCCTTTTTTGTACTTCTACTCGTGCATCCAACAGTAAATCTGTTACTATTTCATCTTGTCCCGGAGCCTTTCCTCTCTTCATACTTTTAAGAGAAATATTTAATTCGTCTGGTGTTACCTCAGGTATTTCACTTGTGTCAACTGAAAAGTTAGCTATTGGTACTACCGTCTTTGATGCATATAGTTCTTTGTAAAATTCTTCAACTTTCTCCACCATCTTATCTTTGCATTTAATGATTTCACCGTTTTTTTTTTTTTTCTTTCAGAGATGTCATTTGTTGCCTTCCTAGTGCCATTTTACCTCGGACCTGTTTCAGACTTTTTCCATATTTTTATGGTTTCTTTTTATCTGACCCATGTTTCTCTTTCTTTTTTCTTCTCTTCTCTCTTGTTGATAAGCTTATTTAATTACGCTCGTTCTGTTTCATCTTTGTTTTTACTTTCATTTCGTTTTTTTCATAAGCTCGAGTGTCTTTTCTGAATGTTTCTTGGCTTTGGTTGTATTTGGTTTTCCTACTACCGCCACTAATTCTCTTAGCACTTTTCTTAATCTGTCATTCAGCTCATGGATGTCATATTCTGCATTACTTAGAGCCTGAAATCTGTTCTTTATTTCCAGCTGAAAAGCTGCTTTGTTTTCGTTTACTTTTATTGGCATATCTTTTTATTTCCAATCATCTTCTTTCTTTCGCTTTTTAAATTGAATCTGCCTGTACAATCCACCATTCTATGATGACTTCCTATATTTACTTTGTTGATAACTGTGACATTTGTAATCGTGTTATTCTTATCTGCTTTAATGAAATCAATTTCATTCTTTGTTTCTCCATTTGGGCCTCTCCAGGTGACTTTCTCCCTGTTCTTTTGTGCAAGAACGTGTTTATTATTCTCATGTTAAACATTTCAACAAAATTTACCAGCAATTCTAATCTTTCATTTCTTTCTCCCACTCCAAATTTTCCCATACATGCTTCTCCATTATTCGACTTCCCAACTTTTGCATTGAAGTCACCCATGAGTATAGTATATGTGGTGTATTCTTCTTCCATAATCTGGGAGATGTCATCATAGAATGTTTCTATATCTGCATCTGAGCTTTGAGAAGTTGGTGCATATACTTGCATTACTTTCAGGGTATATTTTTTGCACAGTCTGATTACAACAAATGCTGCTCTGTAAGATACACTGTTGAATTTAACAATGTTGTCTGCAAAATTTCTGTTCATTAGAAATCCTTCACCACTAACTCCTTCATTTTGCCTTCCTCTGTAGTAATATAGGTGGTTGCTGTCTTCGAGCTGAATTACTTTTTCTTCTTTTTTGTGGATCTCACTCAAACCTACATTATCCCAACTAATGTTTTCCAGTTCGGATACTAAATTAACAAGTTTGTAATAATCTGCGAGGCTTCTTGCATTGTATGCATAGACTTTCATGTTTAATTTGTTTAATATCCCAGAGTCTAACTCGGCAACACAGTGCCTACTCACTTTCGGTGTATGTATGTATATATCAATCTATTTCATTATGTATCTACCTACCAGTATACCTCTCATCTCATCTCATCAGCCGTTTGAGTGTCCACTGCAGGACCGGCCTATCCCAACCGAAGTGGGGACGATACAGCCAATGGATCTCTACCAAGTGGCTTAGGTTGACTAGTAGAGATTGTATGTAGAGTGAGAAGTGCTTGTAAGTGTAACTGTAGTGTTGGAGTGGCTTTGGATGTGTGTGTAGTCTGTGATCCAAGTGTAATCGGCCCACGCAAGCCGACTGGATGCAAGCATACTTTCTAGTATGCGACACTGGTTCAACCACAGCACCCCTTGTGTCCGCCAATGCAGTACATGGCCAAAAGAATGTTCCCAAAGTTTACTACCCTGGCGAGGCGCGAACCCTCGTTCTTCAGTGTATGAAAATGCACACCTTATCACTGTTCCCCAGAGGCTCATATATATATATATATATATATATATATATATATATATATATATATATATATATATATATATATATATGGATGAGGAATTTGAAAGGAATTTGAGTGTAAAGTGGAGGGACTGTAAGAAAATGTTCTGGAGAGAAGTAAAAAGAGTAAGTCAGGGGAGTGAAAGATAAAAATGGTAGATTACTAGTGGAGAAGGGAGAAAAAGTGAGCAGATGGAGAGAACACTTTAAGGAATTGTTGAACGTAGAGGATGGAAGTAATGCGAGTATAAATGGCTGGGGAATGGCTGGGAGAAGGAGGGAGGTGAGAAGACAGGACGAAATCAGTAGGATAGAAGTTGTGGAAGCAATGAAGAAAGTTAAATCGCGGAAAGCCCCAGGAATTGATGGAGTGTGTGGTGAAATGCTGAAGCATGGGGGAGAGATAGTAGTAGAATGGATGTGGAAGATGTGCAGATTGGCCTGGGAGGAAGGTAGGGTCCCGGAGGATTGGAAGTCAGGTATAATTATTCTCTTGTACAAAGGAAAAGGGGAAAAAGAAGTGTGTGGTAATCATAGGGGCATTTGTCTTCTTAGTATAATAGGAAAAGTGTATGGTAGGATACTTATAGACAGAGTTAGAGAAAGAACAGAGAAATTAGTTGGAGAAGAACAGGGAGGCTTTAGGAAGGGAAGAGGTTGTGTAGATCAGATATTCATTCTTAGATCTTTAGTGGAAAAGTTTCTAGAGAAGGGAAAGAAGTTGTATGCGGCATTCATGGATTTAGAGAAAGCATATGACAGGGTGGATAGACAAGGATTGTGGAAAGTGTTAAGAATATATGGAGTAGATGGAAAGTTGTTGAATGCTGTGAAGAGTATGCACGATGGTGCGAAGGCTGCAGTGCGTGTGGATGGTGAACTAAGTGAATTTTTCTCTTTGAAAGTTGGTTTGAAACAGGGATGTGTCATGTCTCCATAGTTGTTCAATCTGTACATGGATGGGGTAATAAAAGAGGTACAAGGTAGGGTAGTGGATGTTGGAGTGGCCCTGGTGAGAGAGGATAGTGTTTGGAAACTCCCTGTACTGTTGTTTGCAGATGATACTGTGTTGTTGAGTGAAGACGAAGGGGAGCTGCAAGGCTTGGTGGATGAGTTTGAGAGAGTGTGTAAGAAACGGAATCTAATGGTGAATGTAGGGAAGAGTAAAGTGATGGTCTTTGAGAGAGGTGAAGTCAGTGAATGTACAGCGAGGTTGGATAGTGAGGAATTGGAAAATGTGAGTACGTTTAAGTACTTGGGTAGTGTGATGAGTAAGGATGGAGGTTTGGAGGGTGAAGTGCTTGAAAGGGTACAGCAGGGAAGAAAGGTTGCTGGTTCTTTGAAAGCAGTGATAAGAAACAGGGAAGTGAGCATGGAAGTGAAAAAGTTACTACATGACAGTATTGTGATACCAACTCTAACGTACGGAAGTGAAGCTTGGACATTGTTGGAAGGACACAAGTCAAGAGTGAGAGCAGTGGAAATGAGTTATTTAAGAGGAGCCTGTGGAGTCACGTGGAGAGACAGGCTGACGAATGAGGATATAAAGGTGCGTTGTGGTGTGGACGTGGATGTGATAGGAAGTGTTATGAGGAACAGACTGAGGTGGTTTGGCCATGTGGAGAGGATGGAGGGTGAAAGACTGACGAAGAGAGTGTATGTGAGTGAGGTGGAGGGGGGAAGAGGGAGGGGGAGGCCGAGGATGAGATGGAGGGATGGGGTGGAGAGGTATATGAGAGAGGGGGGTGTGAGTTGGGAGCAGGGCAGTGAAATGGCGGGGGAAAGGGCGACTTGGAGGCGATTTGTTTGTGGCCACCCCAAACGGGATTGAGGCGTCTGGCAATATATATATATATTCACTCTCATCTTAAATGTCAGGACCAACTGCCTAGCCCCGGGCTCCTGTGCTCCTCGTGGGGCAATGTAGGATTGGATGATGGATGGATGGATGGATATATATAAAGTACATCCCCCTAGTACGCGCCTATATGGGCGGCAGAGGAAGTTGTGTACTAGGAATTTGCGTACTGTGAATACATTAACTTATGGGAAATATTACATATGGGCGGCACCTCCCTTCTTGGGCAACACTTGAGACGCTTTTCAGACCAAAGTATTGTACTATATAGGGAAACTATCTAAGACATATTACCTAAGATAAAGTAGAGCTACAAGATCATGGCTTTACTAGGTAAATCATTGGTGGTAGGTGGTGGTGACCACCATCCACTCACTTTATGTAGTGCTGCCTACTTCTTCCTTACCTTTTATCATTCTTTTTCTTAGCCCTTAGCCGCTGGGGGGTTCCCGGCCGCCGCACACGCCTCCCTACAGGCGATTTCCGAGACTTTGGGAAAAATATCCTTACTTCAAACCCTTATATCTGACAAACTATAATAGCTAGAGATTCAAATGAAAGTTCATAAGACTCACAAACTCTTTCTCTTTCCAATGAAGGTATCCTGAGGTCTCTAGGTGGTCCCGTCGATGAGTAAGGATGAGTTGAAGACGAGTGGTTTTTCATGTTTTGGCGCGCTGCTCCGAGCGCGAGCCACTGGCTGTGGCATTGGCCCAGCCGGCTAGCGTTGGCAGCACTGCCTAGAGTGGTGATTGTAACACTGCCTGTGCATTCTTGGAAGGAATGCGGAAGATTCCACTCGTTTTTTCCACTTCTCCTTACTCACCGCCATGAAAATGAGTCATCACCTGGTTCATGTGGCTCACCCAAGGATTTACCGCCCGCTCCATAATGCCTCTATGCCCCGTAGGCATGTGGGAAAGGAAATATCTCGTCGTTTTTCTGTACTTCTTCCGTAAGGATTATTTCTCCTTTACCTCGTTTTTCTGTTCTCACTTTTTCCGTAAATAATCATATTTCTCCTTTAGTATGACAATTAGAATTGCACTGTACATCACCATTATGTGTAATTACACATTGACAAGTAAATATTGTTGCTCTTTCACGCATTGTCGTAGAGTGTGAGGTGATGGGGGAGGCCGTGGTTGAATCGGTAGAGAGGCGGCCTGCAGTCCTGATGGACCCAGGTTCGAATCCTGGCTGGGGCAGGGAACAGTTTAAGGATTTGAATGTCATGAAAAAGCAGACTTTCCTGATCTACCAGATGACCCGCCGACATGTCATAAAAGTACCCCCGCTAATACCAATACACCAGTCCTGTATGAGACAGCCCTAGCATGTATTCAAAATGGACGGTGGGTGTTAGCGCCGAAGTGGTGACATGTAGAGAGGTGTATGGTATGTAGGAGGACTACTGGGTCTTGAGAGCAGGCTGTGAAGCCTATGCCCAGAGTCGGACACACAAAAAAAAAAAAAAAAAAAAAATATTTGTACTGTAAATCACACTGTTTTGTACTAATCAGGGTTATAGTGAAAATCTTATAAATGTTTCACACAACTAACATTATTTGTACGTCACATCACAGATACACTGATGCTCATACTTGGCACAATCTCCCCGAGTATTGAGTGAAATAATTTAGGTATAGCTAAGCAGGTATTGTTCTTTGTGGCCCGCTCAAATGTGGTTTTCTTTCAGGTAACACATAGGCAAACGCAAAGTATTTCCAATAATTTTCAAATCAATATCCAATACACAGTCTCAATTTGCACTTACTATGAATCACTTATTTGCACTTGTTGAACTTATCATAAATGACTTACATCTTAGGACTTACTATACTTCACTCATCACACTTTTCACTTATTTATGAAAATACACAGACTTGTGCACTGCTGTACATTATTTACACTTTCCCACACACCTGCTCAGTACTCACGCTCGGAGTGATACTCTGAGAAGCATATGGGGCATAGGGGGACCTTGCATTCTGCACATTGGTACGAGGTCTCTTTTCGTGCTGGGGGACGGCATTTGGTTGTGCAGCAGACATGGCACCGCCTGTATGCCAGACGACCTGCTGCTGTTCTCCCGATCTCCATAATCTTGTGCCGACGGAAATACTCAGCACAGCTGAGCCTGTCAGCTGGAGCCGCTGTCCCCCACCTAGCACCTGTCACCTGAGCATTTGAGTATTGCTCAAGGAGTTCGCGTGGAAGCTTTCTGTCAAACTCTCGTAAAGAGAGAGGTTTCTTGACGAGCTCCTTGAACAGTATGAAACTGTTCAGTATGGCGATATCAAGAAGGTGTAAGAACGCCTTCTTGTACCACCTGCAGGACTTACAATGGCAATCGACCTCAGCAATTTGCATGTCCGATTTATCAACCAGCCGCATGTTGATATTGTAATCGCTGACTGCATCTGGCTTTACCACGGGTTCCCTGGTCCTGTAGTCTGTTTTACCAGTTTCCTCCAGCACACCGTTATGAAGCATAGACAACATGTTAACCCGTCTCCTGTCATGCCAGAGAAGGGCTAACATGTTCCCACATTTCTTTGTCAGAAGGGCTCTTTTCTCAGTATTTGCTGGAAATACTGAGAAATTCTTTCTGTTGGCCCTAACAGTTCCACAGGACCCAGTACCATGGTCAAGCAAATACTTTGTCAACGCCGGGGCTGTGTAATAATTATCGGTAAACAGAATGTGGTGCCTGTTGAAATACCTTTCCATCAGCACTTTCACTACTGATGCAGAGAATCCGTGAGGATCATCGCTAGGTATATCAACATCTGTTGCCGAGTAAACTATTACATCCAGCACATATCCAGTTTCACAGTCACAAAGCACAAAGAATTTGAGGCCAAATCTGTGATGCTTTGATGGCACATACTGAATAAATGCAAGCCTGCCCCTGAATAACACCAGTGACTCGTCAATAACCACTTTCTGGAACGGACGGAAAACCCTGGGGAATGACTCAGCATATTCAGGATTGGTCTTATTTCCCATAACCTGTCGTTCGGTGCAGGCCCGTAATTTCGATTGAAATGTAGGAACCTCAGGATTTGCCAGGTACCTATCACGGGCCATGTACTTCCCGAAGACAGGTGTGCCAACGAGTTCATCCACCGACCAATAGTCATGGAGCACATGTTTTTTTACGTGCTCCATCAGCATGGTCAGGGCGAGCCACACAAACATCTCCCCCACCTCAACAGGTATCCATTCACGCATGTGTGTGCTCTCGCTAGCAGGTACGTCCAGCCAACGCACACACATGGCCAGGTGGAAATTTATTTCTTCGACCAGGTACTGCATAACTGCAGTCGTGAAAATTGCCTTGAATAGACTACTAATAGTCCAAAGCCTGGGGGGAAGTGCATCCTCCTGCACAACTGCACCCTCCTCATCAAATGCCGGCACAGTCGGCTCAAAGCCGGCACCATCCTCCAACACAAATGTATCTACTCTACCCACACGTGGTAGAGCAGGCCGTCTGGCAGTTGCGCTGCATTTTCCAATCACTCGTGCACGACCACGTGCACGGCAGGGGTGAGGGGAGGAGAGGGAGAGGGAGAGGGAGAGAGAGAGGTGGGGGAGTAAGTGGGTGATGACTCACCTGACGCAGAACTTTCCTTAGAAGACGCTCGGCGCTGCGTATCACCACGTGGCTCCCGTTTAGGCGATACTACTCCAGAAGGGCCTGGTTGAGGTGATTCTGCCCCTAAAGTGGTAGGCTGAGGTGTGGGGGAGCGGTGGAGGAAGATAACGTCGGCGAGCAGGCAGGGAGAGTGTGGGGGAAATGGCTTTGCAGCGTTTTTTCCGCAGATGTCCGCCAGGTCCACGTCCACTTTCCTGATCTCCTGGGTCATCTACCGCCTCCTCATCACCAAAATCATCGCTCTCGTAGCTGTTCCTTCCTCCTGTAGCAGTCAGAGAGCCCTCTCTGGCATAGGAGAGCGAGTAGGGGATGGATGGCGAGAGAGCGCGCTCTCCACGTGGTAGCTCTCTTTACTCTCAGAAGACGTACTTTCACTAAATGTCCTAGATGACACAGTTTCGTCTAGGTCACGTCCTATGGCACAATCACTAAGCCCTTTCCCTGGCACAAAGGGCATGACTTTAGTGGGGGTCGATGAGGCGATCGGCCCTTCACGTGGTGGAATCGAATCGGATGAGGAAGATGACATGGCTCCTCTCGCTACCACTGCCGAGTACAGACTGAACCGCGCATCCGTGGGGTACCTGTGGGTCCTACCTATCCCGTAGGTATCACAGAAAATGGTTCCATGCGCAAACAGTGGCGGGAAGGTGAGTGCGGTATAGCAAGTCAACTGGCGGCCCTGCACACCCTGAATCCTGTCGTGCATACACGTTAACCGGTGGATAAGGGTTAGGGACGGAAAATTTATTCCACACCGCACTAATTCTTATCAACCTGATTACCTTCCTTGTGTCATTGTTTTAGGATTTTATTTTTTTTAATATTAAGTTGATTTTTTTGTCATCAGATCAAATGATTATGAGTTCGAATTTTTCATCACCCTCGTCTTTTTGTAACTTACGCCTCTTGGGTGGGTGTGAGGGCAGTGATAATTCACCAGCACAGTGGGAGGTAGATGGGTGTGAGTCCGACATTGCTAGGCTACAAACAAGAACTGAATAACTAAGTATACGGTAATTGGAAAACTGTGGTGTGGCAGAGTTTGGCAACAACTCCTGGTGAAGTAGAGTTAGACTCAACGTTCCCATGGAAACCACTGATGCTTCCTCATGCTTGAAATTATGACGCAGAGAGCCATCACCTCATATGAGGTGATCAGCATGGTCAGGGGTGGCCTGCATTTCTAAATTATTAAATATTCGGTATTTGGCAACTGCGGTATAGCAGGGTTTGGCAACAGCTCTAATGGCATAGAAGGAGAGTCAAGGTTCCCATGCAAACCACTGACACTTCCTCATCCTTGAAATTATGGTGAGGAGACCCATCGCCTCATAAGAAGCGATCAGCACTGCCAGGGGTGGTCTGTGTATCACCTCATATGAGGTGATGAGTGCAGCGGAGGTTAAATTCCCACTGCAAGGTGAGGACGGAATCAAGGGCTGCTTGAATCCGCCCAGCCAAAAATTGTGCATTACAGGAAGAGTACCATATTGCAAAATCGTCTGCATAGAAAGAGTATTTAGGATTCCTCGGGATGGGATATGATGACAGAATATCATTGACCATAATACCAATCAAAGTGGGACTAAGCACACTTCCCTGAGATACCCCATTTTCTCGGATAAATGTATCAGATGTTACATTACGGGGCAGCTTAAGAATGAAAGTTCTGTCCCATAAAAACTGGAGATAAAAATAGACAACTTACCTCATAAACCACAAGCATAGAGCTTCATTAATATATTGTGTTGCCACATCAGGTAAAAGGTTTTATGGATGTACAAGACACCCCTATCATGAAATCTTTATTTGCAAATGCCTCAGAAATGCAGTGCTCCAAATTCATTAAATGATCTAGTGAACCACAATGTCGATCATTCAACAAAATTCTTTGACACTAAAACAAAAAGCATCCTGTTATTAACGATTCCTTCCATAACCTTACATGAACAAGAAGTCAACACAATAGGACAAAATGATGTGGGACTCATTGTAAAATGCTAACAGCTTAATCCAATTGCCCTGATTAAGATGTTGGATCATACCGTACGAGATGATGTCTGGTCCAGGACTGATGTCTTCACAGGAATTAAGGGCAAGGAGCACTTATCTATTGTAAACTCATGGTTGTACAGGGAACCTACATCTTCTGTGGCAAAGTCTAATATTTATGGCTCAGCTGTGCGTGTATGATGTTGAAAACGCTGGTCATAATTGGCTGAGCTACTTACATGAGAAAAACCCCTGGCGAGGATGTTAGCTACGTCCACGGGATCATCATAGATGGTGTTATCTACCTGTAGAGTGTTCACAGGGATGGAAGGGCTCTTATTATTTATTAGTTTAGTAGTGGACGAAACTTTGCTTAATGGTGTAGAACGATTCACCGTGGACACAAAATACCACCAGGAGTAACGTTTCGCCCGTTTAATTATTCTCCTTGTCCGTGCCTGTGTGTATGCAATAAAATTTTCCTAAGTAGGCTGACTTTCAATAATCCTGTATCTCCTATTGCGATTCCTGGCTTGTTGGCAATCCGGTGTCCACCAGTGTGCTCTGTGCTTCACATGAACTGTAGTAGTCTTGGGAATGTCAGCCTCAGCCATGTGTAAAATTGAATTGGTTAAATTTTGGACTTTTATATCCATGGTCTATCCAGATATATCTAAATTGGTGACCCTTGAGAAGGACCCCCAATCTTCTTTCTTATAGGTAAATTTTGAAGGTGGAGGATCCGAAATAATGTTGCATGTATAAGAAAGACAGATGGATAAATGATCGTCCCAAGGAGTCGTCATAAGGGTCCCACTAGAAATCTTGATGCATACCTGGGGAGGCCAGACATAAAGTCAATAGCCGAAAAGTTACCAGTACGATCATCTACACGAGTCACTCTCCTATCGTTCAGCAGACAGAGGCTGAACTGTAGTATTCAGCTGGCTACTTGCTCCCCACGACCATCAATCTCAAGCTATCCTATTGATAGTGATGGGCGTTAAGTTGCCCAACACTAAATTTTTTCCAGGAAGGTGGTCAGAAAGTTAATGCATCACCATCAATGGGACCATGTAGTTGACAGTAGAGAAAGCAAATAGACAGATACGTGTTATTAAATTATATTCTGCATGTGACAGCTTCCAGAGTATAATGTAGAACCACATCCGTTTCTGGATATGATTTGTATATGTATATGGCAACTCCGTGACTATCATAGCTTCTATACAGAGTGGTAGTGTTTGAACTGTGAAGGATAAGGTGACTCTCCAAGCGCTTATCCCGTAAAAAAATAACGTCTAACATGATTGCTATTTTGTATAATTTATTCCCAAGAGTCCTATAATTCCACACTAACACAGTGAATGAGACGGTTTAAGGTTTACAAGGGAGGCCAGTGTGCTTTTTTTTTTTTTTTTATGCTGCCTGCCAACAGGCGAACGACTGCCGGGGGACCTATCCTGGTGCTTGTTGATGGAAACCTCAACATTGTCATCAATAACAATACTCCCAGACCCCCCTGAGAAATAGCTAACTTTTCTCTCCCTCGCTGCAGAGGGAGCAGGGAAAATATGAGGACATGGTTGAGAAGGGTGGTCAGGTTAATCTTATTAGACTTGGCAGACTTTGTTTTTGGCCATACTGAATGAGAAGCAGGAGCAGCCTGAGAGTAAATACTGTAGAATTGTAGGAATATTAGTGAGAGAGTTGGACCGTACAGGAGGAGCAGATACGGGGACAGAGTGGATGTCAAGAGTGCTGGGGACAGGGTCAGTTTGCGTCTCTTTTGTGCACATCATGGGAAGGAACACAACCACCAATGCCTAACAGACATTAGGCTTGGGAGTTGCATGCAACTCCCTCACCTTCGTCCCAGCATCGTAATAAGATAAGCCCTCCATTACTTTCACTGTGCAGATCTCTTTTTTCACCTTCCACTTGGAACAATCCCTCGAGGAAGTGGGGTGAGCACCCTTGCAGTGAAAGCAGTATTCAGTCTCGGATGTACAGTGGTGTGCATCATGACCGGCAGCTGCACACTTGCCACACACTACTTTAGTAGCCCGACAAGACTTATCATTTAGCCCATAGATCTGGCATTTAGAGCAGCTAAGGGGATTGGGAATATATGGTCCAGCACTGACAATTTCATAACCAAGTTTGACATTACTGGGAAGAGAAACTTTTCCAAAGGTCAAGATTATCGTAGTTGTCTTTGTCCTTTTGTATTCAGAGAAACGAGTGGTGAAACGGGCATCGATTACATCTTGCTGAGCAAGTTCATTGATGATGGCGTTCTCTTCAATATCATGAGGCCCCTGCAGGTGATAACACTTTTGCAGGAATTCATGGAATGTGGGATCCTCGGCTCAACATCATAACAGTTAAACTTGTGCAAAAAGATCTCCACTAGCAAGTATTTTCACCTGTTCAGCCTTTCCTGCACAGACATCAATCACCTCCTTGCTAATGAAAGGACTGAGGCTGGACAGGGGAGTAGAACCAACTGTAAGAAGCAAGACAGATGCTGTACTGTGTACAGATATCCGGGGGGGGGGGGTATTCTTGTCTGCAATCGGTCAGTCTGGGGGCAGTCAGTCGGTTGAGCTGTGGAATTGTTGGGACCACCTCTACCCCTGGAGGGAAGGGGAGGAGGCGGCAGGGGTGTCCGACATAGAAACCATTTCCCCCACGCGGGAGAAGTGAGAAGAAGGAGAAAAAACGAGCTACGGACAAAAAAAAAAATGGGGGGGGGGAGGTATATCACCTAAGTCTGAGATTAACTTCTCAAACTACTCTTGGGAGGTCACGCCGGTGTCTATTCACACCCCAGAGCGATCAGTGGGGGGACCACTCCAGAGGTAAGTAAGCAAAGGCAATCTCAGCTCAGCAGTACAGACACTTGCGGTACCAAAGTAATAGAGAAGGGAGGGAAATGAGAAACTAGCTAACCTAACTTTAATCACCATAAAGGTGTAAACAAAGCTAATGCCGGTGGGGCAGCTCTATAGCTAGAGGAGAATTCAGCACACGTCCGCTCTCCCCACAACCAAGCATGAAAGTTTAATAAAAATGTTAAAAGTTTCCACTATTTGAAGGTGCAATGAGGTCTAAGAGTGGCTTCGAATGGCTGACGATAACAAGTTTGAGGGCGTTCGACCCGTCCTAAAAGACCTCCCCATGTGCCTCGGTACCCTGGCAGCAAGATGCCGCTTGTTGGACCAAATACATGTCACGCTACGGCAACTATATTTAAGTACATAAACAGCAGAGGATTCCAGAGCATCAGGGATCTGATCCATGAATAAAGAAAAAGAAAGAGATTATCTGAAAAAATAAATTTGGATTATTTTTAGAGCTATTTGGGGACGGAATTCACGCTTCAAATATGTCACTTCCTATGTCCCAGGAAACCATTCAATATTTGGATGGTAACCATAGAACCAAATGACGCCTGGTGATCTAGCGAGTTAAGGCGCTCCAACGATAAGGGTTTACATCTGACAGTTGGGTGAGAATTATTGCTCACATGATATCACGCACTGAAGAGTGAGTCTGGTCACCCTCGCTTTCATGTCGGGTTGTGTAACCCTGACCTGAGCCTTTATGCTCCAGATGAGACGAAGAAAAATAAAATCGATGATATATCATAGATTAACGAATAATAAACAGAAATGTTGTACGAACATGTATCCAAATTCCAACCGTAACTGAGCTATAATAATAACTTTTTGGGCGAAAATGATCTTCATAATTCGTCCATAAGCTCTTTGGTAACTGTAGCTCCATGGCTGGTGAGATTTAGCCACAAGCTGATATAGCATTTTTGCTTAGAATTCCCTCATTATCATTTTCCAGAGTTATGCCCTTTCCTCCCTGGGCTCTCCTCCCTGCTTTCTCTCTCTCTCTCTCTCTCTCTTTCTCTCTGCTTGTGTGTGTGTGTGTGTGTGTGTGTGTGTGTGTGTGTGTGTGTGTGTGTGTGTGTGTGTGTGTGTGTGTGTGTGTGTGCGTGTGTGTGTGGTGTGTGTGTGTGTGTGTGTGTGTGTGTGTGTGTGTGTGTGTGTGTGTGTGTGTGTGTGTGTGTGTGAGAGGCCGAACCTTTGATTACTGTTTAATCTATATTCTTTCTCTGCTCAGACCTTGGAAGGAATTTTTTTTTTATGCCCCCGGAATATGAGGTTTTCTCCACTCCCAGTCGCCTGGCCATTTCCCTGTAATCTCTCTCTCTCTCTCTCTCTCTCTCTCTCTCTCTCTCTCTCTCTCTCTCTCTCTCTTCGTTATATGTATACATTCATCATTTATATCACCTTCACTCGTTCCTTTCGTAGTGCTATTCATAATACACAGAACACAGAAGAGAACTGAACGAATCAAAGCAGTAACGGTGAAGTAGGAAAAAAATGCTCCATTCACGTCATAGAATAACTCATTACATGTCTGTGGTATTTCCCTGGCTTTGTCACGTCATCATTTGTGAACAGGGAGGGATGGTAGGTATATATGAGGAGCCGGGCAGCCGAGTGCATCAGAAGACCTGGTATCGGAGAAGAGTGAAGACCATCTTGGCTCTCTCACAACTGCACTTAACTTGGCCTACGTCATGAAGAAGTCTGTGTTGGTGGCCCTGCTGGTGGTGGCCCTGCTGGGAGCCAGCCTGGCACCCCAGGCACACGCTCAGGGTTGGGAGACACTTGTAGCCGCTCTTGTCCCCAGAATCATTGGGTAAGGTTTTATGTCATTATGCCTCCGCCCTGTTATGGTGAAGGAGGCACTGACTGGAGTGAATGGTCTGTCCGTCCGTGCGTACGTGGGTCCGTGCGTCCGTAACACGATTGTGGGTGCGATATCTCCTGAACACATCTTCGGATTTCCACCAAACTTATGTCAGTGATGCAGTATGAGGGAATGATAAATTATGAGGTCGTCTAGGTTAAACGGTTAAAGGTCGTGGTCATACGGGGTCAACTCAGTTCATCATTGTGGGTGCAATATCTCCTGAACTCCTCGACGAATTTCGACTAAACCTTTGTCAGTGATTCAGTATGAGTGGACAATGAACTGATTTGGTCAGGAAGGTCAAGGGTCAAAGGTCAAAGTCATTTGGGGTCGACTTGGTTTGTTCTTGTGGATGTGATATCTTCTGAGCCTCTCAACGGATTTCGACCAGTGATACAGGATCAAGGGAACGATGAACTGATATGTCGGCAAGGTACAGGGGTCAAAGGTCAGGGTCATATGGTTTCGACTTATTTATTCTCATGGGCCCGATATCTCTTGAACTTTGTGACGGATTTCGACCAAACTGTTGTCAGTAATTCAGTATAAATGATGAACTTATTAGGTCAGCAGGGTTATGCAATTTGCACAGCAAGTCTGTGCACAAGGCTTGGCGGAGGCATACCGAGCGACCCTTTGCGTTGACACCTGGAGGCACGAGTTCTCAGCGTTTCTTTCAGATATGAATGGGAGAAATGGAGTTCCCCCGAGCTAAGCCCTGTATTGGACTATATAGCCCTGCTAGGGTTACAGGAGGGAGCTACCCCTCCCGGCACGGCAGCCCGGGCGAGGCTCGAACTTGCAATCCCCCGATCACAAGTCCAGCGCGCTACCACTGTGCTACCGCGCCCCCCTTCATTCAGATATGAGCTAGGCTGAAAACATATTAGGTTCACATTTTATTTTCACTGTTAAAGGGACTCTTCAGTAGACTTTTTAACATACAGCCAACGTCGTCCTTATACAGGGTGTAACGCGACGTATGACAAAAACTTACATCAATGATCTATCATGTAATTTTGAGTATATTTTGTTCTATAGACATATGCTCTCTGCGATCCCAGTTCAGTACCCAGCATTCGGCTGTTTTGTGTAAAAGCTTCGTCTCTTGCATGTGCCATTAGGTGAGAGCTTCGCAGGGCGACGGGAGACGAGTATTATTAGCTTATACTGTACTGTACATGAAAATCCCATATTCTATCAGTACACACGAGTTTTAAGAAGAAACTTTACGTAGTTTATTGATTCTTTAACGTCAAGGCATGCATTCATGTAATTCTTTTGCACAAATCCACCGTAATTAAGGATCAGATTCAAATTTTATGGCTTGCAAGGGAGTAGGGAGGGAGGGAGGACAGGCTGGAGTGTTGTTGCCAGTTATGTAATATTTGGTTTGTAGGATGTAGCTACCAGCATTATCATAACACCCACAGCTCATTCAGTGAAAGACCATTACTATATTGAGTGACTAGCATCATTTTAAGTCAGGAGTAATATTATTATTCATTACAATTTTTCTGATGCAAGTAAAAGTGGCACCATTTTTTTTTTTTCATATGATGTTGACGTGAGAACAGTGACACAGGCTTGCCAATGTAACGACTATGCAGCTAGACCTATTTTTTGCTTCTACTTGCGGCACTAACGTCCGGCAACATAATATCTAGCTACATTCTGGATATTTTTACCATTTTTAGGTGATATTCTAGAGATTTTATCGGGTTTTCTAGCGATGTTTTGCAGTGTTTATTATCTAGCGACATTCTAGCAAGTTTTCAGGACTAGACTAGCGAGATTGATGAGAAGGACTTGGCAACCCTGCGTCCACTGTCATTTGAACGGGAACATTTGCAGGGGAGGCACACACTTCAAATACTGTTCTCCGCGTTCTGTTGTTCACCGGGTTCAGCTTCACATGTTCATAAAACAGCGTGCCACGTACGTACAGCAATGAAGAATATGCAGACACCGTGTATTTTTTAACGGATTCTGCGATGATAATGCCAGTGCTGCAGAGAGGAACACAGGTGGAGATACCCAATGGCGCCACGTTTACTTGCAGCAGAAAAACTGTGATAAATAAATTTCTTCCTGACATAAAGTGAGGCTAATCTCCCTTTAGAATTACGTTTTTTCACTGAATGAGCTGTGGGTGTTATGATAATGCTGGTAGCTACATCCTACAAACCAAATATTACATAACTGGCAACAACACTCCAGCCTGTCCTCCCTCCCTCCCTACTCCCTTGCAAGCCATAAAATTTGAATCTGATCCTTAATTACGGTGGATTTGTGCAAAAGAATTGCATGAATGCATGCCTTGACGTTAAAGAATCATTAAACTACGTACAGTTTCTTCTTAAAACTCGTGTGTACTGATAGAATATGGGATTTTCATGTACAGTACAGTATAAGCTAATAATACTCGTCTCCCGTCGCCCTGCGAAGCTCTCACCTAATAGCACATGCAAGAGACGAAGCTTTTACACAAAACAGCCGAATGCTGGGTACTGAACTGGGATCGCAGAGAGCATATGTCTATAGAACAAAATATACTCAAAATTACATGATAGATCATTGGTGCAAGTTTTTGTCATACGTCGCGTTACACCCTGTTTTATTTGCATTATGTTAGGTGAGGCTTGGCCGACTATTTATCCTGCTCTGTAATATGGTAACAGTTTAAATCCAATACTGTTGGCAGAGCCAGTGTATGATTCAGTGTGTATTGTGAATTAGTTCCGAGACTCCCAAATTACAGTTTCAGCGAGTATCAGAGCAGTGACAAGGTCCGACATATCCTTTCTGACCATTGAGATTTATGTATATAAATAAATAAATAAATAAATAAATAAACATAGATAGATAGAAAGATATATATATATATATATATATATATATATATATATATATATATATATATATATATATATGCCTGTGGGTGACTCTACACTGAGCGACAAACCAAATGTTTCCTGTACACCAGGAAACCATTTGCTATGTTGTGTGGTAACCATATAATCAAATTTTGGCGCTTGGTGGTTTAGTGGGTAATTATTATGCTCCATTCGGATGGAGCAGGTGAAGGTTTACATCCAAGAGATGGTAGGGGTTGATTGCTCATGTAATGCCACTCAGGGATGAGTGAGGCTGGTCACTCACTTATAATGTCGGGACCAACTGCCTAACCCCGGGCTCCTACGCTCCTCATGAGGCAATGTAAGATTGGATGATATATATATATATATATATATATATATATATATATATATATATATATATATATATATATATATATATATATATATATATATTGTTACGGAACAGAGAAAGATAATGTACACTTTAAGTGAGAATACTAAAAATAACTACTGTCCCGTAAAGTTCCAGGTTCAAAACAAAAGAGTTAGGTAAAATTACAAGTTAAAGATTAATGCTCAAACTAACAACAAAACATTCAGGACTCATAAGGATAATGTAATGGCAAAAAAACAGGTTAAATATATGGTTAACTGCAATAGCCTCTATTAACACGAAATTAGCAAGAGTAAATTTATCTAAGTCAGCCCTGATAAAATGAAAATACACAGGGTAATGCTCAGTTAATGCAAGATAAATTACTACAGATACAAAATATTATTAATGATGACTAACAATAAGAACCTTACATGAATTACAAAAACCTCACTAGTCCTACAAATTAAAAACTTATGCTATACAGTACAAGAACAAAATGCAATAACACTTATACTCAAATTACACAG
The DNA here is from genome assembly GCF_032717465.1 of Coenobita brevimanus. Classification (NCBI taxonomy): domain Eukaryota; kingdom Metazoa; phylum Arthropoda; class Malacostraca; order Decapoda; family Coenobitidae; genus Coenobita; species Coenobita brevimanus. The sequence goes on along the minus strand of NC_137000.1, from coordinate 17,490,867 downwards.
CTGCTAGATGGTTGGAGACTTCCTGAGCACTCACAATAATAACTGTACAGGGGAGGACAGAGATGTGAACAAAATGAGGAGTAGATCTAAGTGGCAATTAATGTAGAGACTGAGCAAATTATATAGGGGCCGGCAGAGCTTGATACAACTTGTAAGAAGGACGCGCAAATGAAGCCATGGGGACAAAGAGTTGACAATCCCGCTCTGAACAACAGAAAGAACGACTTACTCTACTATAACGGTAGAAGGGGGGGAGTGAGGTAGAACACGCTCGTGATCAAAGAGGCAGCACACTGTACGTTGGAATTACACAAAGGATGATGAAATCATAGGCTATGTAACACCTCCCCACAAAGAAAAAAGAAATTTACAAAGGAAATTTCTTATTACTCTAAAACAATCTGTCTAAAGTCTAGATAAGCAATCTGCAATAACATTTTCTTTCCCCTTGACATGTTGTATGTCTAATGAATACTCCTGAAGAAGTAGACTCCATCTTGTCAATCTCTGATTTTTATCTTTAAACTTACTAAGGAATTTCAGTGGGTTATGATCGGTATAAATGACTATGGGGTCAAAACCAGAACAGAAATAAAATGAAAAATGCTGTAAACCCAAAATCAAGGCCAAAAGCTCTTTCTCAATAGTTGAGTAGTTCTTTTGAGGTGGAGTGAACTTCTTACTGTAATAAGATACAGGGTGTTCAATACCCTGATCATCCTCTTGCAGCAAAACAGCCCCAGTTCCTGTATCACTTGCATCAACAGCCATCTTAAAAGGCTTAGCAAAATTTGGAGTAGCGAGCACTGGCTGACTTAATAGGATAGCTTTAAGTTTGTTGAAAGAGGATTCACAGTTATCGGTCCAGACAAATTTAACTCCCTTTTTCAGTAGGTCTGTAAGTGGTGATACAAGAATTGAAAAGTTAAGAACAAATCTCCTGTAATAACCTACCATTCCCAAAAATCTTTGTAGCTCTTTCCTACTTCTAGGTCTGGGAAGATCACTTATAACCTGAACCTTAGCTCTTGGTGGTGCAACATGTCCATCACCATTTACATACCCAAGGTACTGAACTTTAGCTTGACCAAACTCACACTTTGATAAATTAGCTACAAGATTAGCATGAACCAAACGGTCAAGAAATTTACTGACATGGCATAGGTGATCTTTCCAGTTGTCACTGAAGATTAATACATCATCAATATAAACAACACACCCTGCCAAACCCTCTGTTACAACATTCATGAGCTTCTGAAATGTGGCTGGTGCATTCTTCATACCATATGGCATTACAGAACATGCAAAAGTCCTTCCTAGTGTTACAAAACATGAGATCTCCCTAGCACGTTCAGTCATAGGTACTTGCCAGTATCCCTTTAACAAATCAAACTTACTTATGTACCTAGCCTTTCCGATCTTGTCTATGCAATCTTCCACGCGAGGGAGAGGGTAAGTGTCTGTTTTGGTTATCTGATTAACACGTCTGTAGTCAATGCAAAGCCGCTGTGACCCACCTGGCTTAGGGACTAGAGTGACAGGAGAACTCCACTCGCTCTGACAGGGCTCAATCATCTTGTGGTCCAACAGGTAGCCAAGCTCCTTCTCGATGAGAGGAACTTTCACTGGGTTCACACGGTAAGGAGGCAGTTTAATTGGCTTTGCGTCTCCAACATCGACATCAGGCATCAACACAGTAGTTCTTCCTGGAGTGGCACGGAACACTTGCGGGTACTCCTGCAGTAATGCCGAAAACTCCTGCCTTTCCTCGGGAGGTAGATGAGAAATCTTAGTCTGGAGATCATTCATGATATCAGGATTCTTCCCCAAACTATCATTCAGGCTCATACTGCGTGAGAGAGCTTCACTTGCAGACTCGGGTGGAACAGTTACAGTGCAGACTGGATTATTTTCATCCCGCCTGTGATATAACTTTAGCATGTTGATGTGACATAGTTGCTTGTTCTTTCTACGATCTGGTGTGGCGATGACATAGTTGACATCACTGAGTTTCTTCTCCACAAAATAAGGACCACTAAACTTGGCTTGAAGAGGTTGCCCATGAACCGGTAGCAGAATCAAAACCTGATCTCCTGGCTGAAAGTGGCGTAACCTGGACTTCTTATCATACCAAGTCTTCATCTTCTCCTGAGCAGCTCCTAAATTCTCTCTCACCAGCTGTAAAGCAGTGGACAGCCGTTCTTTGAACTTCATCACATACTCCAGCAGGTTGACGTCATCTTCCTCTGACAGCCAGCATTCCTTGAGTAACTTAAGGGGTCCTCTTACTTCATGGCCAAACACTAGTTCAAAAGGTGAGAAGCCCAGTGATTCATTTGGAGATTCTCTTGCAGCAAACACACCAAATGGAAGACCTTTATCCCAGTCTTTCTGATGTTCCAAACAGTATTTCTTGAGCATCGATTTGAGTGTTTGATGATATCTCTCCAACGCTCCTTGGGTCTGGGGATGGTAAGCTGAAGACGTGATCTGGGTGATGCCCAACTCTTTCAGAGACTCCTTGAAAACGTTTGACATGAAATTACTTCCCCGGTCGGACTGTACCTCCTTGGGCAGACCAAACTTTGTGAAGAACCATAGCATTTCCTTAACCACGTTCTTTGCTGAGATATTTCTAAGTGGAATGGCTTCAGGATAACGAGTAGCCATATCAATCAGGGTCAACACATAAGAAAATCCTGAAGAAATCTTAGGAAGAGGGCCCACAATATCCACCAACACACGGGTGAATGGCGCCTCAAAAGGAAGAATGGGAACTAGAGGTGCAACCTTTTCGGTCTGATTACACTTCCCCACAACTTGACAGGTGTGACAAGACTTACAATACCAGGAAACATCCCTGAAGATACCTGGCCAGTAGAAGTGTTTCAAAAAGCGTGCCACAGTCTTCCTCACTCCAAGGTGTCCTGCCAAACTGGAATCATGAGCCACTCGAATGATATCCTGCCTACAAACACGAGGGATGACAACTTGATGTATAACCTCCCATTCACAGTTGGCTGATGCTGTTGGGGGTCTCCACTTCCTCATAAGTACTCCTGACTTTATATAATAACAAGTAGAAGCACCAGCTGACTCTTCCTCACTGCAAGCAGAGTTAGCTAGACCTTTCAACTCAGGGTCAGCAACCTGCAACTCAACCAACTCTTGACGAGACAAATTATCAACACTACGGGGTACTGCCTCATCTGGTGAGTGGTCCAAATTAGCAAGAAAAGTGTCAGCTAGGATAACATCATCATCATCATTATCCTCTAAATCACCAGTAACTTTAGACTTAGCCCTAGTGACAGCACATGCAGGGAACACATCAGGGACATCACAATCCTGGGTCGCAGCCACTGGCTCACTAGACAACTGAGGAGCTGGACACACTTGACTTCCACCAATATCATTTCCAAGTAAGAAAGTTACACCTGACATTGGGAGTGTCTCAACCAACCCAACCATAACGGAACCATTAACAAAACCAGACTCTAAATTCACTCTGCACAGAGGGACAGAGAAATAATTATTCCCTACACCTTGTAAGATTACAGTTTCATCAGAGGAATTAACATTAGAGCCTAGAACACTGGTCAGCATAAGGGATTGGCAAGCACCTGTATCACGATATATTTTAACTGATTTCCTGTCATTACTGTCCAGAGGACTGACAAAACCATCAGACAGGAAATTAGCACATGAACTCTTGAGAGTGTCACCCACGTTACTGCTCAAAAGAGGAGCTCCATCATGAGAATTTAAGTTACCCCTCAAAGCAGGTTCAGTTAACTCAGTTAAAGAATTCTGGGAACTCTCAAGGGTGGACACTAGACCAATTGACTGAATATTTAAAGACTCCTTTTTGTTCACATCACGCTGTCTCCTGAAACATTTCTCCGTAGTATGACCAAGCTTACTACAATAAGTACATTTACTTTTCTGAAATCTAGAGGTGAAGCTGGTATTTACTTCCTGAGAAACATCATCTTTATTCTCTTTCCTGTTACCTGTACTCTGAGTAGAGGCAACGTACTTACTCTCAGCTTTCCCTTTTTCTCTAGAATATCTCTTGTGAGTGAGAACATATTCATCAGCTAAAACTGCAGCATCAGACAAATTATCTATTCTTTTCTCATCAAGATATAGGCTTACATCTTTATAAATACACCTCTTGAAGTCCTCCAGCAAAATCATCTGCATAAATTTGTCAAAATCAGAATCCACATTCTTAGAACTTAACCACTGCTCTAACAGATCTTCTTTGATTTTTGCATACTCAACATGGGATTGCTCATCTTGTTTATAAGTTGTCCTAAATTTTACTCTATAGGCTTCAGGAACAAGCTCATAGGCCTTAAGAATCAAGCTCTTAACTACATCATAATTATCAGATTGATCCTGAGGCAAAGATGCATAAGTTACTTGAGCTTTACCGGTGAGAACAGTTTGAAGGAGTACTGGCCAATACTCTTTGGGCCAATTAAAACCTGTAGCTACCCTCTCAAACAACTGAAAATACTTTGTTAAATCAGATTCATTAAAAGGAGGGACAAGTTTAACATTTTTAGCCACATCAAAATCATCAGAGCTAGATGATCCAGTTCCACCTTGTTTCATGTGATACTCATGGTCTGCCTGAATCCTAGCAATTTCAACTTGTGCCTCAGCCTCCTTAGCACGAGCCTGAAACTCAGCCTCCTTAACATGAGCCTGAAGCTCAGCCTCCTTAGCATGAGACTCTGCCTCCTTAGCCTGAGACTCAGCCTCCTTAGCACGTGCTTGAAATTCAGCTTCCTTCACACAAGCCTCCTACAGGGCTAGCTGTAACTTAGCTAATTCAATCTGCGTTTGCTCATTTGGAGGAGTTACATTAAACAAGCTTTTATTAATCATGCCAACAATTTGATCTTTAGAATGATGAGAGTGAACTGCAATTCCCAATTGTTGAGCAACAAGCTTAAGTTCATTCTTTGTTCTGTTTTCTACATCACACACTGTTTGCACATTTGACAAAAAATCTTTGGCTTCATCAAGCGTAGTAATAGTAGACATCATGAATAAATCACAGTCACAAAATATCAACCAATATCCTTATGATAATATCCTGAATATCCTGATATGAGGTCGCCAAATTATGTTACGGAATAGAGAAAGATAATGTACACTTTAAGTGAGAATACTAAAAATAACTACTGTCCCGTAAAGTTCCAGGTTCAAAACAAAAGAGTTAGGTAAAATTACAAGTTAAAGTTTAATGCTGAAACTAACAACAAAGCATTCAGGACTCATAAGGATAATGTAATGGCAAAAAAACAGGTTAAATATATGGTTAACTGCAATAGCCTCTATTAACACGAAATTAGCAGATACAAAATATTTTTAATGATGACTAACAATAAGAACCTTACATGAATTACAAAAACCTCACTAGGCCTACAAATTAACAACTTATGCTATACAGTACAAGAACAAAATGCAATAACACTTATACTCAAATTACACAGCTGCTAGA